>NC_085843.1:109832203-110161578 GCF_035594765.1 Anolis carolinensis
TTTGAAATGCCATTTACAAGACCACAGCATCATATTACAGTAGAGTCTCACTTATCCAAGACTCGCTTATCCAAGGTTCTGGATTATCCAAGGCATTTTGTAGTCAATGTTTTCAATATACAGTAGAGTCTCACTTATCCAAGCTAAACGGGCCGGCAGAAGCTTGGATAGGCGAATATCTTGGATAATAAGGAGGGATTAAGGAAAAGCCTATGCTATTGAACATCAAATTAGGTTATGATTTTACAAATTAAACACCAAAACATCATGTTATACAACAAATTTGACAGAAAAGGTAGTTCAATACGCAGTAATGTTACGTTGTAATTACTGTATTTATGAATTTAGCACCAAAATATCACGGTATATTGAAAACATTGACTACAAGAAAGGCTTGGATAATCCAGAGGCTTGGATAAGTGAGACTCTACTTGTATCATGATATTTTGGTGCTAAATTCATAAATACAGTAATTACAACGTAACATTACTGTGTATTGAACTACTTTTTCTGTAAAATGTGTTGTATAACATGATGTTTTGGTGCTTACTTTGTAAAATCATAACCTAATTTGATGTTTAATGGGCTTCTCCTTAATCTCGCCTTATTATCCAACATATTCACTCATCCAACATTCTGCTGCCCCGTTTATGTTGGATAAGTGAGACTCTACTGTATTATTATTATTGCATCTTACTATTATTAATAATAATCACAATAATAAGTAACAACAATAATAGCTACATATAATAATACCATATAAATAATAATAATAGCATCATATAATAAGTTAGCCCCAGCTTCTGCCAACCTAGCAGTTCAAAAGCATGCAAATGTGAGTAAATCAGTAGGTACCGCTTCTGTGGGAAGGCACCGGCGTTCCATGCAGTCATGCCAGCCACATGACCTTGGAGGTGTCTGTGGACAACGCCGGCTCTTTGGCTTAGAAATGGAGATGAGCACCAACCCCCAGAGTCGGACACAACTAGACTTCATGTCAGAGGAAAATCTTTACTGTAATAATGTAATACTATAATCATTATTATAGCATCATATTATTCTTACAACATCATATAATATATTAGGAATAGTATGTAATATAAGTATAATAATAGTGTTATTATTATAGTATCATATTATTATTATACTATCATATTATTGTTGTTGTTGTAACATCATTTTATTATTATATGATGGGTACTGTGTTGTGGAAGGCTTTCATGGCCGGAATCACTGGGTTGCTGTGAGTTTTCTGGTCTGTATGGCCATGTTCCCGAAGCATTCTCTCCTGATGTTTCGCCCACATCTATGGCAGACATCCTCAGAGGTTATGAGGTCTGTTGGAAACTAGGCAAGTAGGACCTGTGGAAGGTCCAGGGTGGGAGAAAGAACTCATGTCTGGCCTGAGGCAAGTGTGAATGTTGCAATTGGCCCCCTTGATTAGCATTGAATGGCCTTGCAGCTTCAAAGCCTGGCTGCTTCCTGCCTGGGGGAATCCTTTGTATCCACTGAAAGATACCTACATAAAAACGTCAACCATCACCTGAGTAAAAAAGGAAGCACAATCAAAGCCCTGGCAGACCATGCAAAAAGAATCTGCGAACCCCACCTCCTCCAAGGGAAACTGAACACTGGACCTTCCAGAGATATATAAACCCCACCTGCCTAGTTTCCAATATACCTCTGAACCTCTGAGGATGCCTGCATAGATGTGGACGAAACATCAGGAGAGAATGCTTCTGGAACATGGCCATGCAGCCCAGAAAACTCACAGCAACCCATATTATTATTATTATCACAACATGTTGTTATTATTATTACTGTATTATTACTATTACTACTGATGCTAATAATAATAATAATAATAATAATAATAGCATCATATAATAATACCATATAAATAATAATAATAATAATAATAGCATCATATAATCATATAATGCTATAATTATTATAGCATCATATAATATATTAGGAATAGTATAAAATAGAAGTATAATAATAGCATTATATTATTATTATTATAGCATTACAACCTCTGAGGATGCCTGCTATGGTATTGTAAATTAAAAACTGAAAATAAAGGAATTATTAGATGTTGAACCCTGTTAGTGATTTTTGGCCCAGTCTGTGCATACACAATGAGAGGGATTTTTGGAAAACCTGTATTTGTATGATACATGCGCAATGAGATCTCTTGTAGGTTTAACCCAAGTCTAAACATGAAATTCAGTTATGGTTCATATCCACCTCGGGCTTGGAAGAACTTGTTAGACAACGTTTTTAATCATTTTGTGCATAAAATATCGTTTGTGTGCATTGAACCATCAGAAAAATAAAGGTGTCACTATCTCAAGGTGCAGCTCCACTGTAGAGTTAATGCAGTTTGACACCACTTTAACTGCCATGGTTCAATTCTGTAGAATCCAGGGTGAGACATCAGTCCTATTCAATGGAATACCTTGCAAAACTGCAGCTCCCATGATTCTATAACATTAAGCCATGGTAGTTAAAGTTGTGTCAAACTCCATTACTTCTACAGTGTAGCTGCACCTGAGATCACTTGAGTTTTTAGGAGTGAAGTGTGTTTTGAACAACTTTGCAATGTGTGGGCAAATGTGGATATGATTTCATGGAAGTTATAATCTGAACTTCAATTTCAGCCAGTGCTCTTTCCAGGAACTTCTACAAACCAATTGGAAGGGAATCGTCATCATTGTCATCATCATCACCATGTCAGAAGAATTCTGCTCTGCCTCAAACAAATAATTTTAAATAAACCAAAACTCTGCTTCTGACTCTAGGGTCCTAAGGCAAATCCCATGGACCAGTCACAATTTCAAATAAGAAAGTCATGCCTGAAACATACTCTGCAGACCTTAAACAAGTCTCAGCCCAAAAGAAAGTTATACAGTCACCAGAACCAGAAAGAGTTGGGTTGTGATTGTAGCCTTCAAAGGGGTGGACAACTGCAGTACCCATTTTCTTCCTCTGGAGGGCAATGTGGACCACCAACATTGGCAAATAAAGTGGGAAGTGCTAAAAAAGCCGCTGGATGAGGTCATCTGGAGTTTTGGAGTTCGGTGTCATCTCTATGCAGATGACACGCAACTCTATTACTCTTTTCCACCTAACTCCAAAGAAGCCTGGGCCAGTGTCTGCTGTGATGGACTGGATGAGGGCTAACAGGCTGAAGCTTAATCCAGACAAGACAGAGCTCCTCCTGGTCAGTCGTGGGGTCGATCGGGATATAGGGTGGCTGCCTCTGCTCGATGGGGGCACACTCCCCCTGAGGACACAGGCCCACAGTCTGGGAGTCCTGGATTCAACACTGACACTTGATGCCCAGGTGTCGGCGGTGACCGGGAGGGCCTTTGCACAGTTAAAACTTGTGCGTCAGCTGCGACCATACCTCGAAAAGTCTGACTTGGCCATGGTGGTCCATGCATTGGTTACATCAAGACTGGACTACTGCAATGCACTCTACGTGGGGCTGCCTTTGAAGACAACCTGAAAAATTAAAGTGGTGCAAAGGTCAGCAGCTACATTGCTAACAGGAGCTAGCTACAGGGAGCGCACAACACCTCTACTGAAGCAGCTTCACTAGCTGCCAGTAGGAGCTCCCGATGGCATAGTGGATTAAAGCCTTGTGACTTGAAGGTTGAGTTGCTGACCTGAAGGCTGCCAGGCTTGAATCCAACCCGGGGAGAGCGTGGATGAGCTCCCTCTATCAGTTCCAGCTCCATGCAGGGACATGAGAGAAGCCTCCCACAAGGATGGTAAAAACATCAAAACATCCGGGCGTCCCCTGGGCAACATCCTTGCAGACGGCCAATTCTCTCACACCAGAAGTGACATGCAGTTTCTCAAGTCACTCCTGACACGAAAAAACAAACAAAAAAACAACTAGCTGCCAGTAACTTTCCGGTCCTAATTCAAAGTGCAGGTTATGACCTATAAAGCCCAAAATGATTCAGGTCCTTCTTACCTTCATGACCGTATCTCCCCCTACGAACCAACGCGAGCTCTAAGATCTGCTGGGGAGGCCCTTCTCTCGCTCTCACCACCGTCTTAGGCATGGTTGATGGGGACGAGGGAGAGGGCTTTCTCGGTGGTGGCCCCCCCGCTCTGGAACTCTCCCCCCAGAGATATCAGATTAGCTCTCACCCTGTCTACATTCTGTAAAGACTTGAAAACATGGATGTTTCAATGTGCCTTTGAATAACAGATCAGCTCATAACCATCACTGTCCAGTCCTAATTTATTTATTGTTCCAGCTTCCAACACTTTATTCCTGCTCCTGGTCCTATTGTTCTGTGTTTTGCACAAGCCTTGCCCTTCCCTTATAATTCTTAATAGTCTCACTTTCAATCTTTGATGTTTTTAGATGTATTTTATTCCTTGAATTGTTTAATGGTTTTAATTATATTGTTCTGACTATGTTTTAATCTTTATTATTTTGAATTAATTGTTTTTGGGCTTGGACCCCATGTAAGCTGCCCTGTTGTTCTCATCATCATCACCATCATCATCATCCTATGACAGATCACCTGAAATGATGACTGAAGGCCCTTCCAGACAGGCCCTATATCCTAGGATCTGATTCCGGATTTTCTGCCTTAAACTGGATTGTATGAATCCGCACTGCAATCTGGGATCTGCACTGTTTATCTGGGATGAACAGAAAACTAGGATCAGATCCTGGGATATAGGGCCTGTCTGGAAGGGCCCTTAGAGTTAGTACTGATTCTGCTTTTCCAATGCAGCCTTAGCTGTAGGGTGTATTTAACTTCCAACACATAGCCCAGCCTTAGCATGTTTTCTCATGGGCAAAAAAACAAAACAAAAAAAAAACAAAACAAATTCCACTGGCTTCAAATCCCTGTATGCATGGTAGATCAGTTCCTGGACTTCACAATCATACACAAAACTGCAGATAATATTGAAGGCCCAAGAATGCCATAGGGTCAAGCTGGAGGATCTGGGAAATACTTAGAGAGGATATATTTTTCTGGATGTGGATAAATAAAGCTGCAGATACTGGTCCCGTGGATATGGAGATCATACCATATTTTTCAAAATGCGTATTAAAGTTATGCATTATTCTTCTGCTTCTATTTTAAAAAACTGAACTGAGGAGAGTGTTTTTTTGTGCTGTGAGAAAGTCAAACCAGTCCATACTCCAGGAATTAAAGCCCAACTGCTCACTGGAGGGAAGAATATTAGAGGCAAAGATGAAGTACTTGTACACATGAGAAGACAGGAAAGCTTGGAAAAGATCATGATGCTGGGGAAAATGGAAGGAAAAAGGAAGAGCGGCCAACCAAGGGCAAGATGGATGGACGGTATCCTTGAAGTGACTGGCTTGACCTTGAAGGAGCTGGGAGTGGCGACAGGCAACAGGGAGCTCTGGTGTGGGCTGGTCCATGAGGTCACAAAGAGTTGGAAGCGACTGAACAAATAAACAACAAAAGCTGCAGCCTTAATACAACATTTACTGTACTCACCAGCTAGACCGAATGTGATTTGACAGTATAGCAGTTTGATAGATAGATTGGCACTGGAAAATCATGAGGGTGAGCATCAGTGAGTCTGCTTGTCAAATTAATGTATCCCAGTGGATTTCTGGGAGGATAGCATTGAAGAGGAAAGGAAAACCTTACATCCCACCATGAGCTCTCTGGTAGTAGGGTAGGATGAACATGTCATAATAAAATACAAAATTGCAATTATTCTCAAATAAAATAACTGGTTGAAAGTGTTTTAGCATTTGTCTCTCCTATTCCCATGCTGACTGAATGCTCAATTAGATAAGTAAGCTTTATAGAAAGTTTAGCAGCAGCACTAAAGTGCACAGCAGTTGTTTCCTACAAAATAGGTTATCTGCTTCCAAAAAGTAACTGTTGCAAGAATATTTTCTTCCATCAAAGAAATTAACTTGCCTCAAATATTTCCAAGGTCAGACAAGTACTGATCTCAGCATTTGGCCATGATCATGCTTGCACAGGTCCAGGAAGTTTGGCAGAATTCCATCAGTTCCAGCTTTGCTACTTTGCCTGTGTGCCTTGGAACCACTTTGAAAGCCAGAGTAAAAGATTTAAGGGTGCCAATCAAAGTGATAAAGCTTTTCAAAAGAGGGTCTTTTCGAAATGGTCCTAATTAAAGGTTGTTCCACAGAATTGTCCAAATCTCTTTCAAATCTCTATGGAGATTAGTCTTCACAATACAGCATTTGTGTGTGACAGGGGGTGTGGTGTGGTGTGATGTGATGTGATGCTGGTGAAGGATCTCTGAGACATCAGCAATTGCACTATATAGTTAATGTTTGTTATTTATTAATATTATTTATTTAATACATTTATATCCCGCACTTCTCACCCTGAAGGGGACTCAGAGCGGCTTACAATAATATTTACATACAGTGTATTATATCACTGTTATATTGTTAGTACTGCACAGAGTGTAACTTGCCTATGACCACCCAGTGGGTTTCCATTGTTGTGCCCTAGTCAACACACAAATCACTATACCAAGCTGTCCCTCTGAAACTTGTCTAACCAAACAATAAGATAACATTCATCCAAGGAAAAATCATAGTTAATTGTTAGTGCACCCAACAGCTGTAACATTTGCTGCCATTCCTGCTAAGGTGGATATCCTGTGTGGTCATCTTAACTATAGGACCCATGTCACATGCCCAAGTTTTTCTAGGCCTTTTGCTAGTATTGCTGTAAGATTGATTGCCAATACTGAGGTCGAGCCAAGGACTTCCTGTGTTCAATCTAATCTGACCTGCAGCAGGGAGTTCCACAGATCCGGAAAAGTCCCGTGGGACCAGCCAACTATGAAATGTGCATACCCGCAGTAGCTCAATGAGCCGGGACTATCTTTCCCTTTGCATTCTCTCCCCAACCTCAACATTGTAACTAATCTCTAATAAAAGTATCATTGCATTTTAACCTTTCTCTCTCAGAGCGATACAATGTGTCTTTTCACTAATACCAACCTATGAGCCTTTCCCCGCACTGACTCTAGCCCTCTAACATATGAATTCTTTCCTTTCCTAAGCCGTGGGAAGCCACCGGTAAGCCAGAATTGTGTTTCCTTGAACCACAGTTACTGAAGACTCATTGGACCACAGGTCAACGGGTTGGCACCATTTTGGCATCATATCTTCCTAGATTAATTCTAAGACTAACTGCTATCTCCCTTTCCACACTTTGGACTTCTACACTCTGGGAAATAACCTTTATTCCAAGAAATGAAATTTAAAGGGAAGGAACAGCTGATTGTCAACCTTGGCTCTCCGCCGCCGCGCTGCCCTCGCTGGTTACTCGCCGCTGTTTAAGGAATTCGGACTCCATCATGAACTCAAAGGAGTCAACCTCAATGTTTCCTAGGGTCCCAGGCTATGATCGAAGCCTTCATCGACCCCTCCTTTCAGGATTTTTGGCCAACTTTGCCACGCGGTTTGAAAATCTACTGGAACCCTTTTCTTCCTTTTGGACCTCATATTCTCCTATGTGGTTTATGAACTTGTCCTGGACTATTTTGGTGGGTGGGATGGCTTGATATGATTTCCTTTTTCTATGAATTAATCCCTTATATGTCTCTCCTTCCCCTCATCCCATATATGAACTATGATATATGAAATGCCACCTCTGTGTGATCCCAGCCTTCGGGAGACGCCCTCATTTCTGTGGGGGGATAATCCCTTCACAATAAGGATTTAATCAAATCTCCTTGCATGAACAAAAACAATGGGCATCCCTCCAGGCATCGGAGCAAGACCACCTGAAAGAGGATGCCCTCTGGTGATCTTGTCACATTCCAATAGGGGACAACTTACCTTTGGAAAGTGGAGATTGCCCCAAGTGTTTCTCTCCTTTATCTTCACACCTGGCCGCAACTACTGTCAAAACCTCGCCTACTTGTTCCCATATTCAGCCTTTAGAAAATCCAGGTCTTGATGGACATGTCAGACACAAATGTATATCCACACAATCAAAAATTATAGCTTGCTGGCTTGAGAACCCCGAGGGTTATCACCAGCTGTCGGATACTCCTCTCTCCTGATTGGCCGAAAGGCCGAAGCGGCGCTGGCTTTCTGACATGCCTCCTTTCCAGCTGATGATGACGGCCATTCAGTATGGAGCCGGCAGAGGGGGGTGGGCGCGGGAAATTCAAAGCTGACCGCCCTGTTTTTTGGCTATATAATGTATTGTGAAGTGTTGTATGGTATGTCTGCTTGACGAATGATCGCGGTTTGACATCCTTTCCAGCTGGATCGCATTAAACAACTTGGTGGCATTCTCTTCTGCCTTGGGTGAGATTTATTTGGGAACTCAGTGGGAGATTCTTACTTGTGCGGCTCTCTTTTCCTCACCAAGGTAGCAGACCCTTTTTTTGGTGGGTCCGTGGGCTCTCTCCCACGGGACAAGACCCTTCAAATTCTAGTTCGATTTCAACACAATATAAATTGTTTCCAGACTTTGTGCTGGCATTCCGCTGAGCAGTATGATGGACCCAAATGCATGTACCTAACAGTGATATTTTAACATCAAACATGTGAAATATATAAATTCATGCTGAAACCAATGGGCCTTAGTATCAATTAGGAGTGGTGGAGATCAGTGCCAGAGTTTTAAAGCAGCTATACTCATAAAACTTTAAATTCCTCCTCCTTCCTCACCATTTCACCTACAAGGTATGTCCACCCTAAAATTGGAGAACCAGGGAAACGTAGTGGTTCTCCCCCAAACCTGACAACTGTTGTAGCCCAGTCTCCATCTGAGCTGTCAGTTGAGCCTGATGTTGGCCCCATTCAGCCTGTGATTGTCCCTCCACCTGCCTTGTCAGAGGACTCTGGGTTTGGGCCTGAGATGCAGCCAGAGTTTGTCCCAGTGGATTCTGGGACCAGAGACAGAATGGTTGCAAGTAGGCAGTTTGAACCGCATTCCTAAAGCAGTCAAGGTCGGATCTCCAGGTGCCAGATGGACATTCTAGTTTGGATGCTGGAACTGATAAGGTGGAGAGGGATAATGAGCTTGACAGGAGGAGAGTGATAACTCAGTTGAGAAAAGAAAAGGAGTGTGTTAGGAGGAGTAGACGTTTGCTTTTGAAACTAAATTATGAGCAACCTTCTCATGGAAAGGGACCTTGAATTCCCCATAAGAAGGGTTGCTTTCTTTGACACAGTCATAGGTGGTAACTTTGCAAATCCAAGAAGGAAGATCTTTGCTTCCTGTGTTTCCCTGAAGCCTTGTATCTTGATTCAAGTTCCAGCCTTGCTTGTTCCTGTGTTTCCAGTTGAATGTTACAGTACCCTGGACTAAATGTGGAGTTTTGTTCCTGTTTTACTTCCTGTGTTTCCAGCTTGATTAATGCCTTGGATTAACCCTTGAAATCCTGTTTGGACTATTCGTGATACTTTTCTTGGAACTGACTTTGCTATTTGGTTTGGACTATGTTCTTTGAGTGATTTTTACATACTCTTGCTTCCAAGTTTTCAAGTACTTTGTTCCTGTGGATTCAAACCCATTTAATTGACTTTGAACTTGATTTTGCTATTGCTTGCATATAATCTTCAATAAACAGCTTGCTTACTTATATTGTTGGGCTTCAGTGTGGATTTGAGGTACCTACGCAGCCTAGGGGTGCAACAACAACCTTAGTTTTAGTATTACCAATCCAGAAGAGGATGCAGCTTAAAATCTTGGCTAGATATTTGCCATTGTACTGCAGATTTTAATTCTGATAAATGATGTACATATTATGGCATTACCCAGGGCTTTTGTTTTTGTGCCGACTAGATAATCCTTGGAGCCCCTGGTGGCGCAGTGTGTTAAAGCGCTGAGCTGCTGAACTTGTGGACCGAAAGGTCACAGGTTCAAATCCGGGGAGCGGAGTGAGCACCCACTGTTAGCCACAGCTTCTGCCAAGCTAGCAGTTCAAAAATATGCAAATGTGAGTAGATCAGTAGGTACTGCTCCGGCGGGAAGGTAATGGCGCTCCATGCAGTCATGCTGGCCACATGACCTTGGAGGTGTCTACAGACAACGCCAGCTCTTTGGCTTAGATATGGCGATGAGCACCAATCCCCAGAGTCGGACACGACTGGACTTCATGTCAGGGGAAAACCTTTACCTTTATCTTAGATAATCCTTGCAACCAATTTCTCTTCATTCTTTCCTCTTGGTTCTTTCCCTCAGTGCTTATAGAGGTTTCTTTAAGGTTAGGGCAGATGTAGTGATCTCATTTTAAAAGAATGAGATAGCACCTAAACCTATTCTATTTCAAGCGCTTTGGATTTATCGTAATGCTAGTAATGTTATGCTCTAAAAACAGAAGTGTTGATTTCACTAATTAAAATAAAGGCAGAATAGTAAAGGACATGGCAATTCCTATTGTAAAATCCAAGCTTTAGGAAGGACAGAATATATGTATTAACAAACCAGCATGAAAAGTGATTATACATTCTCAGAATTCATATCTTAGTGCACTTTGAATTGGCAAAACCCGGAAATAGTACCACTGTCAGCTTGGTGAATTGTTCCCCTTGGACTCTTTTTATCTTCCAAAGATTCAGATACACTGATTACGTCATATAATTTTGTTTAAAAATTAGCTAGCTCATTTTCATGACTCAGGGAATTGGTCCCTGATACTTATGACAGTATTTTTGGAAGTCATCCAGATAGTCATGTTTATGCAGTATGTACAAGTCGTGTGTTTCTTTAGAAGGGTATCAAGTTCAGAAAGTATAATAATTTGAAGAATGTATATCCCTATCAATTAAAAAATACACTTGATGTGCTTTAGAATGAACAGGGAACCTGATAAAGCAACTCCAGTACTAGATGAAGATACTGGAAAGTATTTTCTTGAGTTTTTTTTAATTTGTCTTGAAAATTAAGTTTTTTAGTCTTGTTTTTTTTTTCCATGTCAGGAGCAATTTGAGAAACTGCAAGTCATTTCTGGTGTGAGAGAATTGGCCGTCTGCAAGGATATTGCCCAGGGGACACCCAGATGTTTGATGTTTTACCATCCTATGGGAAGCTTCTCTCATGTCCCCACATGGGGAGCTAGAGCTGACAAACAGGAGCTCACCCTGCTACCCAGATTCAAACCAACCTTTTGGACAGCAGTCCCGCCGGGAAAAGGGTTTAACCCATTGCACCGTTGGGGGCTCCTCTGTCTTGTGCTTCTTTGTTTTATGTTTCCAATTGGTTTGTAGTAATACTGTATACCTCATGGAGACTATTCTACAATAGGCAGAAACACATGCAGTATATTTACATAAAATAGATTTTCTGATTTTCTTTTTAAACAAAAGGAATTTTATATGGATTGTATTTTCAAAAACAATAGTCTTTTACAAAAGAAAACTTAAAACTTAGATTAAATTATTAGTTTGTTTTTTTTTTAAACCAAATGCACCAAAGAGAAACAGCTTTAAGGGCAATTAAATTTTGAATGAGATAAGCTCTGGCAACCATTCCATACAGACAATTCTGCCACTAGAGTGCAGTAATGAAAATGTTATTACACAAAGCAGAAGGGATGTGAAGATGAAGTGTCAAAGAGATGTATGGGGAGGAGGAGAGAAATAGTCACTTTTGCTTTTTTTTATCCTAGTTGGTATTCCACCTGCACTATTGAAGATGGAAATCAACACACCCAGCTCACGGGAGGAGCTCAAAGTTCTACAGCTCTTCTTAGGCTGTAAAACCCATGGCCCCTCACCAATTATTATATCAGAAACAGCTCATGGGAATTGCAGTCCTGCAATCCCTATGTAGTGATTTCAGCTAGGACCACTGTTAAAGGATCCATGCCTGGCGAGTGTATGCTAAACCAGATGGGCCAGGACAGAGAAACAAATACACCAGGCTGAAGACAAGCCACAGAGGTTTACTACAATTTGGCCAAAAAGGATTCAAGAACAGCATTCTGCTTCAAAAGGTACAAGCATAAAAACTCATGGAAATGCATGATATTTTATACAGTCCTTGTTAGGGAATTCTCCCAAAATAGCAGAGCATTCAAAAATACAAACAGGATACTTAATTGAACAGTCAGCTCACAGCAAGCAGAAGGTGAAGTGTTGTAGCTGCAAAATAATTCTTGAGCTTATGAGGCAAAGATGCAGAGTTCAACATTACAGTAGAGTCTCACTTATCCAACATTCGCTTATCCAACGTTCTGGATTATCCAATGCATTTTTGTAGTCAATGTTTTCAATACATCGTGATATTTTGGTGCTAAATTTATAAATACAGTAATTACTACATAGCATCACTGCATATTGAACTACTTTTTCTGACAAATTTGTTGTATAACATGATGTCTTGGTGCTTAATTTGTAAAATCATAACCTAATTTGATGTTTAATAGGCTTTTCCTTAATCTCTCCTTATTATCCAACATATTCACTTATCCAACATTCTGCCGGCCCGTTTATGTTGGATAAGTGAGACTCTACTGAATTTCTAAGGTTCAAAAAGAGGAAAATAATACAAATACCACATTTCTTTCAAACACACAGAGTAGAGAGAGGTCTGCATGCAAAGGTGGAAAATGCAGAAGTGAGATCATGTTGTTTCAGTTAGAAATTGGGATCAGAAGGTCAGAGAGAGAACAAATAGACACATTGACAGACATTCAGGAGCCTGGAAAAAAGGGATTCCCTCAGCCTAGCCTAATGCTAACTAAGCTATTCCTTATTGAGGACTGCAGACTTGAGCAGTGTGAGGCTGACTTTCAACAGTTCTGACAGCTATTCAGACTTCCTGCTCCCTCCCCTGATTGGCTGGAAAGGAGGCTGGCTGGGATCTGCACCAGGATTGGCTGGTGGTTCCTTTGACATCACAGCCTACAGGCTGAGATTCCTGTGGCGAGAGGAATGGCAGCTGGGGATTAGTCTGTTCAAGAAAGCCATCCACTGCAGAGATGCTCCTGGGAGGGTACAGTCCGTGAGGAAACAATGCTGTAGATTTGCTGATGGGTTTTTAATTAACTCATGTATCCAGTTCCATGCAAGACAAAGGTGTAAAGCCAAAGAGACAAAAGTGTAGGATTTAGACCAGGGGTCCCCAAACTAAGACCTGTGGGCCGGATGCGGCCCTCCAAGGTCATTTATCTGGCCCTTGCCCTCAGTTTTAGATTTAGGCTTGCCCAAAATCTGAAATGACTTGAAGGCACACAACAACAACAACAACAACAACAACAACAACAACAACAACAACAACAACAACCCTAATTAACTTGACTATCTCATTGGCCAGAAGCAGGCCCACACTTCCCATTGAAATCCTGATAGGTTTATGTTGGTTAAAATTGTTTTTCCTTTAAATATTGTATTATTCTTTCACTGTTGTTGTTGGGTTTTTTTGCACTACAAATAAGACATGTGCAGTGTGCATAGGAATTTGTTTGCTTTTTTTTCTTCAAATTATAATTCCGCCCCTCAACAGTCTGAAGGATTGTGGACTGGCCCTCTGCTTAAAAAGTTTGAGGACCCTGATTTAGACAATCAAGGGAGGTTAATAAATGCACATCTACTAAGGTCCCTCTTCTGTGGGAGCAGCAGACTCTCAGCCTCAGGTTAAATGGACAAACCTCACTGATCTAGTTTCCAATATACTTCACAACCTCTGAGGATGCCTGCATAGATGTGGGTGAAACTTCAGAATGGAATGCTTCTGGAACATGGCAATACAGCCATACAGCCCAGAAAACTCACAGCAACCCAACTATAAATCTTTTGGCGGTGGGGAAGGATGGCTTGATAACACCCAAAAGGCCACCATTTCCACAACCCCTGCTTTAACAAAGAAGTGTTACATTTCTGTTTGCTCTTTCATGTATTTTCATTCACTCTTGCTTAATATTTGATAACATGTCTCTTAAGTTTGAGAATTTTAGAAAGGTATAAGTGTGAGTGTACATGTTTCACCAAACACATTCACAAAGAATTGTCATCTTACACTGCTGAATTAATTCGGTTTCACACCACCTTAGCTGGCATGGCTCAATGCTGTGGAATCATGAGATTTGTCGTTTGGTGAGGCACCAGCACACTTTGGGAGAGAGGGCTAAAGATGTTTTTAAAACTAAAATTTCCATGATTCCGTAGCATTGAGCCATGGCAGTTCAAAGAGGGTCAAACTGCAATAATCCTAAAGTGTAGATGCACCCTTTGTTTGTCTAGGATGGGGTGCATAGCAAGATTGATGTATTTATCTGAGAAAATGTTTTGGCACAATAATCCTATACTACAGAACAGAGCATGAGAGTGTGCCAGAAGACGAGAAAAAATCAGATTCTGGATGTATTTTTTTTGAGGAAAAGCATCCATGAAAAATTAATATTATTTTTATTCATTACAATCAGTATAAAAACACCATAACTGACATTAGCTAGTAGGGTCGCCATAAGTCAGAAACAACTTGAAGACACACAATTACGACGGCCACAACAAAGTTGCTTGGTTGCTTGCATGAATTTTAGTTACTAATATGTAGCTGATATATGTTCTTTTCAGTCAAATTTAATTTTCTTTCCAATTCTCCAGGACCATAAAACAGATTGCTTCTGAACTAGAGAACAATGCTTGCTTTGTCCTATAATGAATAGTTCTGCCTTGCTTTAACAGAAGTTGCTTTGTGCTGCCTTCAACATAATATAATTATCAGTATCTGCTGCTTTAAAAAAAGAAGGACCTATCACTTGTATTTGCTGGTCCTATTTCATAATTATAATGCTTGATTTTAGTACATCAATCAATGTGGTCTCTAAGCACCATTTGACAGTCAAAAAATGCTCATGTCTGTAGAAATTATCTGTTCTCAGAACATATGTTTCCATTACAGTCACTGATGAATATTAGTCTGATTTCATCTTAGTTAATAATTAAGACTTTTTTAAAAGGTGGAAGCAAACGGCAGGTTTGAAATATATGTTACTCTAGTCTAACCGTTCAAACATGTTTACTCAAAGTGCAATGGGAGCTGTACTTTGAATTATCTTAGCCAACACATGTTTGCTGAGATAAACAGAATATGGGGCCAAGTGAAATACAGACATGATGAGGATCGGTGCATAACAGAAGGGTATTTAATTCTTCCTACACCCATTAATTATTCCCTGCAAGGTTTGGTTTTAGTTCTCCTCAGTAAGCTTTATGTGCAGTTCTAAAGCTCAAGGGAATAATCAGCAAATTACACACCTATGGAGACATCTGCAGTTTGAGTAAATTAGTGGTTTTGAATCTTTAATCCACTAGAACCTACAAAGAAATCAGAGTTTTCTTTGACAAGATCTGAGGGCTTTCACCTTTGCCTCTTCATCTGAGTGTGAATAGGATCTCTTCAGTAATCAAATCTATATATATAAAAGAGTGATGGCATCACGGCAATTCACAAAACAACAAAAGTACAGGCCCCCCAACCTCAAAATTTGACAACACAACCCATCATCCACGCCTCAAGGTTGATACAACAAAAAGAAAAGAAAAATAAAGTCCTAATTAGAGGGAGAGCAATATTTTTTTTTATCCAATTGCTGCCAGTTTAGAGGGCTAATCTCTGCCCACTTCGTTGCCTAGCAACCAGCCAAGGGACAACCAGGTTTCAGTTAGGGGACAGGCACAGTTAGGCCTCACTTAGACTTCTTCCACAGATTATCTAATTTGCACTGGATTATATGGCAGTGTAGACTCAAGGCCCTTCCACACAGCTATATAACCCATTTATAATCTTATATTATCTGCTTTGCACTGGATTATCTTGACTCCACACTACCATATAATCCACTTCAGTGTGCATTTTATACAGCTGTGAAGATGGGGCCTCATATAATCCAGTTCTGAGCAGATAATATAAGATTAGAAATATACAGTAGAGTCTCACTTATCCAACGTAAACAGGCCGGCAGGATAAGTGAATATGTTGGATAATAAGAAGGGATTCAGGAAAAGCCAATTAAACATCAAATTAGGTAATCGTTATACAAATTAAGCACCAAAACATCATATTATACAACAAATTTGACAGAAAAAGTAGTTCCATGCGCAGTAATGCTATGTAGTAATTACAGTAGAGTCTCACTTATCCAACACTCGCTTATCCAACGTTCTGGATTATCCAACGCATTTTTGTAGTCAATGCTTTCAATATATCGTGATATTTTGGTGCTAAATTCATAAATCCAGTAATTTCTACATAGAATTACTGTGTATTGAACTACTTTTTCTTCCAAATTTGTTGTCTAACATGATGTTTTGGTCCTTAATTTGTGAAATCATAAATCATAACTTAATTTGATGTTTAATAGGCTTATCCTTAATCCCTCCTTATTATCCAACATATTCGCTTATCCAACATTCTGCCGGCCCGTTTATGTTGGATAAGTGAGACTCTACTGTACTGTATTTACAAATTTACCACTAAAATATCGCAATGAATTTAAAACACTGACTACAAAAACATTGATTATGAAAAGGCAGACTGCGTTGGATAATCCAGAACACTGTATAAGCGAATGTTGGATAAGTGAGATTCTTCTTTAATATGAAATAATTACTGGGATAGAATAATGCAGAACAATATAATCTCTAAAACCAGGACAGTAAATAAACAGGGAAATTTCACACAGGAAACAATCAGGGCCAGCTAACACCTCCCAACAAAGTATTCCCATCATCAAAGTCTGGCAAATCCTCTGTTTTCTCAGGGCCACAGACAGTAGAAGCACATAAAATATCACAAACAACACCACTCTGAAAACAAAGGAATTCAAGACAGGAAACAATCAGGGCCAGCTAACACCTCCCAACAAAAAATTCACTCAGGGAGGAAACAGCCAGGCTTTAAAGCTGCAAGGCCATTACATCCTAATCATTTTTCCTAATTGCAGCATTCATACTTGCCTCCAACAAAAAAAAAAAACCAATCAGAAATATTGTATATTCACAACCTTTAGGAAATAATATCCCCTGATGGCGCAGCGTGTTAAAGCGCTGAGCTGCTGAACTTCTGGACCGAAAGGCCACAGGTTTGAATTGGGGGAGCGGAGAGAGCCCCCACTGTTAGCTCCAGCTTCTGCCAACCCAGAAGTTCGAAAACATGCAAATGTGAGTGCATCAATAGGTACTGCTCCGGCGGGAAGGTAACGCCGCTCCATGTAGTCATCCCACATGACCTTGGAGGAGTCTACGGACAACGCTGGCTCTTCGGCTTAGAAATGGAGATGAGCACCAACCCCCAGAGTAAGACACGACTGGACTTAATGTCTGGGGAAAACCTTTACCCTTGACCTTAACTACCACCAATTCCTCAATACTTTATTTCCCATACCACCAGACTTCGCCACAGCAACGCGTGGCCGGGCACAGCTAGTATATTAATAAGTTCAATAATACAGAAAAGGGGTTTCAGTAATGCTACTGAAATCAGCTATCAGTCACCAGGGGAGAGTGTAGGTCCATTGCCCGGCATGCCATGCTACTTTGAAAGCCAGGAAAAAATGACAGGCTGTCAACAGCTATAATCCAGGATCTCATTCTGGATGAGCAGGCAGATCTGGTGTGCATAATGGAGACCTGGTTGGGCAAGGCGGGAGAAGTCAACCTTACCCAGCTATGCCCACCAGGCTTCTCTGTGCAGCACCAACCAATATCTGGGGAGCAGGAAGGTGGGGTTGCAGTGGTCTGTAGGGATTCCATCTCCCTGACAAGATGCCCCATCTTTGAATGTGTCCACCTGAGGGTAGGCGATCGGAACAGAATAGGGATGCTGCTAGTGTACTGACCACCCTGTTGCACTATAGTCTCCCTGCCTGAGCTAGCCGGGGCTGGTCTTGGGCCTGGAATTGGAGTCCCAATGGCTCATTATGCTGGGGGATGTCAATGTTCATGTGGAGACCACCTTGTGGCTAAGGATTTCATGGCCACCATGGGGCTGTCCCAATGAGTATGTGGCCCCATCCAGAGCTGGGCACACATTAGACATGGGTTTCTGCCAGGGATGGGAGGAAGGTGGCAGTGTGGATGAGTTATCCATCACTCCTTTGCCATGGACCGACCATCACTTGGTCAGGTTTAGGCTTACTGCACCTCCTGACCCGTGCAGGGGTGAAGGGCCAATTGAAATGGTCCGCTCCAGGAGGCTCATGGATCCGGATGGGTTCCTGACGGCTCTTGGGGAATTTCCTGCCGCCTCAGTAGGTGATCCTGTCGATCCTCTGGTCACTCTCTGGAATGGGTAGATGACTAGGGCAATAGGGCAACGATTGCTCTGGAACGTCCCCTCTTGAGTTGCAGAGCTAAACTAGCTCCTTGGTTCAACAAGGAGCTGGCAGCAATGAAGCGAAGAAAGAAGGGTCTAGAGTGCGTGTGGCATACCAAACACAATGAGTCAGATCGAACATGGCTATGTCTTTATCTAAAGGCATATGCTGCGGCAATAGATGCTGCAAAGAAATCCTTCTTTGCTGCCAATATTGTGTTAGCAAAGAACCGTCTGGCAGAGTTGTTTTGAGTAGTCAGAGGTTTGTTAAACCCTGTCTTCCTTGACGGGGTCCCTGACAACTCAGCAGCTCGCTGTGAAGCATTTGCTCAGTTCTTTGCGGACAAAGTCGCTCTGATCTGCTCCAATTTGGACACCATGTTAACAGCAGTCTCTGAGGATGTATTACGAGCATCTGCTTGTCCGGTTTTAATTGGTGCAGTTCGATGATGTGGATAAGATATTTGGAGAGGCAAGACAACTACATGCATCTTAGACCCCTGCCCATCCTGGATGGTAAAGCAAGCCAGAGGGGGTTTGGCACAGTGGGTGAAGGTGGCAAAGATTCCGGCCAGCTTAAAACAAATTGTAATAAAAACGTTGTTGAGAAAACCATCACTGGAGCCCACTCAATTTAACAACTTCAAGCCAATTTCCAATTTTCCTTTTTTGGGCAAAGTCCTGGAACGTGTGGTTGCCTTGCAACTCCAGGTGTTCTTGGAAGACATGGATTATTTGGGTCTGGCTCAGTCTGGCTTTAGGCCGAGACATGGTACCGAGACAGCCTTGGTCGCCTTAGTCGATGATCTATGCCGGGAACTGGACAGGGGGAGTGTGTCCCTGTTGGTTCTGCTGGTATCCTTCTGGGACGTCTTGTGGGAATGGGTTTGGAGGCACTGTTTTGCAGTGGCTCCAGTCCTTCCTCGAAGACCGCTCCCAGAAGGTGTTGTTGGGGGACACCTGCTTGGCCCTGCAGTCGTTGTCTTGTGGGGTCCCGCATGCTGTTTAACATCTACATGAAGTCGTTGGGAGAGATCATCCGGAGTTTTGGAGTTTGGTGTCATCTGTACGCAGATGATGTCCAACTCTATCACTCCTTTCCACCTGCTACTAAGGAGGCTGTTTAGGTCCTGAACCATTGCTTGGCAGCTGTGACAGTCTGGATGAGAGCGAACAAATTGAAACTGAATCCAGACAAGACAGAGGTCCTTGTGGTAAGTTGTAAGGCCGTACAGGGTATAGGGTTACAGCCTGTGTTGGATGAGGTTACACTCCCCCTGAAGATGCAGGTTCACAGCTTGGGAGTTCTCCTGGATTCATAGTTGAGCCTGGAACCTCAAGTTTCAGTGGTGGCCAGGGGAGCTTTTGCACAGCTAAAATTTGTGCGTCAGTTGCGCCTGTACCTTGGGAAGTTTGACTTGGCCATGGTGGTCCATGGTCTGGTTACATCCCATATAGATTACTGCAACGCGCTCTACGTGGGATTGTCTTTGAAGACTGTTCAGAAGCTTCATGTGATCCAATGGCCGGCAGCCAGGCTGCTCACCGGAGTGGTATACAGGGAGCATACCACCCCTGTTATGTCAGCTCCAGTGACTACACAATTCAAACTGCTGGCTTTAGCCTATAAAGCCCTAAACAGTTTCAGCCCAGTCTACCTGTCCAAATGAACCACCTCGGAGTTTAGGATCATCTGGGGAGGTCTTGCTCTCAATCCCACTTTCCTTGCAAACGCGACTGGTGGGGATGAAAGACAGGGCCTTTTCAGAGGTGGACCCTCGGCTGTGGAATTCTCTCCTTAGCAATATCAGATCAGCCCCCTCCCTCCTAACCTTTAGAAGGAGAGTAAAAACCTGGCTTTGGGAGCAGGCCTTTGAAAAATAGCGTGTGCAACAATTGTAACGGGAAACTGTGCAATGTGATTATGGAATGGCCTCAACCTTGTTCTTGGAAGACGTATTTTAACTTTGAAATGTATTTTAATTTGCTAATTTGTATGTGTTAATTTTATTCATTTTTATCTTATGTTTTATGTCTTGAGGCACTTTTTAAGTGCTGTTTTGTAAGCCGCCTTGAGTCCCCCTCGGGGTAGAGAAAGCCAGGGAATAGATAAGGTAAATAATAATAATAATGTCTGGCCAGGATCACAGGGTTGTTGTATGTTTTCCAGGCTGTATGGCCATGTTCCAGAAGTATTCTCTCCATAGATGAAACGTCAGGAGAGAATACTTCTGGAACATGGCCATACAGCCCGGAAAACATACAACAACCCAACAACAATAATAATAACGCTTGTGTATTTCAATTATTTCTCTGTGTAGTCTGGTATGGTGGTTGTTAGAATGGTCCAGCATTTCCGTGTCCTCAAATAACACATTGTGTCCAGGTTGGTTCATGGAGTGCTCTGCTCTGGCTGACTTCTCTGGCTGAGTGAGTCTGCAGTGCCTTTCATGTTCCTTGATTCATGTTTGGGCAATGCTGCGTTTGGTGGTCCCTTCCACAGCTGCATACGTGGTATACGGTAGACTCCTGCCGAGGTGAGAGGATCCCTCTTGTCCTTCGCTGTTAGGAATTGTGGGAGTTGAAGTCCACAAGCCCTGGAGGGCCCAAGTTGGCCCATGCCTGCTATAGATGGACGCTAAATCAAACCATGTGATACCCGTGGCTGCTTGAAGGCACACAGCAACCCAGCCTCTCCCGCCTCCAAATCCACACGCCCTCCGCTCTGATCCTCCTCCTCCTCCTGCGGCTCTATAGCAACCAGCACCCTTCTTGCCGCTTCTTCTCTATGGCCAAGAGAACACGTCCCGCCCTCTTCGCCGGGGATTGGCGGGAGTGGACGGGGAGCACCGAGCTCCGATTGGGCGCCTCCTCAGTCCCTCCGCTTCCCTGGCGTAAGTGGGTGGGGCGAAGAAGGTGGAGCAGCAGTAGCAGGAGGATTAGTTGGGAGCTTGTGTAGTCGCCGCCGCCGCCTCCTCCCCCGTTGCTGCTGGGCCGAGGGAGGCGGGCGAGCCGCGGGAGACAGGCCTTGGTGAGTGAGTGCGGGTGGGAGCTGGGGCGGAGAACCAGGCCGGGAAAGGTCGGGCTGGCCTTCTGCCTGAAGGAAGGGAGGGGAGAAGGACTGCGAGGGGAGGCGGCTGCGGCCCTCATCCTCCGCCCAGACACCCCAGGAGCTTGGAGCCCTGGATAGGATAGAATGCTCCAGCCCCATTATTGATGTACAACGGCATAGTAAAATGGTGGGCCCTTATGTAAAAGGGCGGAATCAAGGATTGCTTTGTGGAATAGTACTCTTTTAATATTTCCAATCAGTGAATATGGAGGGAGGGCCTACTGTACTGTAGATGGACAGGGCGTCCCCCTTAAAACCGTGTGTGGCCTTGGGGATTCATGGAAGGCGGAGGCAATATATGTACGGCTCAGGAATTCCTTTCTGTGGGAGCGTAAGTACATTGTGTCCCAAAAGGAAACATTAACAAATGCATATTTAATTTTATATATTATATATATTATATATATACATATAGGGCTGAGGCAATGCATGTCTATGGGAGCATAAGTACATTGTGTTCCAAAAGGAAACATTAACAAATACATATCATATTGTTATATATTATACACACACACACACATATGGCTGAAATAATATATTTTTATGGAAACATAAGTATTGGGTGGCAACCTGTGCTTGACAGAGTCACACTCCCCCTGAAGGCGCAGGTCTGCAGCTTGGGGGTCCTCCTGGATTCGGGGCTGACACTTGAGGCTCAGGTGTCGGCCGTGGCCGGGAGGGCCTTTGCACAATTAAAACTTGTGCGCCAGCTGCGACCATACCTTGAGAAGTCAGATCTGATCATGGTGGTCCATGCCTTAGTTACCTCTAGACTGGATTATTGCAGTGCGCTCTACGTGGGGCTGCCTTTGAAGACTGCCCGGAAATTACAATTAGTACAACGCTCGGCAGCCAGGTTTCTAACTGGAGCAAATTACAGGGCGCGTTCAACGCCACTGTTTAAGGAGCTCCACTGGCTTCCGTTTATTTTCCGAACCCAATTCAAGGTGCAGGTTATTACCTACAAAGTCCTGAACGGTTTGGGACCCACCTACCTTCGTGACCGCATCTCCCCCTATAAACCTGCACGATCTCTTCGCTCGTTGGGGGAGGCCCTCCTCTCGCTTCCACCACCCTCGCAGTCACGGTTGGTGGGGACGAGGGAGAGGGCCTTCTCCGTCGTGGCCCCCCGGGTTTGGAATTCGCTCCCCAGGGAGATCAGGCAGGCCCCCACCCTCCTCTCCTTTCGGAGGAGCCTGAAAACCTGGCTCTTCCAAAAGGCCTTTGATGACTGATCCTTGTAGGATTGACTTGGTTGCCCACTTAGTAATAGACCCCCAGGTATGCCTTCTCAGTATTATACTTAGCACTTTAAAGACTATGTCAGCTGGGTAACTACCCCTCCCTGATGACTTCGACATATTTTGCGCCTTGCCCAGATCCATGAATTCAACCCATATTTTAACATTTTATTTTGTATGTTGATCTTTTATGACTGTTTTTATCAATGTTGATGTTTTATTGTTGATTGATTTGCTTATTGTTTTGCATTTGCTTTTATACTGTTGTGTCTGGACATGGCCCCATGTAAGCCGCCCTGAGTCCCTTCGGGGAGATGGGGCGGGGTATAAGAATAAAGTTATTATTATTATAAGTGCATAGTGTCCCAAAAGGAAACATTAACAAACTATATATATACATACATACATAGCTAGCCAAGGCAATATTTTTCTATGGGAGCATAAGTAAGTACATTGTGGCCCAAAAGGAAAAATTAACAAATGCATACATGTAAGGCAGAGGCAATATTTTTCTATGGGAGCATAAATACAGGGTATCCTAAAGTCTCCATGGATAGGAAAAATTAGCATATGCATATTATATTGCGCATGCATGCATACACAATATAATATGCATATGTCAATTATATATACTATATATGTAAATTGTAAAATTTTAGTAGTGACTATGTTGTAAATAAATGTACATTTAGCTGCAATTCACCATTCCCCAATCAGACTTACAGGTACCATTGTAAATGACAATTGTATACTAAGGGTTTGAGGGGTGGTTCCTGCACTGCCTTGCCTTGCAAACATCACTTGGGATTTTGGTTAGATTGCTGTTGCACTTCGTAATAGCCCAAAATAAAACAATTCCAAAATTGTAAACTGTTAAGGGTGTATATGTTTTTTTGTAGGAGTATATGTGTATAGCAAGCCCTCTGAGGAATGACTTAGGGAGCTAAATATGTTTAGCTTGGAGAAAAGAAGGCTGAGAGGGGACATGATAGCCTTGTTTAAATATTTGAAAGGATGTCACATTGAGGGGGGAGCAAGTTTTTTTTCTCCTGCTTTGGAAAATAGAACATGAAGCAAAGGATTCAAATTGCAGGTGAAAAGACTCAACCTAAACATTAGGTAAAACTTCCTGAATGTATTTATTTCTCGTGTCAGAAGCGAACCGAGGGTACAAGTTGTAATGGATTTGGAAACATATAGGTTTTTTAAGAAAAAAAAAGCTTGGCATTAATACTAAATGTCTTTTGCCCAGTAGCTGGCCACTTGGAGTGCCTCTGGTGTTGCTGTTAGAAGGTCCTCCATTGTGCGTGTAGCAGGGCTCAGAATGCATTGCAGTAGGTGGTCTGTGCTTTGCTCTTCTCCACAGTCTCATACTGTGGACTTCACTTTGTAGCCCTATTTCTTAAGGTTGGCTCTGCATCTCGTGGTGCCAGAGCGCAGTCTGTTTAGCGCCTTCCAAGTTGCCCAGTCTTCTGTGTGCCCAGGCGGGAGTCTCTCATCCGGCGTCAGCCACTGATTAAGGTTCCGGGTTTTAGCCTCCCACTTTTGGACTCTCGCTTGCTGAGATGTTCCTGTGAGTATCTCTGTAGATCTTAGAAAGCTATTTCTTGATTTAAGGCGTTGGTGTGCTGGCTGATATCTGAACAGGGGATGGGCCGGAGATGTCAATGCCTTGGTCCTTTCATTGTTGGCTGCTACTTCCCAGCGGATGTCAGGTGGTGTAATGTCGGCTAAGCAGTATAATTTCTCCAGTGGTGTAGGACGTAGACATCCTGTGATAATGCGGTATGTCTCATTAAGAGCTACATCCACTTTTTTAACGTGGTGAGATGTATTCCATAATGGGCATGTGTATTCAGCAGTAGAGTAGCAAAACGCAAGGGCAGATGTCTTCACTGTGTCAGGTTGTGATCCCCAGGTTGTGCCAGTCAGCTTTCGTACGATGTCATTTCTAGTGCCCACTTTTTGCTTGATGGTAAAGCAGTGTTTCTTGTAAGTCAGAGCATGGTCCAGGGTAACTCCCAAGTATTTTGGTATGCTGCAATGCTCCAGTGGGATTCTTTCCCAGGTAATCCTCAGAGCTCAAGATGCTTGTCTGTTCTTAATGTGGAAAGCACACGTCTATGTTCTAGATGGATTAGGGATCAGCTGGTTTTCCCTGTAATAGGTAGTAAGAGCACCTAAAGCTTTGGAATGCTTCTGTTCAACCATTTCAAAGCTCCTTGCTTGGGCGGTGATGGCACGATCGTCAACATAGATGAAACTCTGGCCCTTCTGGCAGTGGCTGGTCATTTGTGTAAATGTTAAATATTGATGGAGCAAGCATGCTCCCCTGAGGGAGGCTGTTCTACTGTTTTCGGCATCTGCTTCTCTGACCCTGGAATTCAACAAAAAGCTCCTGTTTTGTAGCAGATTTCCTATGAAGCGGATGAGGTGGTAGTCCTTTGTGATATTATAAATTTTTCTCAGGAGAAGGCAATGGTTTACAGTGTCATAAGTTGCTGGCAGATCTGTGAAGACAGCTCCTGTAATCTGCTGCCTTTCAAACCCATCTTCTGCGTGCTGAGTCAAATTCAAAACTTCTGATGTGCAGCTTTTGCCTTTCCTGAAGCCAACTTGCTCCGGAATCAGACATGGGTCTATTTTTTCTATAATTCTATTCAAAATAAGTCTCTACAGAACTTTGTAAAGATGGCACAACAGGGAGCTTGGTCTATAGCTTTTTGGGTCATTACAGCCTTTACTTCGTTTCAAGATGGCTATGACTTTTGCTTTCCGCCAGATTTTGGGAATCTAACAGGATGCAATGAAGTTGTTCATCATCTTCAACAGCCAGCACCTTGCTTTTGGGGCAAAGTTCTTAATTTGTTCCATCCATAGATCGTCCAGGCCAACTGCTTTTCCATTTTTACATTTATTGAGGGCCATGTCCAATTCAGTTGATGTAAAAGGTTCATGAAGGTGGTGGTTCTCATTATCTGGTTGTTTGACATTTGGGTTTCCTATTCTTCAGAAGTTGATGCGTTATCTGATCTGCCTTTATGTTGGCATGGGTGTTAGTTTGTGAGGGATCATTGCTCAGCTGTCTTAACAGCTTCCATGCCTTCTGACTGCTCCTGCCCATGTTGACTTCTGTTATCAGATTTATCCACTGTTCTTTCTTGGCTTCAGAGATGGAGGACAGAATGCTCTGCGCTGTCTGGAGAGTTTGCTCACTAAATAGGTCTTCATTGTGGAGCCTGTAGTAGTCTTCCAGCAAGGCAGCTGTATCAGGAGTAATGCCCTGAAGGTAGTGTGTTCTGCAGTCTCTCAGTATAGAGGCCCGTGAACAGGTTTTTACTATTTTGATAAAGTGCTTGTATTCCTCAGGGATTGGAGCAACTGATATGATCTTGTCATCTAGCATGTCTGAGAATTTAGACCAATCTGCCTTCCTGACTGTGAGAGCGGTTTGGTAGCAGAATATGCTGCCTCAAGATTGTGATGGAGTCTCCTTCCTTGGAGGTTTGTAAACAGGGCGGCCATCTCTCAGGGGTGTTTAATTGTCTATGCCTGCATGAGGTTGGACTGGATGGTGGTTGTGGTCTCCTCCATCCCTATGTTGCTGTGAATCTTCATGTATATAGTATAAAGCAGGCTTGACCCGCCCCGTCCCATCCTATAGTCTTTCTGTCAGAGATGGAGTTGCATAACTATGGAAATCATAGGGACGGTGGTGGTGGCAACAGCAGTTCAGGTGTGGTTTCTGCAGTTGCAGGGCATTTGCCTTAGCTTGAAGGCAGTGCGGTGGTTTTCATGCTTCTCAGGGTCTGAGGCACAGGGCAGGATCTCTGTCTGTCTGTCTGTCTATCTGTGGATCTGATGTGAATTAGTGTGTGTGAACTCTTGTGTAGGATCTTCCTGCCTCCTTGTTAGTCATCCCTCCCCTTCCTTATTTCTCCTATTTTTGGTTTTATTCTTTTGTTTTCAGACATGGCTTTCAAGTGGTTGATAAGCAGTGAACTGCTATGTTGTAGATGGGTAGGCTGATGCCCAAGAACACCAATTTCCACCTCCTTCAAAGCTCTAAAAACAAAAAGTTATTTGGGAACAGATTTGCAACTTCAAGCAGATGACAGGAAAGTGTTTTTGTGGCCACAACAGGTCTTGCTTGTTATGGAAGCAGTCAGAGTAGGTGGCCAGACTGAAATGCTAGGGGAGACAGTGGAGTGCTTCTTTTTTGTAATGGAAATGTAGAGCTCCTCCACTTGCCTCTTCAGGGTGAAAAGGGGTGAATGGTTTGGATTTGTTGGCTTGCATAATCGTCAATCAATAATTTATTTCATGCACCAGTTACAAGTCTTAAGGATAGCAGCAGCAGGAGCACAGGTTTCTGATTGTGTAGCACTGGTGCAATAGAGGAAGATGTTTTCCGTTTTAGCTTTGGGAGGAGACTTGTGTGACATAAACAGTGTTCTGGCAAACAAAATACTGATTCTCTTGTTTCCCTGCTTACAACTATCTATATTGGGACTTCTCCTTATACTGTAAAGAGTTTTTAGGAGAAGATGGAAACTATCTTGGAAGAGTGGGTGTATATGCAAAGATTTTTATGGCACCTTCCTTTTATTTTATGACAGGTTGCCCAGACAGCTAAAAAGGCTGGCTGGAAAAGGAAAGATGTCTTCCGAATCTTTTTGTTTGGAGGCCCAGACCAGATTTGATTCCAAATGGTTGAAGACAGACTTACAGGTAAAAACTTTTTAGTATGCATGACTGAGTGACCGTATTGTGAGATACTGTTTTTAATGCAATATAATCTGTTTTGCTAATTGAAAAACATAGCCAGGGGAATTGGAATGAACAAGTAACTTGTAAATATATTGATCTGACAGCTGCTCAACAGAAAGAAGTCAAAGCATGTATTTATGATTTCAGTGTATTTAAAGCTTTGATTAAAGGTATATTTATTTTATATTTAAGTCTGCCTACTGATAGTTCTTTCCATTTGGTTTGCACTGATTTGACTTCTGCATTTCAAATTGAGGCTGAAAAAGGCTTGGTGGTGGGAGCATTGAAATTGCTATGTTAGAATTCTTTAGGTTGATGTTCAACTTTGGTATGGCTGGCTGGCTGGCTTTCTGTTGTTATTTTACTTGGAACCAGCTGTACAAATAAATCTGTAACAACAATAATGATATATCCATATGTTTTGGGTTTCACTGTAATCAGTATTTGCCAGGACCATAATGGCTAGGGATGCTGGAGGGTATCCAAAATATCTGGAGGTCATCTGGTTTAGGAAAGCTAATTTTAGTAAGTAGCCCTGAGTGAGCAGGAGTAGGTAGATGGGCTTGTACACTTGTGTATGTCAGAGCTGTCCATGGGAAAATCCCTTTTAATTGATACTTTTACCATATTCTTAAACCTGGCAAAAGCTGAAAAGCCTGGGATTCCAGATTCTGTCACCATGGTGCAAATGGATGGAAAGCTGTGCGTGTGGTGATCTTTTTAAAATTTAACAACTATATTGTTTTAATCTCCAATCTTTAGTGCAAAGATAAGATACAGAAGTGGCTCAAGATTCTATGTTTGCTGTGATAATTATCAGTCCTCCCAAGTGGTAACTGGACCCAGTTATGCAGCAGGGTATACCGTGGAACTGTTTTTTTTAATGCTGGATAGGACGGTGGTTAATTGGAATGGAGAGACTTTAGGTAGTTCCATTTTCATAGGCAGATCATTATCCAAGGGTATAAATTTACCAGAATTCTGGGACACTGTAGTGGCTGGGGGCTCATTAAGATGGTCTGCTCCAGGAGACTGATGAATTTGGATGATTTTTTGTGCTTATTGGATATTTTTCTGTCTCATCAGCAGGTGATTCCATGAAATGTGGATGATCCATGAAATGGGAATTACCATATATACTTTTATATAAGTTTTAAAAAGACAAAAAGTTGCCCCACAAAACCTGGGTTGACTTCCCCATGGGTCAGTATAAGTCCTCTGCATTACTTCTGTTCTTTTTGAATGCCTGAGCACAGTGGTGCCACCAGAGGATTGCTGAGGAATGTTGAACAGGCGATAAGTGAAATAGGTGACTGCCACTTTTTTGCCCAAGCCAACTTTCAACTCACCCATCGTTATTGCTGTGCTGCTACCATTGTTTTCTCCTCGGATGGTGAAGCCCTGTGCTTTTGTTCCTTTTCTGGCTCTGGCAGTGATGGCAGTGTGCTTCTGTCTGCTGGCTCCCAGGTGGCAGGCAACCATGACAGGATTGGAGCTGGTGGTAACAGCTGCCATTTTCATAACAGCCCCACATTATCACTGGCAGCATGAGAGTTAGAGAAGAGGAGTGTATCACCACCAGAGCTTGAGAAGGAGTGGTAATAAAAGCCCAGAGCCTCACTGTCTAAAGAGAGGATATAGGTGCAGCAGTGGTAGCAGCAGGTGAGAAGGGAGATAACCTGGGTGAAAGAGTGATCTTTTATCTGCTTACTCATGATTAATTGCCCCTCCCTGCTTTAAGTGTCCCATGAGAGAAGGCTCAATGCAGGGCTTGTGGAAAGGGAGAATGTCCATGGGAAGACACTAATCCTGCCTGGTGCTTTCTGTCAAAGGAGTGCTGAGCGTAAAAAGTAGTGCCTCGTTTAGGTTCTCCCAGGATAGACTGATTTCTTACCTTAGCAATTTCACTCAGTAAAAGAGTGATTGTTAATACTTTTCTTGGTAGAAGGCCTTTTTGAATAGCTGGGCAAGAAAATGGTGGCAATGACATCCAAGGATGTTTCTAAGTGACCAGGCCACTTTGATTCACCATGGCAGAAAATTACATGCCTGCTAAAAATTAGGAAGTGAAAGATGATGTAAGTATAAAAGAAGATGAGGGAGAAAGAGCAATCTTGTGGCTCCTTGTAAACTTACATTTGTTTTAGCATGAGCTTTTATGCATTGTGCATTATTCATTTCACAATCAGCAAAAACACATGCTGAAATGAGTCTATTAATTCTAAAGGGAAAGTGTCCAGAGGAGGGTGACTAAAATGATCAAGGGTCCGGAGAACAAGCCCTACAAGAAGCGGCTGAAAGAGCTAGGCATGTTCAGCTTGCAGAAAAGAAGGCAGAGAGGAGACATGATAGCCATGTATAAATATGTGAGGGGAAGTCATAGGATGGAGGGAGCACGCCTACTTTCTTCTTCCCTGGAAATTGGAACGCGAAACAATGGTTTTAAACTACAGGAAAGGAGATTCCACCTGAACATTAGGAAGAACTTCCCCACTGTGAGAGCTGTTCGGCAGTGGAACTCTCTGCCCTGGAGTGTGGTGAAGGTTCCTTCTTTGGAGGCTTTTAAGCAGAGGCTGGAAGGCCATCTGTCGGGGTGCTTTGAATGCGATTTCCTGCTCCTTGGCAGGGGGTTGGACTGGATGGCCCATGAGGTCTCTTCGAACACTATGATTTTGTGATTCTAAGGAGCCATATCCTTTCATATGGATACATCAGTATTTCATTGTTTAATAGTTGCCATCACATAATAGTTGCACCCTTTTTATGGTACCAGGTTTGGTATTTTTGTATTTCCCACATAATAGTCAGTTACTTCTTTTGAAGGTAAAAAAGAGGTAAAAAATGTGACTATTATGTAGTGAAATATGGTATGTTTATTGTAGAACAAAAGTAAATAAAAACAGACTTATATTTTTGGTTGATTAAATATTCATGCCCTGTGAGTACTTGGTAGAAGGCCGATTGTGGGCAGTTAGCTGTGAGTCTTCTCAGGTATCTCTTTGCCAGCTTTGCACATCTGGATCCTTTATATTGGCCTTACCCTTTGGTGAAAGTGTACCAGTTGTATCAGGTGGACCCTGCGATGAACAGCAACTTGCATGCTATCTAATCTGATAAAGTTTAGGGCTTTGATTGGTCCTTTCAAAAATATTTGGGTTCTTCTTTTTCTAACATTTAATGTACCTTTGCCTTTCCCAAATTCTCCTGAGGAAAAGCATCCTCCACAGTATAAGGCTCCCCACCAACATGCAAATGGTATTTTTAGGGCAATGAGCAATATTAGCTTTGCACTATAAATAGCACTTTACAGCAAAATCTAGAAGTTCAATCTGTGTTCTATACCAAAGAAATGTTTTCCCACATGTTTACTGTATCTTCCACATGTTTTTTTTTTTAAAAAAATGAAACTCACAAACAGACTGAAACATTGGATTATTTCAGCAATGGCATTCTTCGTACCATTCTTCTATGTATTCCATCTGGGTGAAAGTTGTCCTGTGGATGATATTTCCTACCTCAGCTGCAAATCTGTCCAGCTTTTTCAGAGTTACCATTATTTAAACTGTTTTTGTGTGTTTGTGTGACCGCATGTTTCCATACGTAGGTGTTTGAACAATGTTTCTTTTCCACTTAAAAAGCTAATTGTGTTCTGTTTTTTAAAATAGTGTGAGATTGATATTCCATATGCTCATGTTATATCCTTAAAAAAAGATGGTTGAGTTATGTAGGAAAATATTCTGTCCCCCCAATATTTTCTCAGCCTTTGAGACATGCTCATGTGGTGAAGCTTGTGTTATGTTAACATCTCACTTTGAGCCAAGAAATGTTACACTGTGTGGTCCACACTTTTAATATTTCTAAGATTACCTGGTACTGTTTTTTCTTCTACTGGTCTTTTAATCACGTCTTTTCCATGGTACAATCTTTAAAAACCCTACATATTTAGTAGTTTTGATATAGTGACCCTATTTTAACAATATGATGCCAGATCTACCATAACATTCTGAAGTATTTATAAAGTTAGACAAGGTTAATCATCAGTGACCACAGACTACTCATCTTCAGGGATCTACAGGAAATGACAATTAAAAATACTGATATCAAATACGTTTTCAGCATACAGAGCTATTCATATTATATGACTTGGACCTGTTTATAAACCTGTATTCCAGTTTTTTTAGTTCACACTTGAAGGGAAAAGAAGATTGTTACACACAAGTATATTTCTAGCATGTCAGGGATTTGATAAAAATCCTTATCTCCGATATGCTAGCTATACATTTTATTTATTTTGGAAGAAAGACTGTGTTTAATCTGTCCTTGCAGAGCAAAGTAGTATACTTGAGATACAGGTTTAACACCTCATTTGCTACTTTTAAGAAGTGGGCTTAGCTGCTCCTTCATCTTCCATAACACATTTATTTTTAAATTCTTCATATTGCTGAGGTTAGTAGAATGCATATAGCTCCTGTGGTATGTAGAAGGATGGCTCTCTTGTTTCTAACTTTAACTCTCTTAATTATGGACTTATTTTTGAAACTTAATAATTGCAGATGCTACAGTTTATATTAAATAGAAAATAACCAGTGTAGTAAATTTCAGTGAGGAGATGTAAACACATTGCAGTTTGCTCTTGTTATTAAAGAACCAGATTATGCAGTTGTTTGAATTGTGATGCCTTGTATAGCTTTCTACAGTGAGAAGAAGCTTCTCTTTCTTGATGTGGAGAAGAAATGTGTAAATACCAGCTTGGCTGGTAACTTCTAATGAACAAGAAAGTGGCTTAGCAGTTAAGCTTTTGTAGGTAATGAAGTTGTTTCCTCTTTTTAGATGTGTTACAAATAACAAAGTGAAAATAAATTTGTGGGGTTATTTGAGTGACTGAAAACTACTATAGATAGTATAAATCTTCTAAATAGGAACTTTGGGAAGAAGCTATTAGTTGATTTTTTCATCCAAGCTTGTAACTAACAAATGATGCCTTTATAACAAAGATGTCTTTGTAGTATTTGTCTTATGGGATGTGGTCTTCAAATGTATGTTTGGTTGTGCTTGCCTGTTGCCATTCATAGAGTTATCTGGAGTCAGAAAATAATTTGCTAAAACTCTTGAGTTGCTCTTATAAAAAGACATGATCAATTTTGGATACTTCACTTTCTGTAGGTAGCTATGCTTTCACTTCTTTGAATAAGAATAATTGGGCTGTGTTCATGCTAAATTAATAGAACATAGAGTTCATTGCAATCAAAGGGGCATGTTGTTTGTGATTCCATCACATTGAATTCATAATGCAACTCCATTGGGATGTTAACAACTTATTCATTGTAGAAACACATTGTATAAATCTTCATTTTGGATTGTTTGACTTTGCCAACCTCATTTTCCAGAGAACTGGCTGTTTTTTTGGTTTAAGTATCTCAATTAAATATTCAGTAATAGATGGCTAACACTAAATTTGAATCGCAAATATGAACATATATGTTAGTGATTGCTGGTAATGTACTGAGAAGTAGCTCATATATCATATCTCTTTTTTTCTACCTCTTCGCTTCTAAAAGCTTGCTTTTACACGGGATGGACTCTGTGGACTATGGAATGAAATGGTCAAAGATGGTGAAATTGTATACACTGGGACAGAGCTTTCCCAAAACAGTGAAGCATCTCCACGGAAAGGTGGGTTTCTTTTCCTTTTTAAATTTTTTTCCCATCACCATTTCAATATACATATCAAATTATGGGCTGTGGCGCAGCTGGCTAGTAACTAGCTGCAATAAATCACTACTGACCGAAAGGTCATGAGTTCAAAGCCTGGGTCGGGTTAAGCCCCCGACCATTAAATAGCCCGACTTGCTGTTGACCTATGCAGCCCCGAAAGACAGTTGCATCTGTCAAGTAGGGAGATTTAGGTACGCTTTATGTGGGAGGCTAATTTAACTAATTTACAACATCATAAAAAACTGCCAGCAAAACACAAGGAAAGGAATGAGGAAGTACAGCCACTAGTGGACAGTGAAGCAACAGGTCCCCCTGTGGACGGAATCGTGAAGCTGGAAAAATGTTAAATACCTCTGTGTGTGTCTATACTGTATGTTGTTTGTCTGTTGGCATTGAATGTTTGCCATATATGTGTTCATTGTAATCCGCCCTGAGTCCCCATCGGGGTGAGAAGGGCGGAATATACTGTAAATAAATTATATATTCTTCGTAACATTAAAGGTAAAGGTAAATGTTTCCCCTGATGCTAAGTCCAGTCGTATCCGACTCTGGGGGTTGGTGCTCATCTCCATTTCTAAGCCGAAGAGCCGACGTTGTCCGTAGACACCTCCAAGGTCATGTGGTTGGCATGACTGCATGGAGCGCCGTTACCTTCCCGCCGGAGCGGAACCTATTTATCTACTCACATTTGCAAGTTTTCGAACTGCTAGGTTGGCAGAAGCTGGGGCTAACAGCGGGTGCTCATTCCACTCCCCGGATTCGAACCTGCGACCTTTTGGTCAGCAAGTTCAGCAGCTCAGCGCTTTAACACACTGCACTACCACATTATCCTTGCTAATTCCACCTTTATCTCCCACTTATGTCTATTGTTTTATGCTTTATGTTTTGGTAAATTGTTAAGTCTGGTTATGTGCAGATGATTTCTTATTTATTGTTGTCTTGGAAGTGCTGGAAACTGCATTTATAATTTAACTAGCTGTGCCTGGCCACGCGTTGCTGTGGCGAAGTATGGTGGTATGGGAAATAAAGTATTGAGGAATTGGTGGTAGTTAAGGTCAAGGGTAAAGGTTTTCCCCAGACATTAAGTCCAGTCGTGTCTTACTCTGGAGGTTGGTGCTCATCTCCATTTCTAAGCTGAAGAGCCGGCGTTGTCCGTAGACTCCTCCAAGGTCATGTGGGATGACTACATGGAGCAGCGTTACCTTCCCGCCGGAGCAGTACCTATTGATGCACTCACATTTGCATGTTTTCGAACTTCTGGGTTGGCAGAAGCTGGGGCTAACAGTGGAGGCTCTCTCCGCTCCCCCAATTCAAACCTGTGGCCTTTCGGTCCAGAAGTTCAGCAGCTCAGCGCTTTAACACGCTGCGCCATCAGGGGATATTATTTCCTAAAGGTTGTGAATATACAATATTTCTGATTGGTTTTTTTTTGTTTGTTGGAGGCAAGTATGAATGCTGCTATTAGGAAAAATGATTAGGATGTAATGGCCTTGCAGCTTTAAAGCCTGGCTGTTTCCTCCCTGAGTGAATTTTTTGTTGGGAGGTGTTAGCTGGCCCTGATTGTTTCCTGTCTGGAATTCCCTTGTTTTCAGAGTGGTGTTGTTTGCGATATTTTATGTGCTTCTACTGTCTGTGACCCTGAGAAAACAGAGGATTTTCCAGACTTTGATGATGGGAATACTTTGTTGGGAGGTGTTAGCTGGCCCTGATTGTTTCCTGTCTGGAATTCCCTTGTTTTCAGAGTGGTGTTGTTTGCGATATTTTATGTGCTTCCACTGTCTGTGGCCCTGAGAAAACAGGATTTGCCAGACTTTGATGATGGGAATACTTTGTTGGGAGGTGTTAGCTGGCCCTGATTGTTTCCTGTGTGGAATTCCCCTGTTTATTTACTGTCCTGGTTTTAGAGATTATATTGTTCTGCATTATTCTATCCCAGTAATTATTTCATATTAAAGAAGAATCTCACTTATCCAACATTCGCTTATACAATGTTCTGGATTATCCAACGCAGTCTGCCTTTTCATAATCAATGTTTTTGTAGTCAGTGTTTTAAATTCATTGTGATATTTTAGTGGTAAATTTGTAAATACAGTACAGTAGAGTCTCACTTATCCAACATAAACGGGCCGGCAGAACGTTGGATAAGCGAATATGTTGGATAATGAGGGATTAAGGATAACCCTATTAAACATCAAATTAAGTTATGATTTTACAAATTAAGCACCAAAACATCATGTTAGACAACAAATTTGTCAGAAAAAGTAGTTCAATACGCAGTGATGCTATGTAGTAATTACTGTATTTATAAATTTAGCACCAAAATATCACGATATATTGAAAGCATTGACTACAAAAATGCGTTGGATAATCCAGAACGTTGGATAAGCGAGTGTTGGATAAGTGAGACTCTACTGTAAATACTACATAGCATTACTGCGCATGGAACTACTTTTTCTGTCAAATTTGTTGTATAATATGATGTTTTGGTGCTTAATTTGTATAACGATTACCTCATTTGATGTTTAATTGGCTTTTCCTGAATCCCTTCTTATTATCCAACATATTCACTTATCCTGCCAGCCTGATTACGTTGGATAAGTGAGACTCTACTGTATATTTCCAATCTTATATTATCTGCTCAGAACTGGATTATATGAGGCTCCTTCTTCACAGCTGTATAAAATGCACACTGAAGTGGATTATATGGTAGTGTGGAGTCAAGATAATCCAGTGCAAAGCAGATAATATAAGATTATAAATGGGTTATATAGCTGTGTTGAAGGGCCTTGAGTCTACACTGCCATATAATCCAGTGCAAATTAGATAATCTGTGGTAGAAGTCTAAGTGAGGCCTAAATCTGCCTGTCCCCTAACTGAAACCTGGCTGTCCCTTGGTTGCTAGGCAACCAAGTGGGCAGAGATTAGCCCTCTAAACTGGCAGCAATTGGATAAAAAAAATTATTGCTCTCCCTCTAATTAAGACTTTATTTTTCTTTTCTTTTTGTTGTATCAACCTTGAGGCGTGGATGATGGGTTGTGTTGTCAAATTTTGAGGTTGGGGGGCCTGTACTTTTGTTGTTTTGTGAATCGCCGTGATGCCATCACTCTTTTATATATATAGATATAAGGATAAAGGTATCAGTTTCTCTATGACAGGGGTGTTTAACTAATTTTCATGGAGGGTCACATCAGCCTTATGGTTGCCTTTAAAGGGACATAGAATCTATGGATGGAGAATCTCTGGATACAGAGGGTCATTTATAATTTTTTTACATAGTGGTCAGTGCTCTTTAGTTTTTACCCAGTTTGGATATTACTATTATTCAGATAAATGCCTTTGTCTTTATGACAATGGGAACCTTTTGTAGGAGTTGAAATCAAAGGAAAAAAATACTGATAAAATATATGCTTTCACTCATACTTCATAAGACAATGTATGGTATTTCATTGCATTCTGAATTTATGCAGTTCTGCAATTGTTTTTCTCGGCTTTGATCTAATGACTCATATGTTTAAAGGTCTTGCAGAGAATGGAGACAAAGAGGCTTAGTTATGGACAGGAAATCTTATGTATGAAATATGCAACTGGATTGAGTTTGAAATCCATTAGAAAGTGATAGGAGCTTCCACTTTTTGAATGTATGCATGCATCTTAACAATGAGGCACAACAGAGACAGGGAATGTACAATCCTGCATATGTTGTTGGCCTATAATTCCCATCATCCCTCAACATTGACCCTGTTGGCTAATGCAGTCTGATGAGAGCTGCAGCTCAAGAACATCTAGAAGAAGATTTGTTCCCCAACCCGGCATTTTGGGATTCTAAATAGAATAGGTCACAGTGTTGTTCAGTGAAGCAGGAGCTTTAGCACCAGTAAGAGTTAGTGTGTCTCTTCCATGTAATGATAATATTAGAGGTAATCTGAGGACACTGAACGACCTTTTCGATAGCGAGACTGAGAACCTCTTTGATGGAACAGTTTTTTTCCTTTAAGCCATTTACATTGTTGCATTTGAATTCCCCCCCCCCCCCCCCCCAATTCCATAGATGACACTACTGAAGGTCAGACCGGATCAAAAAAAGATGATCAGAATGACAAGGAGAGGAAAGATGAAGAAGATACACCATCACCTACTTACAGAGCCAAATCCATTGTTGAAAGCTGGGTTTGGGGCAAACAACCAGGTAATCTCTTTCAAATTTTGATGATGAAGAAGAAGTTAGTGTTGTTCAGCATGGAACTTGTTATCTCTCCAATCCTGTAGAACTGTTGAAGCTATGGGAAGGGAAAATGATATTGTCTTTCCTTCCTTTTTCTTTCAGAGCTTTCTCTTGTGCTGTATGGTGCTGTATGGTGCTAGGGGTCTTAACTGGAATTTAAGAGGATGCAATTTTACTAGTGGATTAAATTACCAAATAGGCTTTGGCTGACTCATTTACTTCCATACAGTGTTTAATGACAGTGATATAGAAGCATAACTCTCAGTTCATGGCTGTAGAGTCAGTGTTGGTTCAGTTAATAAATAAATTATACGTTTTCTAGCTAGTTATTGACTCGGGAACCCATGAAATCTTTCAATTACATGGCGTTTGGGTGGTTCATGGTGCTATTTGTATACATTTCTTTGGGAAATTGCTTCGAAAACACCACAGTGGTGTTAACCCTTCCCTATGATATCTAAAGCTCTATCCGTCTGTCTATCTGGAGTTACACTTCACCCAATTGCAGTTACGTTTTGGATTCAAATGTTCCCAATAAATGTGAAAAAGTCAATGTTGCCCTTCAAATACAATAAAGCAAAAAAAAAAAAAACAATTTGGGAACTTAAGAAATGTACATGTCCTGACTTACAAACAAATTCAGATTGAGAACACACCTAAAGAACCTATCCTGTTTATAGCTTGGTGGGTGCCTGTGCCACATTTCAGCCCAAATGAGAGCATATAGGGAAAGCAGAGGGTTAGTTTACCCACGTTATTTTGAATATAGGGGGAAAATGATTACATTTATAAGTTCAGTGGAAACTGGATGGAAACATGGAGGCAAATTTATAAGCCTGCAATACATTAAGCCCTATTTGAAATACGTTTCTTGACATGAAAGCAGCTTTCAGTTCAAATGGTATCTGGGATAAGTTCCCAGTCACATGAAATTCTGTAAATATATATTCACCCAGGTTCAGTCACATTTTGGAATCAAATATTCCCAATAAATGTGAGACTGCCTGTGTATAGAAATCAGAGTATCTTTATGTGTTGTATAATATGCCCTATTGAAACAGTTAAATGTTATAGGAAACGTTATCATTTATCCTCAGGGGCAGCTGTTGATATAATGTTGAACCAAGAATACCATATACTGTATACTAAAAAAGTATTAATTCCCATTGCAATGGGAATTGCTGGCTTTAATACTAGGCATGCACTACTTTGAACCTTAGCTGATTGGCAAGGTCATCCCCATTTTACCAATGGGGCCAGATATAGCTAGGTTAGGGATAGATATGCTCTAGAGCCCAAAGCACTACAGAGCACTTGATTTCCATTATCTTGGGAAGGGCACAGCTATGCCAATTACAATAGCTGCTTTCATGATCTGATGTGATAGTGCCTCACTTTTGGTCTTTGCTTTCCCCCCAGCATGTTAAAGGGCTTCTTGCCATTTGTATTAGGGGTTCCTTGAAGCATAATTTTTGAGCATCTTGATTTTAAGAGTGGAATTCCCTAAGATTTTAAACAGATTTTTTTTGGAGGTATTGTATATTAGGGATGCTAGCAGGGATAGCAAGGGTCAATGTTCCTTACATGAGAGGTTGAAACAGCCTTCTCCATTTCTAAAACAATTTGTTGATTTTTTTGAAGTTAGAATTTAAAATCCTTGAAGTTTCAGATGCTGCCAATGTGCTGTTAAAAATAATAAGAATTTGTTTACAGATTACTATATTATGAGTGGAATCCAGATGTTATTGTGGGTGACTTAATGCCTGCTATAATTGTGTCTTATGTCTGGCTATAACCATATAGTATATAGTTACAGCCTATTCTGATGGATGGTCAAGAAAACTATAGTGTACAGTATAACGCATTTTCTAAAAACTTGCTAAACTAGTTTTGGATTTTAGGTTTCCTGTTCATTGAAAATATTTGCTGTTATCGAACGGCTAAAAACAGAGAGTTAGGCACACTGTGTTCCATGTTGGCACTTGGTTCAGTAAAGATATGGTTACTTTTGTGTGATCGAGGCAGCCTCTGCAATGTGGAATGAATGCAGTTTGGCACCATTTTAACTGCCATGGCTCAATGGTATGGAATCCTGGGATTTGGTAGTTTCCTTAAAGAGGAAGGCTCTTTGGCATTATAAAATGACAAGTCCCGGATTTCCATTTCAGAGAGCGATTGCAGTTAGTAGTGTCAAACTACATTATTTCTACAGTATAGAAACAGCTTGGGTCATTTTCTTCACTTTTCAAAAAGTATGAGATTGTATGATATTTACATAGCTCCCTTTTAAAAATATTGGCTTTGAATGGAAAGCCTCTTCAGTAACTTCATTTGATGAACATTACTACTATGATTTTTCTAAAGGGAAATCTCTCTCCTACAGCCATCAGTTTTAATATCAACATTATGTACTAAACCATACTTGGCTAAACTTCAGATGTTAGGAGATGCCTGTCAGAGTAAACAGGTCATGTTCCCTCTTAGTAGATTTACTGCAGCCTCATTGACCTGTTATCCTCCAGATGCATTGGAGTACAACTTGTCTTAGTCCCAGCAAGCTTTTCATTATTTTGAGCTGTGGTTGTTTGGTGCAGTAGTTCTTGAGTAACAGGAACATGCTACTGATTCTGGATAGGAATTAGTGTTGCAAAATGCTGACATGCAGATGTCTGTCTGCTACGGTATGTTCCCTTGAGATTTTGTTTACAAAATAAAGTTTGAGAGGTGTTATGGTGACTGTGGCTAGTGCTCTGACTCTGATTTGCCATGTAGGTCTTATATAGTTAGGTTGTATTGGGTGTTATGAATTGTAAAGCATTTATATGAATATGTTTGCTAGCTCTTAGAACATGACTCGTTTGAATCCCCACTCAAGCATGGAAACTCACTGGGTGACTTTTCGCAAATCCTTTTCTTAGATACACAAAGGAAACCCACTCTAAATAAAACTTGCCAAGAAAATGGTGTGATAGATATGCGTTTGGGTCACCATAAATTGGAAATAATTGGAAGTCACTTCAATTTTAACACCAGTCTTTTGACTTCCAAATTCGCTTTAGTAGAAGTTTACATGCTGCTTCTTTAATAAATGAATCTCCTGGAATCTGATGATTGCAATATATTGCAGTGAGGGTAGTGGCCATGGAGAACATAATTCTGGTTTGTCTATTTTTCACATTTTTAAAAGGAGGCTGCATTTTTGTAATGTATAGTCAGAAAGTGTCTGGAGCACCAAAATCATTCTACAGGGATTCTCCTGTTCTTTTAATGTCTTTCCCCTATGCTCCTGAATGAAGAAAATTGTATTTCATAATGTTGCATAGTTCTTGAGGGCATTGCACAATGTGAGAGAAATTCCTCAGTCACCTGATGAATATGCACAGACACCTCTAATCACTCACTCATCTTCCTGATTATATATTTTACCCTGCAAACGGGTCATGCCATCTAAATAGTTGTTATTGAGCATGGCAAAATGAACTGTCTTAAGGATTATGATTTTTTTCAGTGTCAGTTAAATTATACAGCTCAAATATTATAGTATTGCTTACTATCTGAGCCAGTTACCCAGGATTAACGGAAATGCTGCGGAATGCTGATCAGATTGCAACTGCTGGTCAGTCAAATTAGATGACATTCCATAAATCTCTTGATAGGATTCTTTATACCTGCACTTATCTGAAAAGAAGAAACAGAGTAAAAAATGTAAATAAATATGGGCCTATGATTTAGGAGAAAGGGGAATGTAGCTTCATGCCAGTTACCTGATTTACATCCCCCCCTCACTGCTATTTGCGTTATGACTGATGTGAAATGTTTTCTCTAGTAGGTGATCTAATTGGGAAAATTGATTGAGAAGGCGAACAAAGGGTTAAGCTGTGTCTGTGTTCCAGATCTGGCTTCTAACTCTATAGCTGCTCTGTGTATTTCTTCATGGCTGTGTGGACTTTTCCAAATCAGTGTTTCTATGGCTTTGTGTCATATGTCCCAAGACAGAAGCAGAATGGTTCTTGATTTTGTAAACTAGTGCCTAATGCAGTGGTTCTCAATCTGTGGGAGTTGTAGGTAGGCCAAAATACCTGGGTACCCACAGCTTGAGAACCACTGGCCTAATGGGTTCATTTCGATCTGCTTCAGCCCAGTTACAGGATCTGAAAATAGGATATGAGAGTTGAGAAGCTAATTGTCCACTAAAACCATATTTTCTGAGGAACTTACGCAAGACTTGAGAAAGCTTCAGCTTTCATCTTCCCAATGTTTTATTAGTCCTAAAAAGGACTAGGTTTAATTCTCAACTGGTTTTTGTATATATACAGGAATGACAATTCAAATGGATAATCCTGTGCTGTTCTCAGGTTTAAACTAAATTTGCTACCTTGTTTGTGTTGTCTACAATCTTAGTGTTCTGCCGTTTTAAGACTTGCTTTGTCAGTACTATTTTTAAATGATCGTTTTTATTCAAGAAAGAGACAAAAGGAGACACACAAACAAGCATTGTATATGTACGAAGCCACCAAAACTACACAACTCCTCGCAATTTACGGTATATTAATAACTACGACTATATTATAAGATTTTATGAATTATGCCATTATAGCAAAACATCCAACGCATTTTTGAAGTCAATGTTTTCTATACATCATGATATTTTGGTGCTAAATTCGTAAATACAGCAATTACTACATAGCATTATTGCGTATTGAACTACGTTTTCTGTCAATTTTGTTGTATAACATGATGTTTTGGTGCTTAATTTGTAAAATCATAACCTAATTTGATGTTTAATAGGCTTTTCCTTAATCCCTCCTTATTATCCAACATATTCGCTTATCCAATGTTCTGCCGGCCCATTTATGTTGGATAAGTGAGACTCTACTGTACTTTTAATAACAGGTTGGGGTTAGGTTTGTGCTAGATAGCACAATATGTCTCTTTTTTCTTTATGTCTTGCTGTGTTTTATGATGTTAGACATTTTCTGCATTTTCACTTATGCACGTGTTTGTATTGAATATATTTAATAATATATTTTTAAAAGCTGACAAAATAGAATACAGCGTACTTCCCCATTCATTGTAATAAATGTAACATCAGGTTCAGAGTAAATATGAGCAACTTCCCTTTACAATGCCAAGCAAATTTATCATAGCAAGCAATCAAGGGTGCAAATCCTGGCCATTCAGAATAGTTCTTCTGGGCAGAATGTTTTAGTTTTAATTTTGAGGCCAATTTCACTGCTGCATAGTAGAGCCAACAAAGTGTTCTCATTATTTTTTGGTTGTACTCATTTTGTTACCCATTCTACCTATATGCTAATTTTCATCCAGCTTGTTTCATCATGTGTAGTCTTCTGCAAACAATGGGCTCAACAGCACTAAACTGGGTGTTAACAACTTATTATATCAGTTGGCTTTTCCCATTTCACTATTCCATTATAAGAGCAAAGTCTTAGCCAAATTGCCTGGCCTGTTAGTACAAGAAAATTATTTTACCATTGTTGCTGAATCTCACCCCGTTCTCCGTCTCCCCAGTATCACAAATCTGTTTCAAGTTAAGTCCTTCTGTTGTCATGGAATAAGAGTTAAAGATTCAGCTGTATTCTGATTAGTTTAGTGAGCATCTAAAACCCTACCTTGACAATAGTTGATGTCTCCCCATGCCCTGTATTATTTACTGAGCTTTGTTAATTGTCTTATAACTGCTATAACTGCAATGTTATGTGCCTAGGACCCACAGCCAGAAATTATGGTTGTTCCCAAACTCTGAGAACATCCTTAAACAACAAACATAATCTGGCTATATTTTCTACTAGTCACATAGACCTCTGATGATTATCATGTATGCATTAGATATTGCTCATTATGTTCATATCTCTAAATTTCTATAAAATGTTGGTGCTTGGAATAAACTTTTATCTTTCTTGACCAGTGCTGTGAGTAGGTTGGACTGAAAGCAGTGCTGGGTCTTAATAGATCCTTTGGCCAAAGTTGTTGGCTGTTGGCCTTCCTGCTCAGTTTCAGGACTCACCCTAGCTTTGTGCCCCACTTGAGAGGATGATATAGGGCGGCTAACATACTAAGTACTGCCTCATGTGTTAAGCTAGTGATGTACTGAGCACCAGAATTGTCAGGGTGGTCCTGGAACCCCAAACTGGCTCTGTCAAAGTAAACATTGAAATCCTTGGAACCCATGCCCTGGGATGTTCCAGCACTGTCTTCAAGACCCACTTCAGCCGGTTCAAGCAAGGAGACCCCTTGGCAAAGGAGTAAGCAGTATAATAGTAACTTATCTGCTGTCTCCTTTGTCCAGTGCTAAGTACAAACTTTCAAAATTCAGGCAAGAGCTGAAGAGTTTCCTTGTGAAGAATCATTTTGTATGAAGGCAGCTTCTCCCCACATATCAGTGGAGTATTTTAGACCATTAATATTAAAATACTCAAATTACTATCCTTACTCTTGATATGTATGAGATTTACTTTATAAGGAACAGGTTTCAATAGTATTTCATGACTAGTTGGGAGCATGTCGATAAACATTACCTCAGGTTAAGAAGCTGTCACTTTTTTTTCTTCCTAGATATAGAATGACCACTCGAGATTTTGTAACATCATAGAGTTGGGACAGATCACAAGGGCCATCATTTCCAACCCCCTGCCATACAGGAATACATAAAGCATTCCAGACAGATGGCTATCCAGCCTCAGTTTAAAAACCTTCATAGAAGGAGAATTCACCACACTCTGAAGCAGCGTATTCCAGAGTTAAACAACTATTAGAAAAGTTTGTTCCATTTATCAGGAAAGTAGCATAAAATTTTGTCGTTTAAGTATTCCTTTCATGCCTTACATTGTGCAAATGTAAGTTCATATTACAAATTTTATAATAAGTTCATTCTTAATTGCTACACTTTTTAATTCAAACAAGAAAAACAGAACACTGTTTTCTTTATAATCCTATTTTTCTTAAATTTAATCAAAAATCAATTATTCTTCAAAACATCGCCCCCTACTTTTAGTATCAAATAGAATGCAAGTGGGTTTTGTACTAACTCTCAATTAGCTAAGTTAATTTGTCCATCCCTGCAATGTCTACTAATTTGTTGATCAATTCATCTTCAGATGGGATCTTTGATATTTTCCAGTATTTGATATAGAATATCTGATACTGTTACCATATGCCGAGGTAATCTGCTGATCTTTTGTTTGTCAAACTCAAAAAACTCAATCAAGTATTTGAGTTTCCAGTTTGAGAACAAGTTTTATTTTCAAAAGTTTCTGTGTTATTGATTTTAACAGCCACAAGTTTTTGGTTTAGACCAAGCCATGCCACTAAAATAGCTTTCATCACTATGAGTTGACAAACTTATGCAGGTGAATCATAGACTCATAGAGTTGGAAGAGACCTCGTGGGCCATCCAATCCAACCCCTGCCAAAAAGCAGGAAAATCGCATTCAAAGCACCCCCGACAGATGGCCATCTAGCCTCTGTTTAAAAGTTTCCAAGGAAGGAGCTTCCACCACACTCTGGGGCAGAGAGTTCCACTGCTGAAAACTCATATGGTCAGGAAGTACTTCTTAATGTTCAGGTGGAATCTCCTTTCCTGTAGTTTGAAGCCATTGTTCCACGTCCTAGTCTCCAGGGCAGCAGAAAACAAGCTTGTTCCCTCCTCACTGTGACTTCCCTTCACATATTTATGGCCCTCATCATGTCTCCTTTCAGCCTTCTCTTCTGCAGGCTAAACATGCCCAGCTCTTTAAGTTGCTCCTCATAGAGCTTGTTCTCCAGACCCTTGATCATTTTAGTCGCCCTCCTCTGGACATATTCCAGCTTGTCAACATCTCCCTTAAATTGCGGTGCCCAGAATTGAACACAGTATTCCAGGTGTGATCTGACCAAGGGAGAATTGCTACTGGCCAGAAGTAAATTAGACACAATAAACGGCACCTTAGTAAGCTCCAAATTTGACTACTGCAGTGCACTCTGTGTGGAGCTACTCTGGAAGCAAGCGCAGAAGGTAGCAACTAGACTGCTGTCTGGAATGCTATACAGCGACCACATAATTCTGGTATTAAATAAATTAATACCAGTATATTTCTTAAATGGTCTCACATCTCTTCCTATATATGTTTACCTGTTATTTGAGGTCTGCTGGAAGTATCTTCCACTTTGTCCCATAAGTCAGAAATGTGCTATCAGAAGATGTGGGTGAAAGCTTTCTCTGGTATAAGGGAATTCCCTCCTTTTACAGACCTGGATAATAGTGCCCATGCTGCCATCATTCTGGCTGCAAGGGAAAATGTTGCTAGTTACTAAAGCTTGTGAGATGCAATTGATTATATCCACATTTGCATGAGTGGTTTTGTTTCGTTTGCTTTAAATCTGCCTTGGTTTAATTTTCAAATTGTTTAATATGTTCTTAGCCTTTAAATTATTCTTACTGTTTTAAATAATTTTAAACTGTTCAGTTTCATTTTAATGCAAGCCACTCTTGAGATACATAGGGAACAATCAGCTCATATGTGAAAAGATGCCTAGGAACTCGGTGTATGCTACCATAAGATCCCATTTCACAAATGAAGTATACAGTAATGAACAAAGTATGGTGCATTCCAAATAGTTAGCATTGTACCCTAAAAATGAACACAATTCTTTATCTAAATAATAAATTGGGTGCATTTTATTTCTTTCCCAGTTATCATGAACTGTCAGATTTCTTCAAGGTATATTCATACTTTGAATATTTTGTATGTATTGTGCTCCATGTTTTATATAAGTAATATTCTTTTTTGTCCTAGATGTGAGTGAATTGAAAGAGTGCCTTTATGTCCTGGTGAAGGAGCAACAAGCTCTAGCCAAGAAAACTGCCACCACAACACTCTCAGCCCTGAGACTAAAACAAAGGCTTGCTATCTTAGAACGCTATTTTATTGCATTAAATAGAACTGTCCTTCAGGAAAATGTCAAAGTTAAGTGGAAAAGCAGCAATTTTCCTTTGCCTGCTGTGGACAAGAAGAGGTAAAGACCTGTTCAAAGAAATCTTTCTTATTTCCTCCTCCAGGGCCCTTTATTCAATTACTTGAGGTCTAAATTCACTTCCTAGGCCCACTCAGTCATTATAATTTACATATGTATTGACTAACCTTTCAGCGGTTTATTCAAAATGTCAATCTTAGCTGAGATTTAGGCCTGATTTTTCCTTCACCCAGAGCTGTGGCAGTTTCACTAGTGTGTTGTGCCTCAGTGTAAGGAAATGTTCTTGTTGTTTGCCATCAAATTCCCTTGGACATAGGGCAACCCAATGAATGAAAGACTACAAAAAGCCCTGATCGTCAACTGCCCTATTCAAGTCTTGACAGTGCCATGGCCATGGCTTCCCTGACCAAATCAATCCAACTGTAGTTCAGTATCTCTTGTTGCCTACTGCTTTGTTTTACCAAGCAAAAGTAAAAGAAAGTAAATATTAGCAGTTTATAATCTTGATGTTTTATGAGTAAGGATACAAATATTTCATGTCGTTGTTAATAGCTTCTTAACTAGTGCTGTGGTAGAGTTGTTTCCTGATGATATATCGGGGATGGAGCATTTGTCCTTATTCTTGAGTTACATCATTTTTATTACAGTTTTTCTATTTAAACATTCTAATCAATATTGTGTATAGTTAACCCTTCACAGCTTCCCTGTTCTTGTTTAGCTAAGTGATTGGTCAGTTAGCTGAACATTCAGCAGAATCATAGAAAAATCAGTCAGAATTGATAATCTATTATTCCATAGCTTTAAATGAGATGGTGTACATTGTATAGTAGTATAGTTGATAAATCAGGACCAAGCTTCCATAAAAGTGTCCCTTAATGTTTCTTCTCTGTTCAGCTGAGGATGGGGGTGCCAAGCAACATCTGTCTAGCGACAGTCAACATTTTGAAGATATAGGTGTTTAGTTTAAACAAATGTATTGTGTCCATCTGTAATGACTTCATTGTTTGCTACAGTCCCAGACCTGTTGGCAAAGGAGTAGAAGGACTTGCTCGTGTAGGATCCAGAGCTGCCCTTTCGTTTGCATTTGCATTCCTACGGAGAGCTTGGAGATCAGGTATAGTTCAATAGTACTATGAATCTGATTGTGCCTTTTTCAGGTTAGTAAAATTATTATCTAAAAGTTCTGTTTGTGTTTAGGTAATTTACTTGGAATCTTGTACAGATCCACAGAAGGAGAAAGTCTCATTGAATTGAATATAACTTATTCCCAGATGTGTGTGGTATTTCCATGTAAGACAGTGGTTCTTAACCTGTGGGTCCCAGATGTTTTGGCTTTCAACTCCCAGAAATCCTAGCAGCTGGTAAAGTGGCAGGGATTTCTGGGAGTTGTAGGCCAAAACACCTGGGGACCCACAGGTTGAGAACCACTGATGTAAGCGCTATGAACTAGCCCTTTCTTAAGGGTCAAGGCAGTATAAACCTTAACTTTGATGGAGTAATTTCCATTTTGAGGATACAATTCTGAAGCTAAAAGACAATGGATTGCATTTATCTACAAACATGCAGACAAACATAAACAAACAGAGAAACAGTTTATACAGAGCAAAAAGACAATACCCCTCACAAAAACAAATGGATACTGTTCCATTATCCAGGCGGAGGCCAAAAAAAGGGGGGGGGGGGCTAGACAGAGAAGAATAGTCAATTTTACCGGGGTGTGTGTGTTGAAGGAGTAAAACAATTTCTCCGGAATTTCTTTTATTCCCCCCACTCATGTTGCCGTCATGGAAACATGACGGTAACATGATATTTCTTAATATAAAAAAATTAAAATACAACAACTAACTCAGTCTAATCTCATCTTTACCACTACAACCACACACAATTCTCTGCTAAACATACACATCAGTAAAAAACTAATCTATAAGCCTCACACTCTCTACTTGTTGATTATAAATGCTCAGTTTTCTGTTCCCTTAAAATATCACTGTATCGCCTTTCTACTTTTAATAGTACTCTTCTAAATCAGAAAACCAATAGTAGACTTTTTTCTCCATCTTTGATGTAAAATAAAATAATAAGTCCCTGTCTTTAAATTCATCAAAGATTTATCCATGATCAACATTATCAAATGGAGGATACGAAATGCTACTTGGGTTTTCTTTTGTACTCTCAATGGTTTGTAAGAGTGCTCATTTTTAAAGCTCTAGTCCATTGGCGAGTTCGCTATTTAGCAGGAAAGTGTGGAACTTCTGTTTGAGAAGCACTCTAAAGCTTCCTTGGATGTACAGAATTCGTTATTTCTCGGATGTACAACTCTTGGTCTTCTAGATATTTGGGCATAGGCTTTCACAATCACTTACTCTTGATTGATGAGGCATGATGGCAGTTTGTAGGCAAAAGCATCTAGAAGGCCAAAGGTCATGTGTCTCTGGATTAAAGTGTCTTGTGGAATTATTTATTCTCCTCAGATTTTGTAGTTAGGTGGTCTGGAACTGAAATTGACTTAATTGACATTGTTATCACTTGATATACATAAGATAATAAATGCTGTGAAGGTGCTAAATATGTTTGTTGTGTCATAAAAGTTGAATTAACATAAACAATCTGGCATTTATTAGTTGCATAAATGTTCATCTGCCTGAGACAGTACTTGGTAGAAACATCTGTAGTAGCTATTATAGCTGTGTGAGTCACTGAATAAGTCTATCAACTTTGTGCATCTGGATCCTCATATTTTTGCCCATTCTTCTTGGCAAAATTAGTCTAGCTTTGTCAGGTTAGACATGACCATTAGTACATGGCTACTTTGAAGTCTTGCCATGAAGTTTCAATCATTGAGGTCTGCCCTTTGGTCTATTCTGAGGTATTCAATTTCCTGTTTTTAAATTGCTTTGATTATTTATCAAGGGTCGTTGCCATACTGAATAGTGGTGTTTTGTCCCAGGCCCCATCTACACTGTCATATAATGCAGTTTGAAAATGCATTGCATGGTCGGTGTGGAATGAAATAATATAGTTTAATTGCATTGAACTGCATTATATGAGTCTACACTGCCCATATAATGCAGTTTCAAACTGCATTACATGGCAGTATAGATATCTCAGATCTCTTGCAGCCTATGACTGAGTTTCTTCCAAAACAGCCCTGTATTTGGCTCAGTCGATCTTGTTTTAGTCCTAACCAGTTTCCCAGTCCCTGTTGAAGAATAGCATCTCCCCAGCAAGAGTCTGCTACCACTGTGGGGGAAGGCGATCTCAAAGTAATGAGCACAGTTGGCTTTGCACAATACATTTTGTGCCAAGACCTAGAAGCTTAATTTGGATCTCATCATACCAGAGAAACTTTCCCTCAGATGTTCGTTTTTTTTGTGCCATGTGTATTTTTTATAGATAGTCTTAAATATAAGTTTGCTTCAATAATAGCTTTTTTCTCATTATTCTTTTACGTACCCCAGCTTTATGAAACACCTACATGATATTTGTCCCATGGACAGTTTCTGCCCTCTGTATATCTTTACCTCCTTTGAAGTTGCCACTGGTCTTTTCGTTGCTTTTCTTTACAAAAAACAAGTGACAGTTTGTACCTTGACAGCATTGAGTAGGTTGTGTACACTAAGTGTTAACAATGTCAATTAAATATGTTTTAGTCCCCCTGGTATAGGAGAATTATAATACAGGAAATGTACCAAAGTACATCAATTGGCCATCAATTTTTATGTTACTCTATTTATGTTTCACTGGATTTCCTTAACATAGCAAACATATTGTATGCCATGTTTAGGTGAGGATGCAGATCTTTGCAGTGAACTATTACAAGAGTCTCTTGATGCCCTGAGAGCACTCCCAGAAGCATCACTCTTCGATGAAGGAACAGTATCCTCTGTCTGGCTGGAAGTTGTGGAGAGAGCAACCAAATTTCTAAGGTCTGTTGTGACTGGGTAAGTTTCTTTTTTAAATGTTCTGTGAATTTGTATGAGGAGGCTATTGTAAGGATTCTAGCATGATGGATTTTCACCCTCTGTGTTTTGTGCTTGAAGGAAACTGATGTTAAACCATTTTTAAGGGTTTCCTCTTAAAATCTTGAGATACATGAATGTGAACTTATACTTCTTTCTTGTCATTTCTTTAAAAATGCATTTCCTGGATTTATTCATATTGTATAAAATGCAGGTAGGTATGGAGGGACATGTTGCATTAGTAGTCTCCTTGAAAAGAAATTAGAAAAGAAAAACACAGTTTTGTTAAAAGTTTTGTCTAAAAGCACTCTGTAATGCAAAGGTTTTTATTTAGCTGCTTTGGGATACTATCTTCAACAAAACTGATTTCTGCTTTAAATTAGAGATATTCATGGAACTCCGGGTTCAAAAGGGTCTGGAAACATTCCGTTGCAAGACCAACACTTGGCACTTGCTATATTGCTAGAATTGGCTGTCCAGAGAGGCACACTAAGGTGAGCAGTGGAGAGCATAGTCTTTTTACATTTTTATGGCCCCTTCAGTCCTCATTACATGTTTTAAATTGTTCATATGTGTATATATTTATAAATTCTTATAAAGTAAAGGAAATATAAATGCAATTAAGTAAGATCTGTTTCACATATTTAACCATGCTTCTGGTTCTCCTCTCCCTCAGCCAAATGTTGTCTGCTGTTATACTATTGCTCCAGCTCTGGGACAATGGCACACGGGAAACAGATAACGAAAGATCAGCACAGGGAACTAGTGCCCCTCTCCTTCCTCTGCTGCAAAGGTTCCAGAATATAATTTGTAATAAAGAGATGAACAATACTGAAGAAGAACTTCAGGTAGGCCCACCCCTCATTAACTTATTTAGTTACATTGATAACCTGTGGACTGCAGTGGTCTTTACCTATTTATTGTGTTGCCCATGGAGCTTAAACCTGCCCTGTCATTGCCTTTCCCACCATGAGAATATATGGCCATTTTGTTTTGTCTGTCCATCCAACCAACCATCCATCCATCCATCTATCTCTCTGCTTACTCCTATCCACTTACTTCAATCATAGATTGCAGTTTCCTGGCCATTATCAAGAAGCCCTGGAGTGGAAGAGGGTGGAGGAAATAAGGAGATTTCAGCTTTTCTGTTACCTAAGTGACTCTGTTGCAAATCACTAATAGTGTGAAGACCAGCAGTCTGCAACTCTCACGAGTCTCCTGATCTCAGCAAGTCGGGTGGGGAGGCATAATCTTCTCCATCCTCATAGGGTGAACTATCTGTGTGCAGCCCCACTCCCCTGCCATTTCGTACATGTGGTACTCATGTCATTACTGATTCATCATGTGGTTCCTCAAGTATTTCAGTGATTTTGAAAATAACTCCCCCAGGCTTTGTACAGGTGTCTATTCTGCATAAATATTGTCCCAAGATGTTTTATTCAGGAAGCAATTGTAAATGTTTGGGCTACCTTTAACAATAGAATTTAATATGAATTCTAAAATTACTTCATTAATGTAACAATTCTGTAATCCCATTATTTCAGCAAAGTCATGCTGAGCTAACTCTTTCAAATGTTGCACAGTTTAAGAGCATATTTTAAAAACTCTCCATTTTTGTTTTAGATGCTGTCCTACCCATTAAGTCCAAATGAAAACTTCTTACGGTATCTAATACTGCCACAGGACAATGAACTAGCAATTGATTTAAGGCAAACGGCAGTTGTGATTATGGCTCACCTGGATCGCCTTGCCACCCCTTGTATGCCTCCCCACTGTAGCTCTCCTACATCACATAAGGTAATGTTACTTATGCTATCTAGTGAAAGGGTTCTGCTAATAAATAAACAAATAGTGAATCAATACATTTTAAGCAACATAAAATTGAGAGAGTTGGAGTTGGAGAGGTGTTTCAGTCCATGTGAAGGACTTAGTCTGGCCCAGTAGAATGTTTTATATTGGACCATTGTTCTTTGCCACGCCACAAACTTTGCTCATTTTTTTATTCACATGGGTATGAAATGAAGTGTGCCTGCCTACTTCTCTCCTTAATTCTTCATATAATAATTAAGCAAAATGAATAAATGTGAATTCAGTCCTTAGTATGTTTATTGGTTTTAACTATTGTAGATTAAGTTGGTGTACACAAGTATCGACGTATTTGGTAGTTGATTCAGTGGTTCTATTCTGGTCAGGATTAGCAGTGATCTTAAAGCAGTCTAAATATTCTAAAGGTACCAGATCCTTTCTGATCTTGGAAATGAAGCAACCTGAAAGACAGTTGCATCTGTCAAGTAGGAAAATTTAAGGACTGCTTATGCGAGGAGGCTAATTTAACTGATTTACAACACCGGATGAGGAAGTACTCCATCAAAAATGATTCGTCGTCACAGTGGATGATGAAGCAGCAGCTCCTCCTGTGGCCGGAATCGAGCATATCCTCACAAAGCCAGAAGCTGGGAAGTTAAATAGCCTCTGTGTCTGTCTGCCTGTGTGTTGTTTGTTTAATAGCACTGAATGTTTGCTATATATATGTACATTGTGATCCGCCCTGAGTCCCCTTCGGGGTGAGAAGGGCGGAATACAAATATTGTAAATAAATAAATAAATAAATAAGCAAGCGGGATAAGTGGAAGATGACCAATAATTATGGATTTCAGGCTACATTTCAAGGTAAACAACTTGCAAAACTAAATTGTCTGAGAAGACTGTATGACATTTCAGGTGTCTCCAGAAGTTGACAGGCGACTTGAGAGGCACACACACACACACACACACACATGCAACCAAATTGCTGAATATGTTCACCAATTTTCAGCAGAGAAGCATGTTTAAAACAAACATTGACACAGGAGATAAATTTTGACCTTTCTGGCATGTTGTAGCTGCACATAATGCCTGGAAATCGTTTCTTCATTTCTCTTGCTTTTGGATGTGTAAATCTGGTGCAAAATGAAACATTTATTGAGCTAACGTAATTGTCTGTGATTCTAATGCATTCTAAATGAAGATGTTAGATGTTATTTTTTTTGAAACAAAGAATTGTCTTTCAGGGTTCTTTACAAGAAGTCATAGCATGGGGCTTAATTGGATGGAAATATTATGCCAATGTGAGTGGTCCAATTCAGTGTGAAGGACTTGCCAGTCTTGGAGTTACGCAGATTGCTTGTGCAGAGAAGCGTTTTTTAATTTTATCTAGAAATGGACGTGTTTACACACAAGCATATAATAGCGATATACTGGTAGGTGGCTTCTACTTACTTCCCAATATATAATATATATATATTCAATAATATCTCATTGATGTTTGATGTTTTGTTAAATTAATGTTTTTCTTACAGAGCTATGATTGCAGTAGGAAACTCAGTATATCTTTATACTAGTTTTTAGTGAGGCCTACTTACTATTTCTATCTTTGTAATTGGCTTAAGAAAACATTGTTATGAAGTTCTTATTGTCCAATGAATGTGTTAGGATTCATTTATTGCAAAGACATGAAACTTGAGAGAGGTGATTACAAATCTATTTTTTACTCTTAAAATCATATGTATAGAATTTATATTGAATTGGGGATTGAGAAGATTATACTTTAGCTGTGAAAAAGAAGACAAACCATTCCATCATGCCATCTGGACTGATTTTAAATCTTTTAAAAATCAGTAGAAATTATCATGACTTTCCTAAGTTATGTGTTATTTGCATTGTATTTCCATCTTTCAGCAAGACTAATATTGTTGTAATTGTTTGTGTGTTCAATATAGGGACCACAACTAGTGCAGAGTCTTGCTTCAAGAAACATCGTCAAGATTGCAGCACATTCTGATGGCCATCATTATCTTGCTCTTGCAGCAACTGGTGAAGTTTTCTCTTGGGGTTGTGGAGATGGTGGGCGACTGGGCCATGGAGATACTGTGTAAGTATCTTAGAATCTATTTCTTCTAAGACTAGCAGTTAAATGTGTTTCCCCCACACCAGATATTAAGTCTAGAATAATGTAATGGATGTTCAGTAAGGGCCAATTGCTGTGTAGCAATCACTGGAAATCTATTTTTAAAATCACAATTTATTGTTTTGTTTCTAGTGTCATTTGCATTGCGAAATTAAATGACATAGAATGGTGTATTTTGAATCAACTTTGAATTTTTAAAGCTTGCATCTTGTTTACTATTTATGTGATCCAGTTTTCTTTTATATTTTATGTTCAGCATGCTGAATTGGTAGTTGTGTTGATGCCTTGTAATTCTGATGAACATTAATCTTTTATAGGCTGAACAGGATGCCTATTTGCAATCCAATATATCTGTCAAACTTCATTTTTTCTGTTTGCAAAACAAGTAGTAGTCTTAAAGAGAGCAAATGCCAGTCTTGAAACTATCATAATATTTGCTGCCTGGCGGATCTCTGTCCTAATATTTGGGAGCTCGGGCACTTAAATGAGCCATAAACAATGAAAGATTCTTTGTCACCCATCCATCCTATTATGATGTTTCTCAACAGTATGATAGCTGTATCATGAGAAAACAAAATGTTTTAAGCACTAAAATACTTGGTAAATAGAAGTTAAGAGTGTTTCAAAAAGATGGACCCAATTTGAAATCACTATATCCCTGCAACTGCGAACTGCCCAAGAATGAAGCTCTTAACACCTGAAAGGTTGCTGTATGGAGTTTCAAATGATTACCACTAATGACTTTCCTAGTGCACAAACAGCTCCTAGCCTCAGCCATGCACAAAATGGCAACCCCACAATATAAGGTCTAATGAGATATTCTCCACTTGCAGTTATTTTTTTATAGTTGTTTCTGTCTCAAAACAACTTGATAACTTATTAAACTTATTAAAACTTGATAATTTATTAAACAATCTGTAACTTTTTGTTTAATTTTAACATGTTGCCTTCGGGAAATATACCTCTTTGAAATTGGGTCAATCATTTTGAAACTCCCTGGTAAATAGAACTATTTCTGCTGGTTTGGAGGAGCATAGGACAGGAAAGAGACATCAGAAAGTCTATTGGTAGACTGCTTCGGTGTCTGGAAACTTTAAAAAAAACACCATTAGCATTATTGGCATTATGTACATGTTGTATACTTAATATATTCCTGCAATATCTGGCAGTGTGGTGTTGTGGTTTGCACATTGAATCATGATTCTGGAGAATAAGATTAAAGTCCCTACTTGGCCATGAAAACCCACTGGGTGACTTTGGGCCATTGCACTGTCAGCATTGGAGGAGGGCAAAGGAAAACCCCCTCTGAACAGATCCTGCCAAGAGAACCTGTGATAGGTTCACCTTAGGGGTCACTATAAGTCAGAAATTACTTGAAGACACACAGCAACATCAACATCATTTGTATGGCCAATTTATTATTCTCACTTGATACTGTCTTGCTTCCTACCTCTGTAGACCTTTAGAAGAACCGAAGATGATTTCTGCTTTGTCTGGGAAGCAGGCTGGAAAACATGTTGTACATATTGCATGTGGAAGTACATATAGTGCTGCAATCACAGCTGAAGGAGAGTTGTATACTTGGGGTCGAGGGAATTATGGTAGACTGGGTCATGGTATGTTCACTTTAGCTCCTTTAGTTTTTATGTTATGAAATCACAGCATCTAAATTTGTCCGAATGAACAAAGACATCTCATTTGTGTTTTGAAGGCTCCAGTGAAGATCAAACAATCCCAATGTTGGTTACTGGGCTGAAAGGACTGAAGGTCATTGATGTATCATGTGGGAGTGGTGATGCACAGACTCTTGCTGTTACCGAAAATGGTTAGTGTCACTACCAATGTATTATGAAGTCTACTTTGAATATTTTTAGTTGGGATAATTATGAATTTGTTTCTCTACCTTTTCTAAGTCCTTTTGGATTTGTATACTAAGTTGAACAGTTTTTAATTTCATCTTTTAAAAATGTATTGAATTTTTTATAGAACACTTTTTTTTGGCAATAAGAACCAACATTCTCTGCGGTGCAACAAATATTCAGTAAAACATAAATAATGTCAATTGTTGTGCTGTGGAGAGGCTGTATCCTTTGTAGGATTTCCTAAATTAGGGTTCTGCCACAAATAAGTATCCCAGATAATCCTCTTTCAGTGAGAACATGAAAGAAAGCCTCAGCAGAGATCATAAGAGATGGACAGATTGATCTATAACAGACCTACACAACCTGTGGCCCTCCATGTGTTTTGGATTTCAGCTCCCAGAATGCCTGGCCATTGGATAAGCTGGCTAGGGCTTCTGGGTGTTAGAGTCCCAAACATTGGAGGGGCACAGATTGTGCAGGTCTGATCACATAAAAGTATTCATTGTTCAAGCATACTCTAACATGGGCGTGTTACATGTGTATGTTATGGCAGTTGTGGCTACGATTTAGTTTAAGATATTATTTTTACTTTATCCAATTCAACATTTAAAGGAATAAGACTAATTCCTTGGCATTATACAATCAAATGTACTTTTGATCATGAAAAATAATTTGTCAATTGTTTTCCATTTCCAAATTGCAAAAACATTTGTTTTGCAAAATTTTGAAGTTCTTATGTTTCGTTTTCTGCATTTAATTTGTTTTGTACTTTCATTGATCTAAACCTATGAATGTTGCTGTGTTGTGTCTATTACAGTTACTAATGGGATCTCTTTTCCAGGTCAGGTATGGTCCTGGGGCGATGGAGATTATGGGAAGCTAGGAAGAGGTGGCAGCGATGGTTGCAAAACTCCCAAGTTAATAGAAAAACTTCAGGACTTGGATATAGTCAAAGTATCCTGTGGCAGCCAGTTCTCAGTTGCTCTAACAAAAGATGGGCAGGTCTACTCTTGGGGAAAGGGTGACAATCAGAGGCTTGGGCATGGAACAGAAGAACATGTCAGATATCCCAAACTACTGGAAGGTTTACAAGGTATGTGTTGAGTTAACACAACACTTTGCAACTTCAATGAAGTCAGTTAATGTTTTTCCCAGGAAATTTGATGAAATTATTAAAGATAACCATACAACATGTAAATGCAATAGATACATATTGCCTTATTCTAAAACAAACTTAGAAGTCATGGTTAAGAGGAGAGGTCAAGTTCAACATAAAGAACTAAAGATTAAACAGCTCTAGAAATGGATTGATATAAACATTGCAATTCCTGTGAATCAATATTAAAATTAGGGCTTCAAAATGGCTTGTTTGCCTGGAATTAGGGACAAAGGTAAACAGCAGTTGTGATTATGGCTCACCTGGATCGCCTTGCCACCTCCTGTATGCCTCCTTACTGTAGCTTTCCAACTTGCAAAACAATCTTTTATGAAAAGACTATGACATTTCAGGTGTCTCCATAAGTTGACAGGCGACTTGAGGGGCACATACACACATGCAATCAAACTGGTGAACATGCTCACCAATTTTCAGCAGAGAACCATGTTTAAAACAAACATTGACACAGGAGATAAATTCTGACCTTCCTGGCATGTTGTAGCTGCACATAACATTTGGAAATTGTTGCTTCATTTCTCTTTCTCTCATCTAGTGAAATAGGGAAACTGTCACGCTTTCTGACAACTCCAATTATTTTACGATTTGTTGGAAGTTTATAGCTCTAAACTCTCCTTTATGCTGCCTTAATTGTGATTTCCTATTAAAAACAGACATCTCCTTGGCCTAAAATAGTCTCTGGGGGACAGGGAACATAACAAAATTGAGGTGAGGTCCTTTGAAAAAAAGTGTTTTTCAAAGGATGATTTAAAATTTGGGGTGTAAGGATGGCAATAGAAAATGGTCAAATGAGTATGCATTTCCCCCATCTTTGGTCCTAAGGATGCATAGAGAGTGTTTATTTTCCTTCTGTCATACTACTAGAAACTAGAGTCATCCAGTGAAGCTATAAAAGATTAAGGGATGAAGACTGACAAAACAGAATGCTTCGTCACACAGCACATAGTTAAACTAGATATTTACTATCAAAAGATATGGTGATGGTTAATATCTTAGGTGGTTTTAAAAAGGGATTAGATCAATCCATGAAAGATAAAATTATCAATGACTGCTGGTCATGATAATTGCTGTATACTGTCTCCAGAATCAGAAGTAACCAGTTGCTGGGAAACAGAAGTGATTCTGGGCTCATGTCCTTAAGCCTTTGCTCGTTCTCTCAGGGCTCTTTTTTATAATTGTTGAAGATTTCTAAAAAGCAAAATCTGAAATTCCTGTTAGAACGGGAGCAAACTCAAGGATCTTCTGCTAAACTTGGCAAGATGCATTTCACATACATTACAAAAACTTCTCTTATTATGAAACTGTTTTCAAGAACAGTTAAAATTCTTCTCTTTTTGTAGAGTGATAACATTGATCGTTCCCATTGTCATTTTGTGTGTTTTCTCCCAAGGGGAAAAAGTGATAGATGTAGTAGCGGGATCTACCCACTGTTTAGCTCTCACAGAAGATAGTGAAGTGTACAGCTGGGGAAGCAATGATCAATGCCAGCATTTTGACACTCTGAGGATCACTAAACCTGACCCTACTGCTCTTCCTGGATTAGATTCTAAGCATATTGTTGGCATTGCTTGTGGGCCTGCCCAGGTATGTTTCTGCTATAACTCTACAGTTTCTCTCTTTCTTCTATTTCTTTATTTTTTTGTGTTGCTTCATAATGCAGGATTGGGCCATTGTTTATATGACATAACCATGCTTCTTATCTCTTTTTAATATCATACATTCAAACACATTCATTTTTATCTTTGAAGCTTCTTTTCATACTTAACTTCAATGAGCTTCTGTTGTAACCTTGGGAGGAACATTTATTCAACATCATTGATGTCCAGCAAAGATTTAACTACATGGAGCTTTGAATGTTATGACTTATTTCTTTTGTACATTACATAGAAGAACCTGCAGTCCTGCTCTAGAGCAGAAGTTGTGTTAGTTTAGTGCATACCTCTTTCTCTGCAGGACCTGCTTTTATCTTTTTTCTCTATATTATTTTTTCCTTTATGACAGAGAATATATGGGTATTGTTTTTCTTCACTGAACAAAGTTGAGAAGCAGAATTTCAGAGGTGGAGTGAGGATTAAGTGACTCCCTTTTACAAGATATTGCTCTGAACAAGATATTGTTTCTTGTCATTTTTGCTTCCAGAATATGTGTAGCTGCTCCTGAGGCCTATAGGCTACCTAATTTTTTAAAATGTCTTCTGAGCCATATATATGGCTTATGTTTGCATTCTTAGGGCATTTGGAAATACTATCATGTTCTCAAGCTGGCAGTTGTCCAAAATGAACCAGGGTAGGGAAAATCCAGTTGTAACCGCAGATCTGATTGAACTTTTCAGAGCCTGTACTTGAACTCACTAGCTCATTCCTCCAAATGTTTGCAATGGGATGAATCTTAAACTGGTTATTCCTCAATAACTGTTGGGTTTTCTTAGATATTTGCTTAAAGTTATTAGTTACTGTGGAGAGATTTATTTTTTAATTACATTTAATTTCAAATGTCTTTGTCTTTTCTCATGGTGTATTACTTGTTTTTTGGGTTTTTTTAAAGAGCTTTGCCTGGTCATCTTGCTCAGAATGGTCCATTGGTTTACGAGTGCCTTTTGTGGTAGATGTTTGCCCAATGACATTTGAACAACTGGATCTTTTACTTAGACAAGTGACAGAAGGAATGGATGGCACTTCTGACTGGCCACCTCCACAGGAGAAAGAATGTATGGCTGTGGCTACGCTGAATCTTTTAAGGCTACAGGTATCTTAAAAACGCTGAGATAAGATTCCAGGGTAATACTGTGAGAGACTCTGCTGGTTTTAAATATATACTAGCCCTGTTGTTGATGATATTGTTATTGTTAATGTTGTTGTAATTATTATTTGTATTTATATCCTTTTTCTTCTCTCCCAAAGGGCTAAGACTAAAAATAATACAATATGTGAATTTAAACCCAAACAGTAAAATAGAATTAAACACAGGACTTGCTGAAATACATAGTTAAAATCAATAAAACATTTTAAAAAACCTGTTTAAAGGGTGCAGTACTCCCACCCTTTAAACAAAGGCTGGATGACCATCTGTCAGGTGTACTTTGACTGTGCTTTTCCTGCATGGCAGCGGATTTTACTAGATGGCCCATGTGGTCTCTTCCAACTCTATGATTCCATGATCTTAAACTGATACTACTTCTTACAGATATTCTTACAGAGAATACAAAATGACTGTTCATTTACTGACGGGTCTATGGACCATAATAAATATTGTTGTTGTGATATCTTGTAATTTGATAAATGCTTTGCAATCCTAGACCTAAAACTGATGTAAAGTTAGTAGAAAAAACAGCATGGTCACAGAATTCTGTTAGTTTCTCCAGTATTAGAGTTGTACTTATGGTCACAAATGTGTTAAAAGAATGATGTCACTGGATATCAGCCTTTAGAGCATCTGTCCTTGCAACAAACTACTGAGAGTAAGGTTATTTTTGTCATTTTGCTGAAGATTGCACCTTAATGCAAGTTCATAATTCAAGACCTTTTCTCTGTTGACCTTAAAGGCTGAGTCCAAATGTTTTGAGAAATTATGACAACATTTCAGAATTTACTTTTGCAGAGTATGGAAGTATATATCCTTTAAAGTCAAATTGTAATGTTTTAGACTTGTATTAAAGACAGGCATGTTAATTTTTTATTTGTTTTACTTGTAAATTAACCTCTCTGTGTTTCTCTTTCAGCTTCATGCTGCAATAAGTCACCAAGTAGACCCAGAATGTCTTGGTTTGGGATTAGGCAGTGTGTTACTCAACAGTTTGAAGCAGACGGTTGTAACTTTAGCAAGTAATGCTGGCGTGCTTAACACCGTGCAGTCAGCTGCCCAAGCCGTGTTGCAAAGTGGATGGTCTGTGTTGTTGCCAACTGCAGAGGAACGAGCTAGGGCTCTTTCAGCTCTTCTACCCAGTGCAGGTATATTTTTGTGTGAGAGATAGATAGATGGGGGTTGGTGGAAAAAAATATTCTGCATTTTGACGCTCGTGTATGTATCTGTTGGGTTTCCAGTCAAGTAAGATGTTTTGTCAATTGTTAGTTTCAGGGAATGAAACAAATGTAAGTCCAGGTCGTAGATTTATGATTGATCTACTGGTTGGAAGCCTGATGGCTGATGGAGGTCTAGAATCTGCTCTGAATGCTGCTATCACTGCAGAAATCCAGGTATGCCTGTATGGTTCATATTGTACTTTGATATATATATATTTAAAGCAAGATCATAATTAGCATGTGTTGTAATCTGGTTGGTTTTGAGTAACTCATGTCTTGATTTATTTATTTTACAGTTGCGATATTAATTCTGAATAGTAGACCATATTATTTTAAGAGATAATACAGGTTGAGTATTCCTTATCTAGAATTGCAAAATCCAAAATACTCCACAATCCAGATTTGTCCACATGGATGGCAAAGATAGTGACACCCTTACTTTCTGATAATTTAGTGTACATAAACTTAGTTTCATGCAGAAAAGTATTAAAACTATTCAACATTACGTTCAGGCTCACTTCATAAAATGTATATGAGTCATACATGAATTTCTTGATCGAACCGAGATCCCATTTCAAAAATGTGTGTGTGTATTTATATATATATATACACACAAATATGGTATTTCAAAATCTAAAATGATCCAAAATATGAAACGCTTCTGAATCCAGTTGCATGTGGGATACTCAACTGTATGGAGTGCATATGCAATTTTTTTCAGCAGGGATTGGCAACTTCTGCCTTTCCATGTGTTGTTGGACTGGAGTTGCCATGATCCTTCACTGCTAACAAGAGCTAATGTGTGTGTCAAGCGAGCCACATCGAGAAGATAACAAGCTGCCTATCAGCAAAACATGTAATGCGCTGAATATTCTATAGATAGAGCATCTTTTTGTATTCATTTCTGATTTCATTGTATTCCGAAATTAATTTTGTTGCTTTTAACCTCATCCCTTTTGTGGCAGAGGTTCTACCTCTTTCTGCTGTGGAATTTGTTACTGCATGAATCTTAGAACGTGAACATTTAGACTGTCAGGATTTGGGCATGTGGGAAGTGTGATTAGGGAAAACTCACTACGTGAAATCTACATGGAATCAATAATTCTAATGTGACAGTAGTATTGTAAACGAGGAAATCCTAAACTGGATTGAGTTTAGATGGCGTCATAATTTGGAAGTGTGCATGCTATTTAATGCTAACAATAGATTAATGGATGTGTTTGATTGTCAGGAATGTTTTTAGCAGTTTAAATTGATTCAGTGGCTGCAATCTTGTTAAAAGAAAACTGATCTATCCACAGTGTCACATGTCTTAGTTAAGTTACTGTGTTGTAGAGGATACTGTGCAGCGTTTACCATTGAGGCTTGTTTATATGCAATAGCTGATATAGAATGTGGAACCTACAATGCTTGCATGAGTTACATAGTTAGATGATACTATACAGATGCTATATGAGTTATTTTGGCTGCCTGTTCAAGTCAGGGTGTTGCTTTTGGCTTGCAAAACTTTAAATCAGGAGGGGCCAATTTGTGACCCTTCAGACATTGGACTGCAATCCCCATCACCCACCACCAGCTTAACTAATTATGCAGGATGATGAGCTCTCTAGTCCAATTGTATCTGGAGGACCCAAATTGCTCTCCCCTACACGGTTGAGACCATGTAGTCTGAGGAAGCCTACATAAATAATGACTTAGTGTAGCCTTTATTGATTCCTGGCTCGTTGATCTCCAATTCTCCTATAATCTACCATGTGACTCTGATACCAGGGAAAATCCATTAAATATGGTATAGGGAGCAGGCATGTTTATTAACACAGTTTTTCTTCACCAGGCATTTGCTGTTTCATTGCCATAGCTTATTCAAGGGTTCAACATTCAGTGTTTCATTTTGTAGGATATAGAAGCAAAAAAAGAAGCCCAGAAAGAAAAAGAAATCGATGAACAGGAAGCAAATGCATCAACTCTCCACAGGAATAGAACACCGCTGGACAAAGACCTCATTAATACAGGGATCTATGAATCTGCAGGAAAACAAAGCTTACCTTTGGTTCAACTAATCCAGCAATTATTAAGGTAGTGTTTTTTTTTAAAAAAATGCGGCTATGACAAAATGATTGCCCCTATCCCCATTTCATTATTGTTGTAATTTACTTCTTCTCCCTTATCATTTCTGATAGGATGGTACAGTATATAAATAAAGTTTTTTTATTATTTATTATTATTACTTTTTGAGTTGTCACTGAACTGTAATAATTAAGACACAGCACCCTCAGCTGTTAGAAATAGTAAGACCAGAGGCTTATTTGTTAGTATACAGCCTTCACAGTATACGTTGTCATTTGAAAATGGCAAACTTGAATGGACAGTTTCCTTTAATACTTTTCTGTGTCTTTTGAAACATTCAGAATTTTCAGCAACAGATTGTAGTATTTATGGAGGAATCTCGCTAATATCAGGGCAACCCACTGGTGCACCCAAAGTATCTCATTGACTTTGTTTTATCTTCAAGTCGGTTATGTTTCCTATTAGCTGTAAAAAACTACACCATCTTCACCCAGTATTTCTGGGTGCATCCAGTATTTCTTTTCAATTGGCTTAGTTTTGCTTTAGTCTTTTTATTTCTTTGCTCCTGTAGAGGATTGAGGGAGAGGAGAATGGGAATGCGCTGTATAATCTTCATTTTAGAGGACACAATGACATATTATTCATCTGAGATTATGTCATGGTGCCGGCTAACATGCTCCTTGACTCAAGGAAAAAGAGCATCAAAATGTGGTGGCCTGGCTCACTATTTAACTCTTTATATAAAGTGTCTTTTAAAACATTTTTTCAAATGTTATTCTCATTAGGAACATTGCTTCACAGACAATAGCGAAACTGAAAGATGTGGCTCGTCGTATTTCTTCCTGCTTAGATCATGAACATTATAGTAAAGAGAGGTCTGCTTCTCTGGATTTGCTATTGCGTTTTCAGCGCTTACTTGTTAGTAAGTTGTATCCAGGAGATAGTGCTGTTCAAATCCCAAATACATACAGTAAGTAATGCATTTGTTGTTAACTGTTTTCAAAAATTGGTGGTTTATTGATTTACTATTAGAGTAAACATAATTTTCAAATTGCTGTGATTGTGATATAGTGTGTGCCTTCTGTTTTGGACAGGTCCTGAGCTTCTAGGAGTTGGTTCTCTGCTAAAGAAATACACAGCCCTTTTGTGTACGCATATTGGAGACATATTGCCGGTAGCAACAAGCATTGCCTCCACTAGTCATAGGCATTTTGCTGAAGTAACTCGGATTGTAGATGGAGACCTAACAGGTACTGATCATTGATCTTTGTAGACTAAATTGTCAATTGATGATTAATGAAAATGCAGTGGGGTGCATACTGAGTTGTGCTTCATGCTTTTCGGAAAGCTTCTCTAGAGGATTTTGGGTCCTTCCCGAGCAGCCTGAGATTGAAGGATTTCAGGGAGAAGGGAGATTGGTGAGAATCATCCGTACTCTCCTTCCTTTAACAAGAATCCTGGAGCCCCAGGAATGCTGACCAAAAGGTTGGCGGTTCGAATCCGGGGAGCGGGGTGAGCTCCTGTCTATCGGCTCCAGCTTCCCATGTGTGGACATGGAAGAAGCCTCCTATGGGATGGTAAAACATCAAACATTTGGGTGTCCCCTGGGCGCAACGTCCTTGCAGACGGCCAATTCTCTTACACCAGAAGCGACTTGCAGACACTCCTGACACCAAAATAACAACAACAGGAATCCTCCACTGGATCTTGATGTCTTTTATGAATGAGAGAAGCCCTTCCATTTATAGACCAGCCAATCTGGATTCAATCTGTTGCAAATCTGTATGAGAATATGTCAATAAATTGCTGATTAGTAGAGATCTACTTAACCAGTTTGCTCATCCTTTATAAATGGAAGCCTGAACAAAATAGACATGTGAAAAAATTAAAACGATGAAAAAGTTAAACATTCAAAGTTTAATAGCAAAACAACCATGGCTACTTGGCACAAAAGTCAATCCCTGTGAATGTCTTTCCTTTTTACTAGCTAACAGAGGGCCCTATCACAACAACTAGAGTAGCAAAAATGTGTTTAATGGGGTTGGGCTTGTAATCCTGTGGTGGAGAATAGCAGGAGGCAGAAGAGAACCAGGGAAGGATAGAGAATAGTTTGTAGTTAGAGGGAGGCTAAAGAGCAGAGATTGGTAGATAAGAGACTTGGAAGCTGGAGAGTAACAAAGACTTGTAAGGTATAGGGAGAGACTGAATAGGCTGGGGAGTAATGATGGGGTAAAGATGGAGCTGTCAAAGTCAGGTTGAAATATAGACCTACAGGAATCATTGTACACGAGTTCTTGTTGAATGGTTATGTGTGTATTTGAATTTCTGTGTGTGTGTGTGTGTGTGTGTGTGTGTGAAGAAAGACATGGTGTGTGCTGGAATGTGGTAGGAAAGCAGTCCTTATGATATGCTTGCAATTTAAAAATGCACAGAGGTGTATGTTTGTGCACCTGTAAGTTTATCATGCTTCCAGAGAAGATTCAAAGAATATCTTTACTACAACATAAACTTGTATTGGATTGCAATCCACAGAAAGTTACTTATTCTTGAAGCAAAACCACTTCAGCTCATTGACTAGATTATCTTTAAACTTCCAACTTTAATTTCAGCTCTGGAGTTCTGTTATACTGATTTTGCTAATTGCACTAGTTTTTAAGAATAGAAAATGTTTTTAATGTTTTTTTTTTGTTTTTTTTACTGAACACTGTGTTTTCCCTTAGGTGTACTTCTTCCAGAGGTGGTGGTGTCAATAGTACTCCTTCTCAGTAAAAATGCTGGGCTTATCCAAGAAGCTGGTGCAATCCCTTTACTGGCTGGCCTACTAGAGCATCTAGACAGATTTAACCATCTAGCTCCTGGTAAAGAGAGAGATGACAGTGAAGACTTAGCTTGGCCAGGAATCATGGGTATGTTCTTTATCAAAAACCCCTACTAGCTTCTACTTTCAAGTTGGTTTCAAAAGCCTTCTGTTTTGTTCCAGAAATTGGATCTTTTGACTGTGAACCACGGAGATAAGTTATGTTTATACATGTATCATTTCTTCCTTCTAGGTTCATTCTTTACAGGACAGAACTGCCGAAATAATGAAGAAGTGACACTGATACGGAAAGCTGATCTGGAGAACCACAATAAAGATGGTGGCTTCTGGACAGTTATTGATGGCAAAGTATATGATATAAAGGATTTCCAAACACAGTCATTAACAGGAAGCAGTATACTTGGTAAGCTTTCATTTTCCTGACAACAAAGATACCAAAAATATTTTTTGTTCGATTGCTTTCTGAATGAATTGATCTTTATTTTGGTGTTGCTCTATTTAGCTCAGTTTGCAGGAGAGGATCCAGTTGTAGCTTTGGAAGCAGCTTTGCAGTTTGAGGATACGAGAGAATCCATGCATGCCTTCTGTGTTGGCCAATATATGGAGGTAAAAACTTCAGAAAATAATATGTAACTTGTGTGACTTAGTGGATTTTAAAGAGAATAGTTCTCTAGTCTTATCCTTACATTCCACCCAAATTCTTGAATTTTGATATCAGGTATGGTGTCCTTTTTCTTTTGTGCTCCAGCCTGACCAGGAAGTGATTACTACACCAGATACTGGCAGCCTGTCATCACCTCTCATTGACACTGAAAGGAACCTAGGGCTGCTTCTTGGACTCCATGCTTCGTACCTAGCAATGAGTACACCACTTTCTCCTGTGGAGGTTGAATGCGCCAGTAAGAATATCTTTAATTGAAACTGTAACTGATACCACTATAGGAATGCAGTGTACTTTGCCCATTCTTTTTTGGCATTTAAATATAACTAACCACATAATTGGAACCCCGGTGGCGAAGTGTGTTAAAGCACTGAGCTGCTGAACTTGCAGACAGAAAGGTCCCAGGTTCAAACCCCGGGAACGGCGTGAGCAGCCGCTGTTAGCTCCAGCTTCTGCCAACCTAGCAGTTTGAAAACATGCCAATGTGAGTGGATCAATAGGTACCGCTCCAGCGGGAAGGTAACGGCGCTCCATGCAGTCATGCCGGCCTCATGACCTTGGAGGTGTCTACGGACAACGCCGGCTCTTCGGCTTAGAAATGGAGATGAGCACCAATCCCCAGAGTCAGACATGACTGGACTTAATGTCAGGGGAAACTTTTACCTTTACCTTAACCACATAAGTGAGTGCTGTAACCATGCTTATGTACACTCTTGAAACTAAATCTCCATTAGTTCAGTGGCACAGGAGTGTAGCCTTAAGTATTATAAAGGTATTGTGCATTAGAATTTAATTACAGACCAAACTGGGTTTTAGTTATTTGGGGGAAAAACCTGTAATTTGAGTGTTTAGGTGATCACAACAAAAGAGACCTGTTTTTTAGCATGTGGATTTAAAGATGAAAAAAAAAACATGAGTGGTAGATTGGATAATCAACCAGATCTGGATGGGGTTGCACTCCCCCTGAAAGCCTGTGTTTGTAGCTTGGGGGTACTCCTGGATCCTTCTCTCCAAATATCAGCCCAGGTAGATGTGACAGTCAGGAGCATTTATTTCGCCAGCTGTGTGGAACAACCTGCCAGAAGAGATTTGACAGCTAAATGAGTTGTCAGAATTTAAAACAAAACTGAATACCTGTCTCTTCCAGCAGGCCTATCCAGTTAACTGTCAATCATGAGTTTTGATTTATTTTCTATTTTTAATATATGTCGATTCTGTATCTGGGTTTTGCACACATTTTAAAATATATTTTTGTGTTTTATCTATGTAATTATTTTTGTAGAATGGCTGAAATCTTCTATTTTCTCTGGAGGCTTGCAAACTAGTCAAATACATTACAGTTACAATGAGGAGAAGGATGAAGACCATTGTAGCTCTCCTGGTAACACTACCCCTAACAAATCAAAACTGTATTCACATCGTCTGACTTTGAGTGATCACTCCCAGCCATTTCTGCAGGCAATTGCCGACAACAACATCCAGGATCACACTGTGAAGGTAATATCACACTTCCTTATAAACATGGGCTACAAAATTTATTTATTGCTCCCTGCCTTTTTCCAGTGTCTGTACGCCCCTTTTGAAGGTTTGGAAAAGAAGGGTGCCAATTAGATGATTTATCCAGGTCTTGTTCTCACTATTGGAACTGTTGTTGGGAAGCTTGGTGCTTGAAAGCTTCAGGATTTGTACCTGACAGAAATCCTAATAAATACACAACATTGGAAGCAATCCCTTTCATGGCCAAAAGAGTCTTTTGGGTCACTTGACTGACTTTGCTAATCGCCAATAGATAGTTGGTTCTCAGCTTTCAAACAGAGTAGAGGTAGTTATTCTATGTCCTCCAGTTGTTAATGGGATGTGACTCTCAGCAGTTTTCACCATTTTCTATGTTAGATAAGATTGCTGAGAGTTGTAGTTGTGGGCATGTCAACGTGAATCCCAACTACCTCTCTCAGCTACCACTGTTATTGTGGAGTGAGCAATTCCTGAGCTATTGTCCAGGGACTCAGTGGTAGATAGCCTGACATGTTTTCTCTTGCGAACTGGAAAGCTTTAATAAACCTAGAAGAGGTGTAGCAGATCAGATAAAGGGCCAGGTATTCAGTCTCTTGTATTTCAGTTTCTCTTTGTGGCTCTTCCAATTCTCTCAATTTCTGGCTGCTCATTTTAGCTTTGGAAGTAAGTCTACCTTTGTTCTGTGATTATGGCTGAGCTAAAGCAGCAGACTTGAATAATCTTCCCCCACACAAATCCATCCCCACTGACTTTGCCAGGCTGTGGGACTAGCAGCATCTGCTGCTTTCTCTAAAATTGTAAAACTCTACTTGATGAATATAAATAAAGCTGTGTGAGGAATATGAAGCATACTGTTCATCTGGCTGCCTCTTCTTGAATGTTGTTTCCTTCACAGTGTTCAATACTTTCACATATAGTGGGGAAGTACACAGTTTGCCATTAGCCTAATTCATGAAGAGATTAATACATTATGGCTAGCCATTTGTGAGAGAAGTGGACTGTGGGTTAAGCCATTACTGAGCTTTCCTTGCCTGTTATGTCTGCAGACTGTTTCTAAAATCGTGCCCTCCATCTTTCTGAGCCTTGAATTGGAATTTTTAAAATGTGCTTTTAGATCTTCCCCAGGCTGATGACCACAAATCTCATCCCCTTTTTGCTTGGTGGTTCATGCAAGTGAGACGTGTGTGTGTATGTTGTCTCTCTGCAATTACTTAAAATTCAGTCCTTTTCCTCAATAAAATTTGTCAGTTTTCATGAAGTATTTTGTTTCTGTGGAGTAGCGCTGAAGAAAATAGCCAGTTTAAACATAACTAGCTGAATAGTCCTGTATCAGTGGTTTTCTTTGAAATCTTTCAGGTATCATTCCACTTCCCTCATCTGTAACAATGACAAAGAAAATAAACTGATTATGGGAATGAGAAATTTTGACTTGTTCATGGAAAGTCACTTGAGTAATTTGTCTTTTTCAGCATTCTGTCTTTTAACCTTGAAAGTGTTGCTGTTTCAGACAATTACAAAATTTTATTGTCTCTTTTTTGTTTTGTTTAAGAGGGTGAGACCAAGAGGTTCTGTGAGAGGAAGTGAGTAAGTTTGTATAGTCTATAAATTCTCAGTTTAGGGTGAGGAGGCATCCAAGAATGGGTCCCATCTTGGGGATCATATTACTGTGTCACTACAGATGGTTGCATGAAGCTTGGGGTGTTCTGAGCTTTATCCCACATTCTGTCCTGATTTTGGACTAGGGCAGAACTCTTTTTTGCTCTCCTGTTGGCATTGTGTAATGTTCTGCTACATTGCAGCGCAGTCAGCCCTGATCACACAGTTCCCAAGATCTGCTCATGACTCCTTGCAATTACCCTCTGGCTGTATGCTAGAGCTAGAATGGATGTGATGTTTATGAAAGAAGTCTTCAATCGTTTTCATTGCACAGTTTGCCCCTGGCTGGTTTGAGAGGTGGATAGCCCTTTTATGTGAACAGCTCATGAGAGAAATTGAGCTAGTCAGTATATGCAACAGGGACCCAGCTGCCCATTCACTAGAAAACGGATTTGCAGGAGCGATACGTTCCTTACACTTCTTGTATACTCCAAAGTCTTTAACTTAGGATGAAGAAATATTGCCAACTATAACACATGACTTCTTGGGGCTTCATGATGTTTTATTAAATGTGTATATATTTTTGTACAGGACTTCCTATGTCAAGTGGAGAGGTACTGCAAACAATGTCACTTGACAACGCCTATTACATTCCCTCCAGAGCACCCAGTAGAAGAAGTAGGACGTTTGTTGTTATGTTGTCTTCTGAAACATGAAGATTTAGGTATCTGCATTTGACACACAGTCATCAAGAATATTCTTACTGTACTGCTTTTATTTTTTCTTTGATATTACTATAAGATCTCTCTTTTTCTCCTTCCAAAGGTCATATAGCACTCTCACTTGTTCATCCTGCTATGCTAGGAGTTGACCAAGTTAAACACCGAACACTTCCAAAATCTGTAGCAGATGTGTGTCGTGTTGTCTACCAAGCAAAATGTTCACTGATCAGAGTAAGCATTGGACCAATAAATCACTAGTATGTATTTTTAGCAATAATAGGTATTATTGTTGCCATAATGACACGTTGATTTGTTTATACTGTTATTTTAAGACTCATCAGGAACAAGGAAGGTCTTATAAAGAAGTTTGTGCTCCTGTCATTGAACGTTTGAGGTTCCTCTTCAATGAACTCCGTCCAGCGGTGTGCAATGACCTCTCAATCATGTCTAAGCTTAAAAGTCTAAGTTCTTTGCCCCGATGGAGGCGGGTTGTTCAGAAGATAATCAGAGAGCGAAGAAAAAAGAAAGGTAAAAAGACATTTTAAAATACAATTTCTAGTGAAAGTAATTGCAAACATTTTTAAACTTATGCATTAAAGTACAGTGGATTTGGGTTCATTTCCAAGCAAGGATTTGCCAAAAAAAAGATGGTGCCATCAGCTCTCAGTAGACTATCCTGTTCACTATGGACTTCCGCGTTACAATCGTGAAGATTCCATACAATTGAAGAATGTGTAGCTTGCAAGAAAAAAACACCTCCCAGATGTTTTTTAATTGGCCCAAATGTTCCTTAGGGATTTTTTTTTTTTGGGGGGGGGGCAATTTTGACACATACCCTCCTCCCGTATGTTTTATGTCCTGCCTCCCAGGAAATATTGGGAAATTTTTATTTATTTATTTACTTACAGTATTTATTTATTTAGAGCATTTTTACCCCGCCTTTCTCACCTGAGGGGACTCAAGGTGGCTTACATAAATTGGCAAAATTCAATGCCCAAAACAATTCACTAAAATCAACAGCACATACAAATCAAATAACAATACAGAGTATTGTTATTCTAGGCCTATCTTGGGTCTAGAATGATCTATGGAGGGCCCCCATTCATTGATGAACTCCCCATACATTTGTGTGGAGCCATGAACTCTGTTCTTAAATATATAAATTTTGTGCAAAGCAGTGGTGCTATCTTTCTTGTGAAAGCTTAAGATTTTTGTTTAAGAAGTATTAGTTTATAGAAGTGTATGCTCTTTTCTGTGTTTTTTCCCTACTAGTACCTAAGAAATCTGAATCTTCTGATGTGGAAGAATCCAAAATTGGCAATGAAGAGAGTGATTTGGAGGAGCCATGTGTCATACCCCACAGCCCTGTGACAGCTGATAAAAGACCCTTGTCAGTCAAATCACCTAAGGTAGATTTAGATATACTGTATCTAATGGTTAAGTTGTGTGTATAGTTGATTTTAACTTCATTCAATACCATGATGAGTTGAGGCATGCACATTTCCTTTAACATACAGATACAAACTTGAGTCATCTATCTTTGTGATCTGACCTTGAGTTTTGGATGAACTTCCTTGATGTTATAGGTGCAGATCTTTGACTTGCATTGGCCTTTTTGTATGATAAATTTTAGCTATAGACAGTCAGTTTGATGGAATCATTATTATTTAGTTACAATAGTAATATGTATACACATATGCTGCTTTTAAAAAAAGTAATCCTGCAGAGCCTGTTCTTGACTCTGAAATTTTAGAACTTTTAACTGTTAAATATTTAACATGCCATTGTAGAGCAAATAGTGTTTTTAGTCTGATGTCTTCATTATTAATTTACATGTAACTGCATTTCATTTCCTAGGATAAATGGCAGCCATTGATAAATACAGTCACAGGGGTACAAAAATACAAGTGGCTGAAACAAAATGTCCAAGGCTTGTATCCCCAGTCTGCTCTTCTCAGCACCATTGTGGAGTTTGCTCTAAAAGAAGAGCCTGTTGATGTAGAAAAAATGAGGAAGTGTTTGTTGAAGCAGGTAAAGTATGGCATGTTTATAGTGATTTTGTTTTTACTTCTTAAGAAGTTGATGCAGAGATGATATTTACATAGACGCTAACATTCTTTGTCTGTGTTTTGCAGCTAGAAAGAGCTGAAGTTCGTTTAGAGGGGATTGATACAATTCTGAAGTTGGCAACCAAAAGCTTTTTGCTACCTTCTGTGCAATATGCTATGTTCTGTGGATGGCAAAGACTTATTCCAGAAGGAACAAATATAGGGTAATTCCCCCTTGTTTCTTTGAACTCCATTGCGTTCTTTACTCTATGGTGCAGATAGCTCTAGGGGCCATTGCAAGGTTTGGCAGTGAGAAAGAATATCCCGTATGGCATATGAGTAACATACAAAAATGCAGAGGTTAATGCAGCATTTGTGTACTGTGACTGCCACTTGTTTACTTAAAATTCAATCCCCCCCCCCCAATAATAGAGGGTCTAAGAAGCACCACAAAAACACATTAGTATCCAGCTGTGTTATTGCATCAGGAGAAACCTCTCTAAGACTCAGCTACTTACCTTTTCAAATTAACCTGGACTGTTCTTTGACTACTCTCTTGCTACTCTCCTACTTACAGCTTGGACTGTGTTGTTAACTCTTCTCGATACTCCCTATTTATTATTAATTTGCGATTATGATATTTATACCCTGCCCTTCTCACCCTGAAGGGGACTCAGAGTGGCCCCACAGGTGAGTATATCTACAGCACTTTTTAAAAAGTGCAGCTCCTGTGCAGGAAAGTTACCCGACTATGACGGGCACTCAATGTGTCTCCTTTGGGAGAAACCCTCTTGGTGCAGGCTTGTGCCGTGAGTCTGGCATTTACTCCACAAGCCCGCAAGGCACTCCTCTAAGAGAGCTCTCCTGCCTCTTGCGCCTACCTCCAGCCACTTAACATCTGAGCCACTGGTTTCCACACACAGCTCAGGGGCGGCACCTCGGCAGCCACCTATCTCGATGGCTGGCGCACAGCCGGTCAAGAGGAAGCTAGCTAAATCACCACATTTCATCTGGCATAGGATATAGTTTTGCCAACTTTTTTATAGAATCCCATCATGTCCTTGTGTCAGGACCCAGGCTACAGAGCACCAATAACCATGCGCAGAGACCAGAATCTATCTAATATCTTTATTAAAGGAATATATAAAGTCAATAAAAGCAAGTGAAGAATATAGTTCAGAAGTAGACCTTTCAGGAAAGGTCAATTATAGTCCAGGAAAACAATGTCCAATATGTGATATTAGAGTCCAAAGTTATAATCCAATAACCGAAACACACACTTGCCGAGCAAAGTGTGGGGAAATGACAAGGTCCTTTAGTCCAATGGAGCTTGACAACAAGGCTGGAAAACAAACTAGATTCTTGGCAAACAAGACTTGATACGAGGCAACAAGAAGCAAGAAGCAAGAACAAGGTCCGTGGCGAGGTCCGGGGAACAAGGCAGGCTTGGAACTTGGTCCTGGAAACAAGGAACTGGAGTTGCGTAGTCCACACACGATCTCACTCCTGAAGCTGACGAATTGACTCCGCAAGGATCTCCTTGCGGTAAAACACCTATATAGGATCTTGTTTTCCCACCAAGGAACACTTTCCCTGGAGAACAAGAAGTGAAACCCAAACTGTGTCCAGATGCATGACTCCTTAGAATTTCCCAAGGGAAACAGGCTTAATCAGCTAATTGTCTGGCAGCGATTCTGAGAGAGCGGCGATTAGCCTCCCTCGCCCCTCTATCTCTATTATAATTGTCTTTTCGAGAAAACGGGGGAGAATTCTGCCCAAGGCTTGTTTGGCTGGATTCTTGAGGGCAAACATCCTGAAGGTGCAGGGGCTCCGTTTCTGGCTGAAACGGTGTAAATCCCATGTTTTCCTCTTCGTCTGCCACCATAGTACTAGGAACGGGACTACAAGGCCCATGAGACATCACACCTTGGGATGTTCCCTCCTTCTCCTTGACATATGCAGGTCCCTCACTTTTTATGTCAACAGGATGATGGCAATTAGGAAGTCACCTAGGCTCTTTCTGCAGTACCATAGCAATACAGCAGGCCTCCCAATGTTGTTCCAGCAGCTGCCAGCATGGTGGTATCCACGATCCAGCTAGCGTACCAGCTTCCTGGCAAGGATCCGGCCCAACATATCAGGGGCCACTCCCATCAGGGCTGTCGCTACTTCAGCAACATATATCCGCAGAGTGCCGTTGCATGACATCTGTCGAGCAGCTATCTGGCCCACCCCATTCACCTTCGTCACCCATTACAAACTGGACATCATCTTCAAGCAACAGGCAGCTTTTGGAAGAGTGGTCCTCTTCTCCGCAGTGGCATGGTGCCCACCAGCCAAGATTTATAGTTTGCTAGTCTACCAAATGTGCGATTTCACAGAGACCACAAAGAAGGAATAGTTGATTACCTGTAACCGTGTTTCTTTGAGTGGTCATCTGTGAAATTCGGACATCCCCATCCATTCTCCCCACTGATTGTCATGCCTCGGTCGTTCAGCCACGGTCTGTGGCGGGGGAACTGAGGCTGCAGCTTCTCCCCCAGGCTATATGCCTTCTGGGAAATGGGTGGGGCTATAGCCAACAGCTGGAAAAGCTTTCTAGGGAGTTCTGACCTTGCTGCGCAGGCACATCAACTACCATATGTGTGAATTTCACAGATGACCACTCGAAGAAACATGTTACAGGTAAGCAACCATACCTTATTCTATGATAGCAGCTGTTTTAAAGGCATTGAATTGTTTCTTATGTGTAAGCCGCGTTAAGTCCCCTTTGGGGTTGAGAAGGGCGGGATATAAATTTAGTAAATAAATATATTTTGGATATAATTCTGAAAATTCTGAAATCATGTTTTTTTTTAATTCACACAGGGAGCCTCTAACAGACTGCTTAAAAGATGTTGATCTGATTCCACCTTTCAATCGTATGCTCCTGGAAGTTACATTTGGAAAGTTGTATTCATGGGCTATTCTAAACATTCGGAATATTTTGCTTGATGCTAATAGTAGGTTCAAAGAACTAGGTAAGAACTTCACATTCTGTGCTGTTAGCTTTCTTTTATTTAAAAAGTTCATGTATTGATACTTCTTTCATGTTTATGTGTCGGGTGCAAAGTGGCTCAGTGTTTATGAAGTTATAAAAGCATTTCTATTTTTGTATGTTCAGGATTGGAGTCACAAAAATTCTGTTTATGTAATATATAATCTTTTTTATTTTTATAATGTTGCAACCAGATTGGGTTGAACAAGGCGGAGAAATAGATTATTCTAGGATTGTATTGATTTAGTTAGAGCATTTATACCCTATCCTTCAGCTGGAGCAGATTACAAATTATTAATTTGTTAATTAATTTTGCAATTCCCTGCCCTTATATAATCTGCCCTTGTATAATCTGCACAGTCCACTGTTTTTGCTTCTGGGGAGGATGAAGAGGAGAAAGTAATGTCTTCTGAAATAAATGCCCTAAACAGGATTCTGTTCTTTCAGCTGATTTCACATTTGAAAATATGGCCTGTTACCAAGCAGAAATGGAAAAATATTAATAAATGCCTTTTTTTCCTTTTGTATATTTGATCGTTATACTCAGATAAAGTACTTAGATGAATCTAGTTCCACCCAAGAAATGATGTGAATGTTCAACTGGGGTCAACATATTAACAATTTGAAGGAAATAATAGAATGGTTGCTTGCTAAATGTTATAAAAGCTACTTAGATTTGCTTTCTTATTCCTCCACTAGGGATCCAACCGGTTCCCCTGCAAACTATTACAAATGAGAACCCTGCTGGACCAAGTCTTGGGACTATTCCACAAGCACGTTTCTTATTGGTTATGCTTAACATGTTAACCCTACAACATGGCGCAAACACTTTGAATCTCCTTCTCAATTCTGGCATGTTGGCACTGACACAGACTGCATTGCGGCTGATAGGTATATTTGCTTTTGTTGATATGTCTTTCTTGTCATCCCACTAAGATTTTTAGGGTATTAGACTACTTCCTAGATCAAGTGACTCTCCATTTGTGCGACTAACACTCCCAGCAGCCTTAACCAGTGATGGGGAATTCTGGGAGTTGCAGTTTAGCAATATCTGAAGAACCCCACAACTGTAAGACATGCTGCTTTCAGAAAAGTTGGCCTAAACCCGAAGGTCCTCAGATCTTTTCAGCAGAGAGCCAGTTCATGGTCCCTCAGACAGTTGGGGGTCAGTCTATAGTTTAAACAACATAAACTTACTAGTATTTCAGTGGGAAGTGTGGACCTGTTTTTGGCTGAAGGGAAAGTCAGGTTAATTAGGATTGTTGTAATTGTGTGCCTTCAAGTAATTTCAGACTTCAGGTGACCCTAAGTCTACAGTTTAGGGTGGGGGCTAGGTAAATGACTTTGGAGGGCTGCATCTGTCCCACAAGCCTTTGTTTGGGGACCCTTGCCTAAACCTTTCAGAAAGCTGAAATAATTTCATTATGATCATTCGTTTTCCATTTCATATTTTATAAGAGTGGTAGCATACGTACTGGTGCCTACTAGATCTCAAAATGCATTTGTTTAATTAGGACCCAGTTCAGATAATGTTGAAGAAGACATGCTTGCTTCATCCCATGGTGCATCTGCTACAGTCCTAGAAGAATCTAGAAAGGAGACAACTCCAGTTCAGCTTCCTGTTTCAGGACCAGAGTTGGCAGCCATGATGAAGATTGGTACCAGAGTGATGAGAGGGGTAGACTGGAAATGGGGTGATCAGGTACCACTTTGGATATTGTCCTCTCTTTTTCTTAGATATTGGCAGTGTAGTCTTAGTTCGCTTCCACCTATATTAAAATTGCTCTCCTGCTGCTCTTTCTTCAGGATGGTCCACCTCCAGGCTTGGGTCGTGTGATTGGAGAACTGGGTGAAGATGGCTGGATTAGAGTCCAGTGGGACACCGGCAGCACAAATTCTTACAGGATGGGAAAAGAGGGAAAATACGATCTCAAACTGGCTGAGCCACCACCTGCTTCTCAACCTGCCACAGAAGACTCAGACACAGAGGATGATTCTGGTAAAGAACATGGGAGAAATGAAGTTGCTAAATGATTGAATTACCTCAGACCTTTTTTTATTCTCCTCTAATTTGGTTCAGATAAATAATGTCTTGGTAGTTTAGTTTTACAATTAGACTCTTCTCTCTCCTCTGCCTCCTCTGGTAAACTGTGGGCTGACACATGACCTTTCAGACATTGTTGGACTGTAGATCCCATCATCCTATACTATTAATTTATTATTTTATGCCTACAAACTTGTTATGAACTTACAGCAACCCTAAGGCCACCCTATCATGGAGTTTTCTTGGCAAAATTTGCTCAGAAGTTTACTTTTCCCTTCTTCTGAGGCTAAGAGAGTGTGACCTGCCAAAAATCACCTGGTGGGTTTCCATGACCAATCAGGGATTTGAATCCTGGTCTCCCTGATTTGAGCTCCAAGACTTAAACCACTAATACCACACTGGTACCATTAATGCAGAATTGTCAATGAGGAAGGCAGGTCAATAACATCCAGAAGATCACAAGTTACCTGCCCAGTCTTATGTCTTAAAGATATGGAAGAATTGAAACCATAGACATTCTTGAGCATCAGAGTTCTTTAACAGCAGGATGATGAGTTTGATGTGTGGTTTCAAGTAAGAGTAGATCATTTTTGTGTGCTTTATCAAGCTTCAGGAAAACTTCCTTTATTTTAATGGACAAATCATTAAATTATCCATGTTAATGGAGCAAATTTATTTCATTCGTTATTTCTCCAGATGTAATCTTTCCTAAGTGGTTCATTAAAGGTTGATAATGTAATTTGGATTCTAGATTATTGTCTTTCGCTGAACACTTTCTTCTTGAAAGCCCCCGGTGGTGCGGCAGGTTAAACTACTGAGCTGCTGAACTTGCTGACTGAAAGGTTGGCTGTTCGAATCCAGAGAGTGGGGTGAGCTCCTGCTGTTAGCCCCAGTTTCTGTCAAGCTAGTAATTCAAAAACATGCAGATGTGAGTAGATCAATAGGTACCACTCCGGCGGGAAGGTAACAGCGCTCCATGCAATCATGCTGGCCACATGACCTTGGAGGTGTCTACGGACAACGCTGGCTCTTTGGCTTAGAGATGAGCACCAACCCCCAGAGTTGGACACGACTAGACTTAATGTCGGGGGAAAACCTTTACCTTTACTTTCTTCTTTATTTCTTAATCGTTGAAGTTAACAGAAATATGTAGTCCTCCAAGTGATCTTAGACTGCAGTTGCATTGGTCCTATTTAGCGTCATTATCGGTAAGGTCCTGGCAGCTGTAGTTCTAGGAGCCCCCGGCGGCATAGTGGATTAAAGCCTCGTGACTTGAAGGTTGGGTTGCTGATCTGAAGGCTGCCAGGCTCGAATCCCATCCAGGGAGAGCACGGATGAGCTCCCTCTATCAGCTCCAGCTCCATGCGGGGACATGAGAGAAGCCTCCCACAAGAATGGTTAAAACATCAAAACATTCAGGCGTCCCCTGGGCAATGTCCTTGCAGACGGCCAATTCTCTCACACCTAAAGAGACTTGCAGTTTCTCAAGGCGCTCCTGACATGAAAAAAGTTAGGTTGAAAGTGCAAACAAATGTGTGTGTATCACTTCTATTACTTACAAACACTGACTTTGAGTCTTGCCTCAGAAGGAGAACAAGTTGAAAGAAACCTCCATCCTACTACCATGATGCTGACAAGTACAGTGAACCTGCTCCAGACGCTCTGCCTCTCTGCTGGCGTCCATGCTGAAGTCATGCAGAATGAAGCAACCAGGACCTTGTGTGGACTGCTCCGGATGCTGGTAGAAAGTGGAACTATAGATAAATCAGGTAGAGATTTGCAGCAGCGAATCTGAAGCTTGCTTTGTGTGTGTAGTTCTTACTGTAATAGTAATAAAACATCGTTTGGTTTTTCCAAGTTAAAATGACTTGCATTATATCTTTTCTGCAATCTTCATTTTTAGAAGTATTGAGGTTTAAAATATTGAATGTTCAACATTTTGGCAAATTATCTTTTGTGCAGTATGGATTTCTGGTGCTTTATTTCCGCATAAATATTTATTATTAAATTAGAAAACTATGGTTCTAGGATCCCCTGTGGATAACAGAATCTGTAGATGTGCAAGATCAGTTACATGCACAGTAAAATATTTATCTCATATAAAATAGTAAAATCACAGGTATTTTTCTGGAATGTTGCTCATATGGAGAGAAAGGGTTTACATGGAAGCCTGGCTTTCCCAAGATTATCTTTATAATGTACACTGCAGGATGACAGCCATGGTATTTGAAGACAATGGTTTTCTTTAAAGACACAGTTTTGTAGCAAAGAAGCCTCGTGCCAAAGTGCAAGCTGGGAAAAGAAGAGCACTTACAAGTGATTTAATTTCTCCCCAGCTTCCTTACCAAATACTTTGGTTAATAAAGAACAGCACAGAAGCTGGTGCACATTGGGATTCATCCGAAGCATAGCACTCATGCCTCAGATGTGCAGCACTCTTAGTACATCACAGTGGATAACTCTGCTAATGAAAATTGTAGAGGGACACGAATCATTCACTGCTGCATCTCTACAGCGACAGGTAAATCCATTGCTTGATGTGCCCACTGACATTTTAACAGCCAACCAGTGAATCACAGCACTGTTTTTAAAGTCATACCTCATGTCTTCAGCAAGGTCAGGTGTCCTTAAAAAGATTATTTTGCCAGTGGAAAAATAAAAGAACATGCAGTGTCAGCTTTGTTTCTGCATTTAATATTATGAATGTTGGCTGAAAATGTGTGTCTTGTCAACCTAGATTTGTTAGCTGAGAGTTTGTAAATATTGGCCTGAATCTAAAGATGAGAAGTTAGGCATTTGTTTTAAGAAAATGACCATACTGCACAGTGAAGTGATTTTTTTAAAACCAAAGGGTAGTTTGTCATATGTGCAGTGTCAAGCTTGTTTAAAAGGTGTTTTAAAAATCTGTAGTTCTATACATTGGCTGTACCTAAAACAGCTCTTTGAATCTTGACTGTTTTGTTCCTTGTGAAAAATAGCACTCCAAAAAACTGGCTATCCTCAGGATTCTCTGTTTTGTCATCTATAAAATTATATAAAACCAGGATTAGAGTATTTACATGCACATACAATTGAATCATGACAAATTTTGAGATGTATTTTTAAATAGAGATCTTTTGGTTTTTGTGAGGCTTTTTTGCAGCTGTGTTTCATCTCTTCTCTAAGAAAATATGCCTATTACACAGCTGAAATTCTGTGTTGTCCCTATAGTTTAAGAGGTTTTTTCCTGTAGAAAATCTCATTTCCATTCATCTTTAGATCCTTGCGGTACATTTACTTAAAGCTGTGCTCCCCTCCTGGGATAAAAGTGAAAGGTCAAGAGATATGAAATTCCTTGTGGAAAAGCTGTTTGGTTTCCTGGGTAGCCTGCTCACTACTTGCTCTTCAGATATTCCACTGCTCAGAGGTAAGAGAGTGTTCTGTTCTCAGTGTTATGTTTTCTTGTTTTTTTTTTGTTGTTTTCTGAGTATTGTGTGTGTGTGTGTGTGTGTTTTTTTTTGTAGAGTCTACTCTGAGGAGGAGGAAAGCCAGGCCTCAGGCCTCTCTGACTGCAACTCACAGCAGTACTTTAGCCGAAGAGATAGTGGCACTGTTGAGGACATTGCATTCACTGAGCCAGTGGAATGGACTCATAAACAAGTACATCAACTCTCAGCTAACCTCCATCACCCACATCTTTGCAGGAAAACAGTCAGAAGGGGTAGTTCCCACATCTTCAAAATCAACTTATTTTTTTTTAATAAACCAGTAATTGTTAATGTATTCAGTGAAATCTGATTATTTAAAATAATGTTATAATAATAGATCATTTGATGAAAAATATTTCTTTTTAAAAATTTCAGTTTATTATAATATATAGTTTGTGTGCTGCTTTAAAAATAAAAAATGTATGTATCTTTGGATAGACATTATTGTCCCCTACAGTGTAAGTATATTGTTCTCCCTTTTTTACTAGGCTGTTTTGGAAGATTTCTTCCCTGACTCAGAGAGTCTTGAGGTGGGAAGCCTAATGGCTGTTCTGGCAGTCATCGGTGGAATAGACAGTCGCTTACGGTTAGGTGGCCAGGTCATTCATGATGAATTTGGAGAAGGCACAGTAACAAGGATCACCCCAAAGGGAAAAATCACAGTGCAATTCTATGATATGAGAACCTGCAGAATCTGCCCACTTAGCCAGCTAAAACCAGTGAGTACACTGCAGTGATGTCGGTGCAAGGCAAATGTGATGGATAGTATTTGGACACATTTGATTTTGAGAAATGCCCCTTTGGCTGGTCAATAGGAATTTCTGTACTCATTTCCCTTCAGATCATATACAGTTGTCCCTCCATGTCCCTCCACTTTTACACAGGTTATGGGTGCGGCTCCTCTGTGGAGATGGAAAGTAGAAAAGTGTAGCTCCTCTGTGGAAATGGAAAAATGTGAATATTTCTGGGGGGCTGGTGAAGGAGAGACACTGTGTCACCACTGCTTCAGTCTGGGGCAGGGGATGACCACTATTGTGGGTAGGATTGAAGAAGACATGGGAAAGTCACTGTTCCCATCTTCTGGGAGTCTCTCCCACCAGAGGCGAGTACCTGTCAGCATTTAACTGAGAGTGGCAGGCAGAAGGATCTTTTAATGCAGCTTGCATCTTTATCTTACTTTATTTTGAATAATTTTAAGTATTTTATTACAGTTGTCTACTTCTTTCTTTTTAAACTTCATATCATTTTTATCTTAATTGTATTTTGTTTTAATCTCATACTATAACGCAATTTGGATCTCCAGTTTAGAGAAGAGCAGTATATACATTGAATGGATAAATAGATGGCATTTTCAGTAAAATATTTATTTTAGAATTTCTCTTCCTCTCTTACAGCTACCAGTGATTCCTTTTAATGTTAATAATTTGCCATTCACCGAGTCCATGCTATCTGTTTGGGCTCAGCTGGTTAACCTGGCTGGAAGTAAAGTTGAAAAACACAGAATGAAGACTCCTAATCAGGGTGTTTCAGGTTTGCATTTTTCATTTTGAAAATGTATTATCTCTGAAATGAAACCGTCATAAAATATGTAGTGATAAATAGATTTGAACAGTGTTGCTTCATCAGTGGTAGATATATGCACTTCTGTCAAGCTGTCTGGCATTTATTAAAATATATTCAGTATTTGATTATAAGCATAAAAACACTTCTACCTAAATGGGCTAATAAATGTCTGTAATTTGTTTTGATCAGGACAAATAGACTTGGACTTGCTGAGATGCCAGCAGTTAAAACTGTACATACTAAAAGCAGGTCGAGCTCTGCTGTCTCATCAGGATAAATTAAGGCAAATATTGTCTCAACCAGCAGTGCAAGATTCTGGCTCAGTCCCCACAGGTATTATCCTTTTGTTGATTCCTCTTTTTTAATTAGACTTTTATTCCTAGTTTGCTATTTCTTCTTTTGTTGAGTTAGACTAAACAACAGGGAATAGCTATTTTGTTTAAAAAAATCCCTTTTGAAAGATATTTTTAAATACTATAAATAAATCAAATAAACTTGACACCCTAACCACAATAGAAAAAAAAATCTTCCATTTCATAAACAAGTTATTCCAGGTTATAACTTCATGAATTCAATATGGTTCAATATTCACTTGGATGCATTGAAAGGAATTGATATGTTTCTTTTTTCTTCGTGTACTCTGTGAATGCACACTAATGGAGAAGGCTGCGCCTGCGCAGACTCCAACGGATACTCTTCCAAGCTAAAGTTTGAAATTTGGCGGTAACCCCGCCCCTCTTCCCGGAGGGTATAAAGGGCGCCCTCCGCGCCCGCTCTCCAGTTCCTTTTTTTCCGCCGCAAAGCTCACTTCGGACTCTTCGTTCTTATGTCAACCACGCGTTTTAAATGGTGCACTCAGTGTGCCGCTAAGATTCCAGATTCCGACGGCCACGCTAAGTGCCTTTTCTGCCTTGGCGAAAGCCACGTCGTCGGTACCTGCCGTTTTTGCCTGGCCTTTACAGCTCAGGCCAGAAGGAATAGAGCTGCAAGACTCCGTGCAGCTCTTTACGAAAAAACTCTTGCTCCTGAGGCTTCCACTTCCACCTCGGCCTCGATGGCGTCCAGGCCTGCTCCGTCGGTATCATCGAAAACCTCGAAAACCTCGAGACCGCGACCGACCAAACCGCCCTGCACGGTGACCACCGCTACGGTATCCACCCGGTTGGGCAAGATGGGCCCTTCATCAACTTCGAGTTCGGTGGCTTCGGCCATTTCCACTCGATCCCGCCTGGCTTCGCCGCCATCTTCTTCCGCCATGAAGATTGCCTTCAAGAGGGCTCAGGAGGAATCCAGACGGGCTCAATCTGACTCGGCAGCTGTGTGCCCGATTCCCCCGACGCCGGGAAAATCGCTGAGGGTCGCGTCGAAGCAACCTCCAGCAAAGAAACGAATGATCCAGAGGTCGTCCTCCTCAGCGTCTTCGAAGAAGGACGTCCCCTCCTCTGTGGCCTCCTCTAGGAGATCCTCTCCTATCCAACCAGCACAACGCCTCCGCTCCTCTTCCTCTCCTCATGGTCAGTCCTCGGATGCGGACGCTCAGGCCTCCCCCGACCGGTCGGTCAGGACAGTTATTAAGGCTCCCCAGCCGGCACCATCTCGTCTTCCGGCTCGACAAGAACTCTTTCCCCCGGCTCAAACACCTGAGAGGGGTAGACAGATGACGCGCTTAGCCCGCGCCGCCCAGGCCTCCGCGTCCAAGGGCGTTCCTCCACAGCCGGCTCTCCCTGCTCCTGAGGTAATACCTCATCATGACTCTATGCTTGTTTCTCCTCCCCGGTCCCCTCAAGGGCCCGAGGAGGATGACCCCGATATCGAGCGCCCCGAGTCGATACTCTCCGCCTCCGTTGTCTCTCTCGGCCTTGACCTCTCCCCGCCTCACGACGCCTACGAGGTCGACCCACCTTCCCCGACGGATAATATTCGGGCTTTCTCCGACCAGATGGTCAGAATGGCAGACGCTCTGGGGATGGAAATTAAACAAACTTCAAAGGCCGTTACCGACCCCGTTTTCAAGAGGGTTCAAGCCCAAGCCCCGCCAGCCACCTTGCTGCCTTTTCTTCCATACCTCCTGGACGTCATCCAGGCATCTTGGAAGACTCCGTCTTCGATACCTCCAACCTCTAAGAAAATAGAGGCCTGGTACCGAACCGATGACGAAGCCTTGGAATGGCTCAAGCATCACCCTGACCCAAACTCCATGGTGGTAAAGGCCTCCCAATCGTCGGGTCGACACTTCAACTCCCCGGCCGACAGAGAGGGCAAACGCTTCGATGCGGTGGGCCGCAAGCTGTACTCCGGTGCTCTCCTCCTTTGCCGTATGGCAAACTACGGGGCCTGCATGGGCGCTTATCAACAGATCCTCTGGGAGAAAGCCCAACCCTTCTTCGCCAAGCTTTCTGACGAAGACCGGTCAGTCCTCTCGACCCTCCAACAGGAGGCGGACTCTCTCGCACACCACCAAATTCAAATGGCTAAGCATACCGGTGATACCGCCGGAAAAATGATTGCCCACGTGGTCGCGATCAGACGGCATGCATGGCTTCGGTCCTCAGGACTCTCTTCTTCCTCTCGACAAGTGATCGAAGACCTTCCTTTCGACACCCAAGGCCTTTTCAATTCTGGCACTGATGACAAACTTAAGTCCAATCACGACTTCAAGATTCTCGCAACAAAGTGCGGGACCGATCAACCTCAGGCTCAGCGGACCCGATGGTTCCCGCAACGGTACCGTCGCTACCCTCAGCCTTTTCGTCACCAGCCGTTTCGACGCTCGTCGAGCTCGAGTCACCACAGTCATCAGCAACAACCTCGCCGCCAGCACCAGGTCCCGAAAGGTCGGGGCAAAGGTCCTGCAGCCATGCCACAACCCCAACGACGGGCCTGACGCCCACTCTCTCGGGGATCTTTCTATCTCCACTACTACTGCCACTACCATGCCGTCCCTAGGCCCCGACCAGATCCTTCCTCTCTGTTCTTTTCTCGACCGCCTAGCTCCTTTCTACCGCGAATGGGAGTCTATCACCTCAGATGCCTGGGTTCTTCGCATTGTCAGAGACGGCTATGCCTTGGAATTCGAAACTTTGCCACCCACGGGTCACATCCTCCACACCGACCCTTCACCGGAAATATGCGCCGAGGTCGACTCCCTTCTGGCGAAGGGCGCAATCCAGCCTTCTCCTTCCGAGCAGGACACTCGAGGTTTCTTCTCGAGATACTTTACGGTTCCCAAGCGGGGCGGAGGTCTTCGGCCTATCCTCGACCTGCGGGCTCTAAACCTCTTCATTCTGCCTTCAAAATTTCGAATGGTTTCAGTGGCCTCCATCCTCCCGATGCTCCGAGACTACTTCGCCTCTATAGACTTACGCGACGCGTATTTCCACGTCTCGGTGCGTCGATCCCACAGACGCTTCCTTTCCTTCAAGCTCCTGGGACACTCTTACCAGTTCACAGTTCTCCCCTTCGGCCTCGTCACGGCCCCAAGGGTCTTTACAAAGGTGGTCGCCGTGGTGGCAGCGCACCTCAGGAAACAGGGCATTATGGTCTTTCCTTATCTGGACGATTGGATGATTGTCGCGTCCGACCCCTCATCCCTTCAAAACCACGTCTCACAGACTCTTTCTCTCCTGCAACGGCTGGGCCTTCAGTTGAATGTCTCAAAGTCTCAACTCCTCCCAACCACAGAGATCCGCTTCATTGGAGCTCTCTTCAACTCCATCACGGAAACCGCCTCCCTACCGAAGGACAGGTTCCTAGCCCTTCAACAGCACCTTTCTCTCCTCCTCCGCAACCGCAGGATCCGAGCCCACGCGGTCCAAGTTCTTCTGGGTCACATGGCCTCCACGGTCATGGTTACCCCTTTCGCCAGATTACGTCTCAGACCTCTCCAGAGATGGTTTATAGACTCTTTCAAACCCCATCGGCATCCGAGCTCAATGTTTCTCACGGTACCGAACCACGTTTGCCTCTCCCTTCGTTGGTGGCAGGACCCAGCGAACGTTTGTGTGGGGCTTCCCTTCCATCCCTCTCTACCGTCAGTCACCATCACGACCGACGCCTCCAATTTTGCGTGGGGAGCCCACATGTCGTACCTCACCGTCAGGGACCTGTGGTCCACCCAAGAAAGGTCTCACCACATAAATTTTCTAGAACTGTTATCAATCTTCAAAGCCCTCCGGGCGTTTGCTCGCTTTCTTCCCCACAAGTCTGTTCTAATCCAAACGGACAACGTAGTAGCCATGTACTACATCAACAAACAAGGGGGTACGGGCTCGAGAAAACTCATGGCTCTCTCGACGGACATTTGACTATGGTGCATAGCGAGACACATAACTCTGTCGGCAGTTCACCTTCCGGGGGCTCAAAACACTCTAGCAGACTCTCTAAGCAGAATAACGACCTCCCCCCACGAGTGGCGTCTCGATCCCGAGATCCTGAAATCCGTCTTCGACGATTGGGGCTGGCCAACTCTGGACCTTTTTGCCTCCCCCTCGAACGCTCAACTTCCTCGCTTCGGAGCGAGACTACCTCCAAACTCGACTCCGGGCTGTCTCGGAGACGCGTTTCTCCTCGACTGGACTCTCGAACCCGTCTATCTATTTCCTCCCTTCCCTCTCATCTCGAGAGTAATAGAGAGACTCTATCTAACACCGACATCGGCCATCCTGATCGCCCCTGCATGGCCACGCCAGCCGTGGTATCCCACGCTACTCCGGATGTGTGCGCTTCCTCCCCGCACTCTCCCAACTCTTCCTCATCTTCTATCTTCACAGAAGGGACAGGTCCTCCACCCCGACGTCCCGTCCCTACACCTGACTGCCTGGAGGATACTTCCTTAAATTCTCTCCACCCAGACCTGCAGGCGATCCTTCGCGCCGCTCACAAACCGGCCACATCGAAGGCCTATGCTTACAAGCTGGCAAAATTCCAAACTTTCCTTCGGGACCGACGCGTCGATCCCGCCTCTACTTCGATCCCGCTGGTCATGGACTTCCTACTTTCCCTTGCGGATTGTCAACTTTCTCTGGCCTCGATAAAATCCTATCTCGCTGCTCTCTCCTGGCATTTCCAACGTCAGGGAAAACCCTCTCTCTTTTCTAACAACCTCATTAAGACCTTCCTTCGAGGTTACAACAACTTGCACCCTCCAGTTCAACCTCCGACTCCCGGATGGAGCCTCGAACTCGTCCTTTCTCAACTAGCTTCAGCTCCCTTCGAACCTATGGCCTCTGCAGACCTTCACCTTCTCTCTTGGAAGACTGCCTTCCTTATCGCTATCACCTCTGCGCGAAGGCCTTCGGAATTGGCTGCTCTCCGGGTGGACGAACCCTATCTCCGTTTCCACCACGACAGGGCTGTCCTTCGCCCGGACATCACCTTCCTACCTAAGGTGGTCTCTGCTTTTCACCTGAACCAGGACATAATACTTCCTGCTTTCTTCCCTAATCCTTCTTCTTCTCTGGAACGGAAACTCCATCTCCTCGATGTCAAGAGAGCCCTCCTTTTCTACAAGGACAGGACTAAGGACATACGTAAGTCACCTAGACTGTTTGTGGCTTACGCTACCCATAAACTGGGCGAACCACTTTCTTCCCAAAGACTCTCACACTGGATTGCTCAGACCATCGAGCTCGCTTATCAGCTGGCCAAACGCCAACCCCCCTCTTCGATCCGCCCTAGATCTACGAGGGGCCTTTCCACCTCTACGGCCTTCCTGAGGGGCGTCCCTCTCGACTCCATCTGTCGAGCGGCTATCTGGTCCACTCCATCCACCTTTGTTTCACACTACAGGATGGACTCAAAGAACCTCAAGGACTCGGCCTTTGCCAGGTCCGTCCTTTCCTCCTGCCTTACCTAAGGTTGTTGCCTTACTCAAAACCAGTTTTCGGGTTTATCCTTCTTACAGGCTGACCGTTGTCATCCACCCCGTTTGTAATAGATGTGCTCAGGGATTCTTTAATGTAGTGCTTGTGTACTGTACTTACCCACTGCACTGAAATGTATTTTTTGTTTAAATACTTCTCCCTCTGTTTTCAGAGACTGAGTTTATGCCTACCTCTGTATTTTCTTACAGACTATTGCTCACTTACAATGTTGTGATTATGTTCTGGATCCTAACATCAAGGATCGGTTTTTTTTTGCACTATATGCGATTGCATCGCTTCTTTGACCGTTGCACTTGCTTGTTTTGAACCTGTGCTCAATAAATGTGTTGTTTGGACACTAGACTGGTTATCGGGTTTGCTATCCCACCTACCTACACCTCAGCTTGCTAGTCTCCATTAGTGTGCATTCACAGAGTACACGAAGAAAAAGGACAGGTTGCTTACCTGTAACCGTGTTTCTTCGAGTGTACTCTGTGAATTCACACAATCCCGCCCTTCCTTCCCCACATGCAAACCTCTCCCTTTCTCGCTGCCTTTGCGGCGTAGGAACTGGAGAGCGGGCGCGGAGGGCGCCCTTTATACCCTCCGGGAAGAGGGGCGGGGTTACCGCCAAATTTCAAACTTTAGCTTGGAAGAGTATCCGTTGGAGTCTGCGCAGGCGCAGCCTTCTCCATTAGTGTGAATTCACAGAGTACACTCGAAGAAACACTGTTACAGGTAAGCAACCTGTCCTTATTGTTAGGTGGAGTATATATGCCTGATTAAAATGGGGGAGAAGAAAGGAGGGAAAGAAGGAAGATCAGCTTGTAGATTGATAGATAGGAAAGAGCTAAAACAGCTACCCTGTCTTCTTCAGTAAAAACAGCAGCACAGATATACTTGAACAAAATGGATGCTTGAGAAATAACAGTAAATACTTTTGAAATTATTTATTGCTCAATCATAATCCTGTCCTTTCTCTGAAGAATTCATGATTCAGCATTTACTTTCTTCTAGCCCTGTGAAATAAGGTAGGCCTGTGAGGCAGTGACAGGCCCTCAGCTCTGTGGTTCCAGGTTCTGTTCTAGCCATAAACCAGGATGGCCTGTTTCCTCGCTGCTGGGATATGTGATTATTTTCCCAGGCATAAAAAAGAACACCTTTGTCCCATTTTTGGGAATAGTTTCCAAATACAATACATGTTCATGATGCACAAATTATTGTCACTGTCGCCCATTTCAAATATGTGATTATGTTTTATTAAAATGTATGTGTATCAATACTCATGAGGACTTTGAGTTCTTACAGTTTTGCTTTGGTTAGCAATATTTGTCACTCAGAGAACTCTGGAAACAGGCGTTTAAGTGAAACACTCCCCCCAAAAATCAAAACTTTGTGAGCAGATAATAGATTGTGTAGAATTCGTGCATTTTAAGTGAAGAATTGTTGGGATCTGCTGCTGGAAAAGTATTTTAGTTACACTAACAATTATACTGTATGCAAATACTATATTTGCTTCTGGTGCTCTCCCTCCCACTGGTTCAGGCCAGGGAAGTTATATTTGTTATTTAAATCAATTTTTTGTTGATTTCAGACGATGGTGCAGTGGCATCACCTGATGTTGGAGACATGTCTCCTGAAGGACCCCAGCCTCCGATGATCCTCTTGCAACAACTGTTGACTGCAGCAACACAGCCTTCGCCAGTGAAGGCAATATTCGATAAGCAAGAACTTGAGGTAGATTTTCTTTTAAATATACTGCAAAACTTAAAATTGAACCAACAACAACCAAACAATGGTTTTGAATGTTCTTCAGTTTCCTAGAGGTTTGTATATGTTTTTTTTACAGGCAGCTGCATTGGCTGTGTGTCAGTATCTAGCTGTAGAGTCGGCACATCCATCAACTCCCGTCTTCGAAGACTGTAGTTCCAGCGAGGCCACAACACCCATTACAGTCCAACATATCAAACCTGCAAAAGTGAAAAAACGCAAAGTGTCCCCTATTCCACCACTTCCAATTGTAGTGCAGCTTATGGAAATGGGATTTCCTAGAAAGAATATAGAGTTTGCACTGAAGTCACTGTCAGGAACCTCTGGAAGTGCCTCTGGGTTACCAGGTATCAGAATGCGTTGGGACTGATTGTACTTGACAGTTACAGAGAGAAAGGGAAGGGAGAAACAAATGAGGCTAAATCCAAGGTCACTAAGGTTGTGGGCTGATTAGACAGAGCAAAAGAATAAGTTGTTAATTATTCCAATGCTGCATGCTTGAGATATTGGACCCCTTGGAAGTCAGAAAAATACCTACTACACTATACAGTATTGTGTCTTCGTTAGGTTCTTTACATGTTACATGGTTGTGATGAAGTGGTGTGGGAAGTTTTTCTTCTTCAGAAGATATTGGAAGACATTATCATGGCCTTTACTTCAACCACCAGCATGTCTTGGGGCAGTTGGATGGATTAGGATAAATGGATTAGAATAAAATGTGTGAAAGGTTGATTTAAAAAAAGAGAATGAAATGTTTTATTTTTGAAATTGCAGAGAATAATATTGGAAAAGCAAGAGTACACGAAGAAGTGGGCATGGAGAAACACAGAAAACAGGAACTTAATTTGTTGATGTGAATTATAACTATTGAAATGTACATTTATGCCGTCATATTCTAGGGGTGGAAGCCTTGGTTGGCTGGCTCTTGGATCATCCTGATGTTCAAATTACCGATCTCTCAGATGGTGATACAGTATCAGATGAATATTCAGATGAAGAAGTTACAGAGGATGTTGAGGAAGCAGAAGCTGCATATCCTGTGGTAAGTGCAGTAGATGGAGTTTTATAAATGGTTTTAGATCAACAGGGTAATTTCTTTAAGAGTGTTTGTCATAACTTTGGGATGAGGAAACTGATAGCACATTGTCTATAGTCATTTGAAGAACTTACAATGCAGCATATTTTACGTATATGACAGAGAGATTATATACATGTATTATTTTCTTTTGCAGTCCACAGGGGCCGTTGTAACAGAAAGCCAGACCTACAAGAAACGAGCTGATTTCCTAAGTAATGATGATTATGCTGTCTATGTTCGAGAGAACATTCAGGTAGGCTTCATTATGTAATTGGCATTTGATAGTGCTGTGTCCTGTTTGGAAAAACAGTACTGATGGTGTTGAAATACTGACAATGGATTTACATGGGAGAGTACATAAGTGGCAAATTACTTTAACTGCAGAAGTTGCATTATGTGACATCTCAAGTGTTTCAGAGTATTCTTTGTGTAATTAAAACCAAAAAAGGGGTTATTTGGTTATATCAGTAGAAAAAGGAAGAAAAAAGAAATTGTAGGGCCTCTGCGAGGAAAAGGTGGTTGAAATACTAATGGGATAGGAAAAAGGCAGAGCTACTCAACACCTTCGTTGCCTCAGTCTTCTCCCAAAAGGAAATTGGTGTTCAACCTGAGCAATACGAAGTGTATGAGGTAATAGGGGAAATACTGTTGTGGATTGCTCTTCTGATTCTGAGGGAGAAGGAGGACAGGTGGTTGAAGAGGCAGCAGCACTTGGGGATTTAGGGTTAACTGGTGAGGAAGAAGACGAGGGAGGAGTGATAACAGATATGGTGGAGATCCCTACATTTTCTGGAGCAACAAAGGGAGAAAGAGGGCCGAAGAAGGTCAGCTAGGCTAGCAGAGAAAACACTGAGCAATCAGATCTTGCCCTAGAATCAGCTGTGCTGGAAAGTTCAGGGCTATAAATTAGCAGCAAGGCTAGATCCCAGTGCTGGCTGCAACCATCTTATTTCCGAGAAAGAACCTCAACCCAGCATTGTGTATAGCGTGGAATCTCTGAACCCTCCTGTTATTGGCAATTTGTAAGCCTGTTTATCAAAGACTTTATTCGATGTTGGCTGCAGAGACTTTTGTTTTGAGTTTGCTTGAAGATTAACATCAAGATATTACTTTCTGTTTTCTAAATTTTAGCTGAAGTAAAGCTCTTTTTATTTGCTTTCACATGTGTCTAAGGCTGTTTCTGGTGCGGAACTGGACAAATACAACCCAAAATGAGTAAAGTAGCAGTCCAGGAATACCTAGATACTCTAAATCAGGGGTCCCCAAACTTTTTAAACAGGGGCCAGTTCATGGTCACTCAGACCGTTGGAGGGCCAGACTATAGTTTTTAAAAAAAAAAAAAAAACTATGAACAAATTCCAATGTACACTGCACATCTCTTATTTTGAAGTAAAAAAACAAAACGGGAACAAATACAGCCTCAATGTTAATAATAATCATAATAAAAATAATAAGGAGGGTTGGAAGAGTCCAACCCCCTTCTGCCTTTGTGCACCAAAAGCAGAAGCAAAGTGCCCCTGACAGATGAGCACCCGGCCTCAATGTTGTTGTTAATAATAATAATAATAATAATAAATCACACAGCCCTAAACACTTGGGAAGTGTTCGACTTGTGATTTTGTGATACGAAATCCAGCATATATATCTCATTTGCTGTGTTATACTGTGTCTTTGTGTCAATAATAATAATAATAATAATAATAATAATAATAATAATAATAATAATAATAATAATAAAGAAGTTTGGAAGAGACCCCCTTGGGCCATTTAGTCCAACCCCCTTTTGCCTTTGTGCACTAAAAGCACTAGCAAAGCACCCTTTAATAATTAATTATTAATTAAATAATAATTAAAATATCATTATAAACAAGCAAAGCTTTGGAAGGTGCGCACCAGGCAAGGAAGGAGGTGGGAAAGGCCTTTACCTCCTCCCTTGCGCTGCACGCACCTTCCTCGGCGGAGGAGAAAGGAGCTGTTGCAACCGGGGGCGGATAAATGGCTTCAATGGGTTGCATGTGGTCCCCGGGCTTTAGTTTGGGGACTCTTGCTCTAAACGAATTCAGGTATCCAGGGCCAGATCAACTACATCCAAAAGTATTGAAGCAACTAATCTTATCTCTTTTTTCAATAGAGTTACGAGCTTGGTAGATGCAGGGAATGCTGTGGATGTAGCATATCTTGATTTCAGTAAGGCCTTTGACAAGGTCCCCCATGACCACCTTGCAAGCAAACTAATCAAATGTGGGCTAGGCAATACTACTATTAGGTGGATCTGTAAATGGTTAAGCAACTGAACCCATAGGGTGCTCACCAATAGTTCCTCTTCATCCTGGAAAGAAGTGACTAGTGGAGTGCTGCAGGGTTCTGTCCTGGCCCCAGTACTGATCAACATCTTTATTAATGACTTGGATGAAGTTTTAGAGGTCGTGTTCTGGCCCAATGGTATCTTAAGTATTTGAAAGGTGAACTGACTGCGCAGGGAACAGATTGGAGACTATATAGTTGAATCAAACAAGAATTTATTAATTGACAAGAATTTTAGACTTTCTCTCCTGAGTCTCACTACAAAGTCTTTCTGGGGAGAAGTAAAGTCTTTGAGAGATACACACAGTTCTAGCAGAACTGAGACTCCTGAATCTTTATTTCTTCTTATTGTCTTTTTCTTGTATGGTGTTCAACTGTCTCTAAGATGGTCTCAAAGTTTAACTCCAAATGAACATGCTATTTGTAGACCTTTCAACCTTCCTCTCTCTTCACTTTCCAGTCACGAAAAGACTGACTCTCCCAAGAACCAGAAGTGCCTTGCCTGAGGCTCTGCCCCTGAGGAGATTCTTAAAGGGGCAGGGTGATGGATGCTTCAAAGGCAAAGAGGCTTTCTAGACTGACCTCCCAGAAACTGTACATAAAATATTAATCCCTCTAACTAAAAAGGGCTTAACTAGGGGTAAACAGTGAGAGTCTTCATGGGGTATGACAGGGCATGCTTATCAAGTTTGCAGATGATACCAAATTAGGAAGAGTAGCTAATACTTAAAGGACAGGATTAGAATTCAAAATGACCATAACAGATTAGAGGGACAAAACTAACAAAATGAATTTCAACAAGGCAAACGTAAGATACTACACTTAGGCAAAAAAATATGAAATGCCTGGCTCTTGCAGTCTTCATGGACACCAAGTTAAACATGAACCAACAGTGTGATGCAGCAGCTTAAAAAGCCAATGGGGTTTTGGACTGCATCAAAAGGAATATAGTGTCTAGATCAGGCATGGGCAAACTTCAGCTCTCCATGTGTTTTGGACTTCAACTCCCACAATTCCTAACAGTTTAAAAGTGATAAAATAAAGGAATCACAAACAGCTAAATAGTTTTGGACCAAAAGCGGGCAATAGCAATCGCATTGACCGTAGCTTTAAACAACAACAACTCTGTGCATGAGGCATGGTATTGTGGGCAAGCATACATATGAGGAGTTGTTTGTTCAGCTCCACAGTCACACAAGGTGGAGGATTCCTCCAGGTAGTGCCATCTTGCCAGGTTGTCTTTTGATCTGCCCACTCCGCTTCTCAGTCTATTTGGGGACTTCCAGGTTGCCCATTCTTGGTTTGCCCCTGGAGGCAGACCCTCATGGGGGCCCATCCAGTTGGGATTGCCTGGTTTAGCTGCCCAGAGGGACACCCTTGCTGCTGCTGGAGGAACATCAAGAGGAGTGGTGGTTCTCATGAAGCCCTTCCTTGATTTGAGTCTACTGGGAGGAGGCTGATAGTCATGCAGTAGGTGGCTTTCACAATGTTTGACCTTATTTCTCTCACAGTTAGCAGCAACTTCCCATCGCACATCAGGAGGGGCAATGCCAGCTAGCTTATAGAGTTTATCAACAGGTGTAGGTTTAAGGCAGGGGTCCCCAAACTTTTTAAACAGGGGGCCAGTTCATAGTCCCTTAGACCGTTGGAAGGCCGGACTATAGTTTTTTCTAAAAAACAGTGAAAAATTCCTATGCACACTGCATATATCTTATTTTTAGAAAAACAAAAACAAATACAGCCTCAATGTTAATAATAATCATAATAAAAATAACAAAGAAGGTTGGAAGAGACCCCTTGGGCCATTTAGTCCAACCCCCTTCTGCCTTTGTGCACCAAAAACACAAGTAAAGCACCCCTGACAGATGGCCACCCAGCTTCAATGTTGTAAATAAATAAATAAATAAATAAATAATAATAAGAAGAATAATACATCATACAGTCCTAAATTCTTGGGAAGTGTTCGACTTGTGATTTTATGATACGAAATCCAGCATACATATCTCGTTTGCTGTGTTATACTGTGTCTTTGTGTCAATAATAATAATAATAATAATAATAATAATAATAATAATAATAATAATAATAATAGTGGTTGGAAGAGAACCCTTGCGCCATTAGTCCAACCCCTTTGTGCACCAAAAGCATTAGCAAAGCACTCCTCAATAATTAATTATTAATTAAATAAAAATTAAAATACCATTATAAACAAGCAAAGCTTTGGAAGGTGCGTACCAGGAGAGGGAGGAGGCAGGAAAGGCGTGCACTTTTGCGTCCTCCCTCACGCCGCATGTGCCTTCCTCAGTAGAGGAGGAGGGAGCCACCACCGCGGGGGCCAGATAAATGGCTTCAATGGGCCGCATGTGGCCCCCGGGCCTTAGTTTGGGGACCCCTGGTTTAAGGCATCCTGTGATTATTCTACATGCTTCGTTCAGTGCTATGTCCACCTGCTTCGCATGGGCAGACTTGCGCCAGACAAGACAGGCGTACTCTGCAGTTGAGAAAGACAAGGCCAGGGCTCATGTTCTTATTACTTATGGGTCTGCACCCCGTGCACTGCCAGTCAGTTTCCACAGGATGTTATTGCGTGCAACTACTTTGTGCTTGGTGTTCATGCAGTGTTTCCCATATGCTAGTGTTCAATCTAAGGTGACACCAAGATATTTAGGATGGAAACAGTGTTTGAGCTCTTGGCCTTCCCAAGTAACTTTCAGTTTCCTGTTGGCTTCACGGTTACGTAGGTGGAAAGCACACACTTGTGTCTTGGCAGGGTTAGGCTTCAGGTGGTTCTCTTTGTAGGAGACGGAGAGATCTTTCAAGGCATTAGTGAGCTGGTTTTCAACTGTTTCAAAATCTTTTGCTTGTGTTGTAAGGCCAAGGTCATCAGCATATATAAAGCTCTTTGTAAGTGGTGGTTGTGGCTGATCGTTCGTGAAGATGTTAAGGTCGGTGCAAGAACGCTGCCTTGGGGTAAACCATTCTTTTGCCTCCTCCATCTACTTTTCCTGCCCTGAAACTCCACATAGAAGCTATGGTTTTCCAGGAGGGTCTGGACAGTTTTTGTAAAGTCAAAGTCCCGGGTGATATGGTAGACTTTTGCAGCATTTTTCTATGTTGCACCGTGTCATAGGCTGCCGTAAGGTCCACAAAAACTGTTCCCGTAATGCAGCCTTTCCCATAGCCTTCCTCGATATGCTCAGTCAGATGAAGAATTTGACCTATACAGTTTTTCCCTGGTCTGAAACCTGCTTGTTGTGCAATAAGCTTAGGTTCGATGACAGGTCCTAATCGATTTAATAGCGTCCTCTCATAGACTTTATATAGATGACACAAGAGGGAGATTGGTCGATAGTTCCTGGCATTGGAGGCATCTTTACCAGGTTTTAAAATGGCAATGATCTTAGTTTTCCTCCATGCTCCGGGAATCTGTTTGTGTACCAAGCATTGATTGTAGAATTTCAAAAGCCAGTTTTCAGCTTTGGGCCCCAAGTGTTTGATTTGCTCCATCATTAGGTCATCTAGGCCAGGTGCTTTACCAGTTTTACATCGCTTGATGGCTTCTCTGAGTTCTTTCAGGTTTAGAGGAGATGATAACTGGTGGGTTTCAATTTCTGGCACCCTGTGGATTTTCATCTTTACTCTGCTGCAGTTGGTTTTCCCATTCTGAATTAGCTGGTGAGCTCTCTAGTCTGGTGTTACGTTTGCATGTCCATGGTTGACCAGAGGGTCACTATCCAGGCATCTCAGCAATTGCCAGGCTTTTCGGCTACTCTTGGACATGTCAAGGTTCTCAAGCAGCTCTACCCAGCGGTCTTTCTTAGCATTAGCTATGACTGTAGATAATGTTTGGTCTGCTGCTATAGTCACATCACTGTATGGACTCTCTTGAAATAGTCTGAGATATTCCTGTAGCTGATGTAGCGATTTTTCATTTAGGCCTGGTAGGTAGTTTGTGCGACAGCCTCTAGGGATTGAGAGCCTCGAGGATCTTTTCACAGCTTCTACAAACAGGTCATAATTTTCTATACAAGGTTCTATATCAGAAATAGCTGCTTCCAAGGTCTCTGTAAACTTTGTCCAGTTCGCTTTATTGAAGTTATATCTTCTGCGGAATGGGACACTTTTTGGTCTTACAGCTGCATATACTACGCAGCATATTGGTCTGTGTTGAGTATTAGGTATCAGGTTTAATACCCTTTTAATGCATTGGTGGATTGTGCTTTCATTTACAAAAATCAGATCAGGGTTATAACCACGCTTCCATCGGCCGCTATTAAATGATGGCGGTAATTTACTATCATGAAGGAGGCTCATTCTGCTATTGTCGGCCCACGTTAGAACTGCTTTACCATTTCTATCATCTTCGTCATAGCCCCAGACACAGCTATGGCTATTGAAATCTCCCACAATAAAATGGGCTTCATGATTGTGACAATTGGTTGGGGGAGTAAAATAGAAATAAGCCCCAGGTGGTTTGTAGAGTGAAGATACACTGCAACTATCCAGTTCCACAGATAGGATTTCAGTGTTGTTCACTTCTGTGAGAGAGGTTGCAGATATTGCTATACCAGATCGTACAAAAATGGCACTACCATATTGTCTGTGAGGTCATTCCACTGCCAGTTGCATTCCGAGAATTTTTGGTCTTCTCATTGTGATGTCTCTGTGTGTTTCCTGTATACATAAAATGTCACACGAGATGTCCTCAGGCATTTTGGCTAATAGCTCTTCCTTAGCAAGTGACAAACTTTCTATATTAGTAGACATAATTGTTAGCAAAGGTCTAAAGACCTTTGGTGTGGAGAGATAAAACACATTTAAAATGTTTAAAAAATGTTTAAAAGCAATGCAGTGCTTTTGGGTTGGGAAGATTCGCCGTTTACAAGAAACGTTGCCCAGGGGACGTCCAACTGGATTTACTCAGTTTTCGAGGAGGCTCTTTCCATGTCCCCTATTCTACAATTTAGCAGTGTATTGTGTGAAGAAATATTTTGTTTCCTGCATCTCTCTATTTAGCATAATTGGATAAACCAAGATTCATGAAAAGCTCTTCCTGTTTATATTTTCCATAACTAATAATGAAACACATCACTAGCAAGTCCCTTGGTACTTATTTTTTTGTTGAGCTAACTTGCTTGAGATGAATTTTCTCATAAGAAGCTGTTTCATTGATCAATTGGACTTCTTATTTCAGCACCTTATCTGGTTCTACAACATCACTTTTGTATGTTAATTCCATAGTCTACGATCCAATGTGTCAGTGGATAGTGCTACTCCTTGAACCAAGTCTTTTGGGTTCTTGCCTACCTAATTTAGTAATAGTGTAAACCATGGGATATGGAATAGTTAGCCTTGGACCTGCTGGTTTCCTTCTTCCTTCTTCCAAAATTTGAAGGGTTCTGGGTTACCATAACTTATTGTGTCACTCTAGCTGGGAACTATGGTAAACCTTTGTAAGAGTTAAATTAAACAAGCCAACAACACTTAATGTACTTGAGTTGATTGAAATTAACCATAGTTAAAATTAACCACAGTTTGGCTAACTAAAAATAGAAACAAGTTTCTCTAAACTATGGTTTAGTGCAGTGTTGTTCAAAGTGATAGTTAATGATCAGGGTCTGGTTCAGAGACATTAGAACAGAAAAAGACTGCCTGTCTTCCTCATCAGGTAGCCTGTGCAGCACTGTTTTTGTGTAATTTGCAAATAAATGTCTTGTTTACTTCCCTAAATTGTTTTGGTTCTGGCATTCACTTCTGGTAAAACAGATTCTAATTTTACTTGTCTATGGAATGATCAGTTTTGTAACATGCAGTTCATCAATGTCACAATTCAATGTAATATTGACCATATATCTACGCTACATTTATATGCTAGCCTTTCCCCAGTGTACTGAAAGGCTTATGCATGGCTCTTTTCCTCTCAACAACCCTGTCAGGTAGGTCAGACGGAGAGAGGGTAACTACCTCAAGTTTACCCAGTTAATATCATTAAGGACTAGAACCTGGATCTCCCAAGTCCAAGAAAAATATTATAACCTCTATGCCATACTGGCATTTGATATTCAGGTGAATACTTAGATTTTTGCCCTTTTCAAAGTTAGGTAGCTATGCACACCATATGTCCAGATGGGTTTTGGCAAATGTGTTCTACAATTATGGCAAATTCTGATTTCAGGGATGTATGTCCTATTACAGGTAACTGTTAGTTTGTGGCTCAACTGCTATTGAAGCTTTAGGTAGTGATATTGATCTCGTTTTTGGTCTTAGGTGGGGATGATGGTTCGATGCTGTAGGACATATGAAGAAGTTTGTGAAGGCGATGTGGGAAAAGTTATTAAATTGGACCGAGATGGGCTGCATGATCTCAATGTGCAGTGTGACTGGCAACAAAAAGGTGGCACTTACTGGGTCAGATATATCCATGTTGAGCTTATTGGTAAGTTGAATATTTGTATTTCTTATTCAAACAGTATTTCTTGAGCCTTCAGAATTCATATACGTCAGTAACACTGCTTTCCATGTTTTTAGGATTCCCACCACAGAGCTCTCCCTCACACATAAAGATTGGTGATAAAGTACGTGTCAAAACCTCTGTGACCACACCAAAGTACAAATGGGGATCTGTTACCCATAGAAGTGTGGGAGTTGTGAAAGGTACTGAAGGTTTTTTTTTATAAAAAAAATATGTTGGTTTAATATTTTATGTGCTGTTACAGATTTTGTCACTGTAGAATAGTAATGTCACCTGCAAGGTAATACTGAACAATTGAGAAGGCTTGATCTTTTCTTCTGCATTTTTCCTAATATCTAGATGTATTAGAAGTATTATATTGGGTCCAAATATGAAAATAAATGCATGGTGAATAGTGAACATCGCACACATCAATAGTATGGTTCATTTACCTTTCTAAAGCTCTGTTTTTAACATTATCTGTTGCATCAAGACTAATATACATTTAAATAAGGCGAGAGTTGGTATCCATTTGAGGTTTGTGAGGAGAAGGCAGACCAGAAATCAGATACATTTAGTTGACTCTTTCCAGTACCCTAAGTTAACTTAAGCATTGAAGTAGAATAGCAGCTGTTTAGCACCTATGTCAGGGGCGGTTCAACCGTAAGGCAATTTTGGCAGTTGCTTAAGGCGCCTTCATCTCGGGGGTGCAGTTGAGGCGCCTCTTGAGGCGCCTCCAAGTGCCCTAAAGCCAAATGCCGACTTCCTGCGTCCCTCGCTCAACCTGTTCACAATTGATGTGTAAGAGCTGCATGATATATATAGTCCGCACTGAACACACAGAGTGCACTGTGCGGTCAGTGCAAATGGGGCCTGAGGCTGCAGGGCAACGTGGCGCTGCTCCCGGCTACAAAAAAGAAGAAAGGCTGACCTGCATCATGATGGCCAGGTGGAGCGAGTTCTTGGCAATATTGTCACTGCATTTCTTGCACGAAGCCTGGCTGTTCTTGGCGGTCAGTGCAAATGGGGCCTGAGGCAAATGGCGCTGCTCCCGACTGTAAAAAGGAAGATAGGCTGATCTGCACCATTATATATCTGTGGAATGTCCGGGGTGGGAGAAAGAGCTCTTATCTGTTTGAGGCTAGTGTGAATGTTACAATTGGCCAGCTTGATTAGCATGTAATGGCCTTGAAGATTCAAAACCTGGCTGCTTCCTCCCTGGGGGCATCCTTGGTTGGGAGGTGTTAGCTGGCCCTGATTGTTTCCTGTCTGGATTTCCCCTGTTTTCAGAGTTTTGTTCTTTATTTACTGTCCTGATTTTAGAGTTTTTTTTAATACCGGGGGCCAGATTCCCTTTTGGTGGCCTTTTAATTATCTGCCTTGATATTCTGGGTTATATGGCTGTGTGGAAGGACCCTCAATGCTCTTCCACACCGCTATATTGTCGCAGCTAGCAAATTGGGTTCCAAACTCTCAACCCCTTCTGCCAAACTGTCCTTTGGTAAATAAAGATTTATATAAACAAAACATACAAAACACAGTCCTTTGCTTTCATCAGCAACAAAACAAAGCTTTCTTATCTTCAAGCTTTAACCTTTCTGGTTTCTGGACTCTCAGTCTTCAAACCTCTCTTCGGTTCTCCTTCAGTAGCTTTTCAGCAGCAATACCATCTTTGCCACCATCACAGCATCTTCATATAATGCAAACACATAACACTCCACCACAACAACGCCACTACAACACTAACATAAGACTTACTCAATCTCTATTAATAGCCCTCAATCTAAAGCAGGTGTCTTGATTGCTGATCAAACATAGATGGGACATGATTCTTGCAAACACTTATTCATTTTCACATAAGAAATGACCCAAATAATATAAAAACTCTGACATATATAACCCAGAATATCAAAGCAGAATAACCCACAATATCTACTTTGAACTGGGTTATCTAAGTCCACACTGCCCTATATCCCAGTTCAATGTTTGGTGCTAAATTTGCAAATATAGTAATTCCTACATAACATTGAACTGCTTTTTCTGTTGATTTGTTGTAAAACATGATGTTTTGATGCTTAATTTGTAAAATCATAATGTAATTTGATGTTTAATTGGCTTTTCTTTAATCCCTCCTTATTATCCAACATTTTCGCTTATCCAACACTTATTTTTCAGTGATTGGTTGGGGGGGGGGGGGCAAAATTCTGTTCGCTTACACTTGAAAATTACCTAGGGCTGGTCCTGACTGGAGTATAGTCTCTTTGTTTGGTTCAGAAGGGCAAGCATTGTCTCACCGAATTCTGTGTTTTGCTGGAATCATGAGGTGCATTCCCTTCCTCATTCCTTGAAATCATTCCAGTCAACCAAGGTAGCCACATATTGGGGTTTTGGCTCAGAGCTGGTCTGTGACTTTTCATAGGCACAGCTTGCTTGTCCTTTGTCTTTAGAGAGAGACCACAGGTTCAGGTTGGGTTGTAAGTTAATGGAGATGTTACCATCTTGAATAGAAAACTAAATTTGAAGAAGAGGCAGCATTTTTGCCATTTTTCCCCTCTGTCACATTTTGTATTCTTCTCACTTTCCGCTTAATATTTTGGAAAGGCTTTTTGGAATATAGAGGGAGAAGCAGTGAAAGGATAGAAGGGCTTCTTCTGTGACAGTTGTTCCACTCACAAAGTTTATGGTCCATGTCATTGTTTTAGTTAATCCTTGGAGCAGACTTGGCTGTTCAGAGAGAAAAAAGAATAGGGAGGTTTATAGTTTTATTACGTGGTCTCTATGGTCCACAATCAGAAATCAAAATGGAGAAGTAAATGTCACATGATTATTTTGGCAGGCATGTGGTGTGATCCTCTGTCTGATCTTGCAGTGCAGATTGTGGAAGGAAAGGGAGGGGAGACTCTTTAGTTGAATGTCTCATGTACCCATGATTAGTTATCACACCTATATGTCTTCAAAGTAATACAGTTACAAGATGTGGCAAAAATACATGCTGTATATTCATCCATGAAAGAAAATACACAAAATACATCAGCCTAGTTTTTGAACCCTCATTTTTCTTGTTGTGTGCTTCAAGTTGTGACTCTTATCATGAACCTATCATGGGATTTTCTTGGCAAGATTTGTTCAGCATAGGGTTGCCTTTGCCCTCCTCTGAGGCTGAGAGAGCCTGACAAGGGCAAGGTCCCCCATCAGTTTCCACAGCTGAGCAGGGGATTCAGATTCTGCCTTCACCTAGAGTCCAAGCCACTATACACACACATACATACATATATCACATTACCCTTCCTTTTTTGAATCCTACTGACACAGATGGTAAAAAAATTACAGGGGAATAAAAAGAATGTTGTTTGGGTGACATTTTGCATATTTGTTTGAAATTTGCCTGAAGAAATGTTGACACTTTCCAGGGTCTTGGCATAAAGAGAATGGTCTCTAAGTCAGTTTTGAAGCCAATGGCTTTGAAAGCTAACATGATGTATTTTATACTTTTTTCATTGGCTAATCAAAGGTATATTTTGGATTTTGTTGTATTTTGTTCTTTGGCTACCAAGGAAACCTCTGCATTTTTAAAAAAGATGTAACACATATATATGTTTGCTCTTATTTCATTGTTAAAGACAAAGTGATTGCATTCTTTTTATTTTTTAGTTAGATAGTTTTCATGCTTAAAATATTTGGCGCAGGTTAGAGAAATGAATACTGAAACATCTCTACTACAGACAGATGGTTTCTTGTGCAAACAGAAAAGTTATTTAAATCAATGATGAAGGATATGCTAAAAATTACCCAAAGTTCCAGCAATTTCATAAATACTAGCAATCAATATAATATATATCAAGTTACAGATCTCTCTGTTGTCTTTCTCTTTTTGCGTGTCTAAGAGGCACCTCTAACTTTCCTGCCTTCTCTTGTTACAGCTTTTAGTGCCAATGGTAAGGATGTCATTGTTGACTTTCCTCAGCAGTCTCACTGGACTGGACTGTTGTCAGAAATGGAACTAGTTCCCAGCATTCATCCAGGGGTTACGTAAGTTGTTCTTTAATCCTTTGATCATTTTTTCTTGTGCTCTTTTGAAATCTGTATCTTTTACTTCTGTAACTGAAATTTCCTAAGAGATGGCATTAGCTGAAAAGCATGAAAATGGAAATTTTGATAATGAGCTGTGTAGAAACAGAAGCTGTTCATATTAAATGTTTTAAACTGAATCATTAACTAAGAGAGGGATATGGGTGTTGTTCTCATCAGGTGTGATGGCTGTCAGATGTTTCCCATTAATGGACCTCGGTTTAAATGCAGAAACTGTGATGACTTTGATTTCTGTGAAACTTGCTTTAAAACCCGGAAGCACAACACACGGCACACATTTGGCAGAATAAATGAACCAGGTATATATATATATATATATTTATTATAATTGAATGTGATTTCAACTCTGGGAAATTTCTTTTCTAAAGATTAATTTTGGAAACTCCATTTTCACAACTTTACCAGATTTTGCATTATCTCTGACAAGCTTTTCAAATGTGCAAAATTCCATGTAATGCACAAAACAGTAGGATGACTTGTGTACGCAGAATTTGCAATCCAACAAGCAGTCTAGTCTAGTGCATTGGCCTTTAAATATACCGAATACTAAAGAAAATATCATTGTCTTCAGGACTGTAACTCTTAACTTTTAAAAATAGGTCAGTCTCCAGTATTTTGCGGCCGTTCCGGAAAACAGTTAAAGAGACGTCACAGTAGCCAGCGAGGAATGCTCCTGGATGATTGGTCGAGAATTGTTAAAAATCTAAATGTATCATCCTCTGTAAATCAGGCATCACGTCTGATTGATGGAGGTGAACAGTGTTGGCAGTCCTCTGGCTCCCAAGGAAAGGCAAGTTTTTTTTTTAAAAAAAGGTTGCAACATTTATTTATTATTATTTATTATTTATAAAAATATTTATATCCCACCCTTCTCACCCTTATTTACTTCTATATGCAATTATCAATATTCATTTATCATTTCTTTTTGCTTTAAATATGAATATAATAATAGTTTTTAAAAAAGATAGTCATTTTTAAACTATATTTGTAGATTTAGAATTTTAAGAAGTACTTTTATGTTTGCATATAATGTCACTTTCACATTCAGTGGGGTTAGGGGCGCATGGAAAAAATATATGTTTTTTTTTACATGAGAGAACACTTCTCTAGGTGTCTCTAGATCCTCCAACACAATAATAATAATAATAATAATAATAATAATAATAATAATAATAATAATAATAATAACAACTTTATTTTTATGCCCCGCCCCATCTCCCCGAAGGTACTTGGGGCGGCTTACATGGGGCCTTGCCCGATAAAACAATCAAATATCAAAACACAGCAATAAAACAATTATCCAATAAAAACATCAATTACAGTAAAAACAATTGTTAAAATCGACATAAAATATACAATATTAACACAGGAGACTAATTCATTGAACCCAGGCAAAGTGCAGAATGTGCCGAAATGGGGAAGGTAATTTCACAGTAGAAATGGACAAAATGCAATATAACATTGGCAACACCTTGAGAATGGGGCTATTATAAAATGGGCAGATAGATCAGTCCGACAACAAATTAAGTGTGAAAGGCCTTTTGAAAGAGCCAGGTTTTTAAGTTCCTACGGAAGGAGAGGAGGGTAGGGGCCTGCCTGATCTCTCTAGGGAGCGAGTTCCAAAGCCGGGGGGGCCACGACGGAGAAGGCCCTCTCTCTCGTCCCCACCAACCGTGACTGCGAGGGTGGTGGGAGCGAGAGGAGGGCCTCCCCCGATGAGCGAAGAGAACGTGTGGGTTCATAGGGGGAGATGCGGTCTCTAAGGTAGGTGGGTCCCAAACCGTTTAGGGCTTTGTAGGTGATAACCTGCACCTTGAATTGGGCCCGGAAAATAAACGGCAGCCAGTGAAGCTTCTTAAACAGAGGCGTAGAACGCGCCCTGTAATTCGCTCCAGTTAGAAGCCTGGCTGCCGAACGCTGTACTAGTTGTAATTTCCGGTCCGTCTTCAAAGGCAGCCCCACGTAGAGCGCATTGCAATAGTCCAGTCTAGAGGTAACTAAGGCATGGACCACCATGGTCAGATCAGACTTCTCGAGGTATGGTCGCAGCTGGCGCACAAGTTTTAATTGTGCAAAGGCCCTCCCGGCCACGGCCGACACCTGAGCCTCAAGCGTTAGCCCCGAATCCAGAAGGACCCCCAAGCTGCGGACCTGCGCCTTCAGGGGGAGTGCGACCCCGTCAAGCACAGGTTGCCACCCAATACCCCGATCAGACGTACGACTGACCTGGAGGACCTCTGTCTTGTCGGGATTAAGTCTCAGTTTGTTCACCCTCATCCAGGCCAACACAGCTGCCAGACACTGGTCCAGAATCCGAGGGGCTTCCTTGGATTTAGGTGGAAAAGAGTAGTAGAGTTGGGTGTCATCCGCGTAGAGATGGCACCGCACTCCAAAACTCCGGATGACCTCTCCCAGCGGTTTCATATAGATGTTAAAAAGCATGGGGGACAAAATAGAACCTTGCGGGACCCCACAGGTCAATGGCCAGGGGTCCGAGCAGGTGTCCCCCATCTTCACCAACTGGGAGCGACCCTCCAGAAAGGACTGGAGCCACTGCAGTGCAGTACCCCCAAGGCCCATCCCAGAGAGCCGCCCCAGAAGGTTACCATGGTCGATGGTATCGAAAGCCACTGAGATGTCCAAGAGAACCAGCAGGGTCACACTCCCCCTGTCCAGCTCCCTGTGGAGGTCATCCACCAAGGCGACCAAAGCCGTCTCAGTACTGAACCCAGGCCTGAAGCCAGACTGCGATTGGTCCAGAAAATTCGTATCTTCCAAGAATCCCTGGAGCTGAGAGGCAACCACCCGCTCCAAGACCTTGCCCAAGAATGGTAGGTTAGAGATTGGCCTGTAGTTACAAGGATTGGTCGGATCCAATGAGGCCTTCTTCAAAATTGGCCTTACCACGGCTTGTTTTAGGCTAGATGGAAATTTGCCCTGCCCCAAGGAGGCATTAATTATTGCCACAAACCAATCAACTAACCCACCACTGGCCTGTTTTAAAAGCGAAGATGGGCAGGGATCAAGGGCACAGGTAGTCGCCCTCACTGCTCCAAGAATCTTGTCCACATCATCAGGTTGCACAAACTTGAAACGAATCCCACAAGATCGAACAGACAGATGCCTCGGTTACCTCACCTGGCAATGCTTCAAGACTGGCGTCCAAGTCGGAACGAATCTGAGCGACTTTGTCTGCAAAATGGTGAGCGAACTCGCTACACCAAGTTGCCGAGAAGTCAGGTGCCCCCCCACCCTGAGAAGGGTGGAGGAGCTCCCCAACAACTCGGAACAACTCAGAAGATCTATTTGTTGCAGACGCGATGCGGGCAGTCGTGAAAACCTTCCTGGCTGCCCGCAACACCGCGGAATAAGGCCTAATAGCGGCTTTATACCGTGCTCGGTCAGAAACGCCACAAGTTCTCCGCCAGCGACACTCTAGTCTCCTTCTCCCATGTTTCATCTCTGCCAGCTCCCCGGTGAACCAGGGAGCCGGGGCAACTCCACGTAGCGAGAGGGGACGTTCGGGAGCGATCATGTCAATAGCCATGGACAACTCGGTGTTGTAACGAGCGACCAAGGCATCGACAGGATCGTCAGCCTCCATGGCAGACAGAACCCCAAGAGATGTCAGGAATCCCTCAGGATCCATAAGTCTCCTGGGGCGGACCATCTTAATGGTCGTCATGGCAGCCATGAATTCCTGAGTTGCACCTGTTAAGGTGGCCTCAGCATGGATGTGGCCAACAAACAACTCTGTGGCCAACTTTTTTCAGGCTTACAGAGGTGCAACTGGAGGACCATAAGATTCCTAGAGAGGCTATTTTTAATCAAAGCTGCAAATAATCAAATCAGCAAAAGATAAACCTGCAAATGTGGAGGACCTGCTGTAATTGGAATAGTATTTTTCCTGAAGATTCTAGGTAACTGAATGCAATCAATATTTTCCAGCACTGGATCCGTTTGGAGATTTGCCCTGATGTCCTAGTGCACAGACTGAAAATGATTGTGGATCCTGCGGACAGCAGCTACATGCCCTCCTTGGTTGTAGTTTCAGGTATGGTATTCAAGTGTTAGGTTTTGGAAGAACCAGATCCATTATTGACCAAATACTTGTTTTGTGTATTCACATAGGCATTGATATAAAACCTCTGTCAAATATGGATCTGTTTTATAGGTGGAAGTTCTTTAAACAACCTCATTGAGCTGAGGACAATCACTATTAATCCTACAGACACTACAGTTCTTCTTCTTGGTGACTGCATAGAGGTCGGTATAAGCTACTTCTAAGGAAGACTTTTGAGGAATGTTCTATATTGTTCCTGTGGATGCCTGTTAGAGTATAGGAGAATAGTAACTTGTTTGCTGCTCCTCTGTGCTCTTAATTGACCAGGGAATGCCCAGGCTCAGGGAGGTTACAGCTGAGAAGAACGTTGATTTGGTGGAGGGTTTGGCCGGAAGACGATTATAGCTATGTCTTCTAGTCTTTATTTCTTTAAGTTGGCAAAAATATATGCCTTAGCAATTGAACAAAAGAGTCAGTTTCCAAGCTTTTTGCATGTTGCTTTTATTGTTGAGATTGAATGTATTAATAACTGGGCTATAGAATTGTAATAATTTTTACTTTTAGTATCACAGATATATTGAGGTTGCTATAAAACAGTGCAGGAGCTCTGGCATCGATTGCAAAATACATGGTCTCAGTATATTGGGGCGTATCCGGGCAGAGGATGAAGACTTAGCTGCAGTCCCTTTTCTTGCTTCTGATAATGAAGAAGAAGATGATGATAAAGCTAATACTGGGAGGTATGGCATATTGCAACAAGAAATCTTTAAAAATATTGCTTGTGTTGGTAACTACAATATGCCGTTATATGCTATAAAAACTCACTATGAACTGAAAATTTGAAATGTTTTATACTACACAAAGGTTAAGCATGTTTTCATAAAAGTATCTTATAGTCTAATTCCAGTAGTGTCTGCAGCTCACTGGAGCAGTGAAGTTAAAAGTGAAAGGGAAATGTGGATGAAGAGTATGGTCTTGCATGCATCAAGAAAACATGGAATGGGGAGAAGAACTTTTTAGCTCTCTTATTTTAAGGATTCCTCCCAAAAGTATGGGGCATAGAATGTTTTTCTTTAAAACAACAAGTGCTTGGAATGACAAATTGGTGTCAGGAATCTGGTCTTACAATTTAAACAGAGCACAGCTATGTTTAACTTTATGGTATCTATATATTTTGCCTATTGCCTTTTATGGTTTATATGAAACAATAAGAAAAATCCTAGATTGAATTCTTGTATCTTTGGAAGCCCTCTTAGTGTTCTTTTGGACTCTCAAACAGAGGATTCTTAGAGTGCATTATGGTGAATTGCAATTTTGTTTTCATACTATTAATCCCCCCCCCCCCCCCCGCCTATGACTTGTGGAAGACAAAGTTGAGGTAAACAGGCAGAAAATGTGATTCAATAGGAAGGTTTTTAAACTGATAGGCCTTTTTTTCTTACATAGTCTTGTTAGAAAGAAGACTTCTGGCCTGGAATCAGTGGCTACAATAAGGACCAAAGTTTTTGTTTGGGGCCTGAATGATAAAGACCAACTGGGAGGACTGAAAGGGTCAAAGGTACCGGATGTTTAAAATTTATAAAATGAATTAAACAGTCTGCTTCCTGACTTTACTATTTGAAACAGGCAGTAGTGGTGTGGGTTTGCTGGTGAAAATGAGAAAAATAGTGAATACAGCAGTAGGTCTGTCTTATCCTTGTGGATCTGATCATCTGAATTGAGTCTCTGGATTGCCGAAACATTTGCATTTCAACAGCAGCAGAACAGGAAAGATGTAGTCCACATTTAGCAGCTTGGTTCTTTGCTGAAGTCGGAATCAAGCAAGAGAAAAATCTTAAAGAAATGTGAAGCACTTGGACAAACACAGATATTGTCTGGGTTGTTGTGTGTTTTTCAGGCTGTGTGGCCATGTCCTGGAACATGGCCACACAGCCCGAAAAACACAACAACCCTGTGATTCCGGCCATGAAAGCCTTCAACAACACATAGATCATGTCTTTTTGCATTTATAGTCAGCAAGAATGGAACTTGAGATATAAATACTGTTTTATTGACATCTTATTAGTGCAGCACTTAGGCAATGGCTATCTTGAAATGGTGGCTGCATCTCCAAATCTTGTCAATATTAGAGAAGTCAACTTTCTTTTATTTAGAGCTGGATATGAATAGAGCTGTCAATGAGATACTCAACATTTATAAAGAAAACTTTGATAAGAGTACTCAAGCAATTGCCAATCTCAACTGGAGTAGATACATTGACTCAGTGGGATTTACAGAAGTGTTGGCTTGCCATGCAGTGGTTCATTAAATTAGCTCTGGTTGGGACTAGCAATTGGTTTTAGGCCATTACATTTTTTCATTTAACAGCACATCCTTGTACCATATGACTGAATGTTTTTGAAATCTTACTAAGTTTCAAAATCAGTTTACTCTATGTCCTTGGGGACTGCTGAAGGAGAAGTATCAGCCATGTGTCCGACACTTGGATATGCTGACTTATTTGGTCTATGATTAACTCCTGACCAGTATAGTGAGCTCTGGATTTTATTAGAAAAGGAGGTGGTGGATTTGTGGTTGGGGAGCCAGTTATCCTCATTTGATGCTATATTGTTCATATTCTTTTTATAATTTTTATTTCTCAGTTTTTATTTATTTATTTATTTCATAAATAAAATTTCTCAGCTTAGAAATGATTTTTTAAAAATATCATAACATTAGTAAACATATCAGATATATTAAAGAGGGCAGTAAATCATAAAAGTGAAATGAATTTTTAGGTATTGAATGAGAGTGGAAAATTAAATAGAAAGCAAACAAGCACATTTTGAAGTCTATTCAGATTTTCTTTCAAATAATATCAAAAGTAAAGTTTTTAATCAAAACATTCATTTTCAAGAAATCAGCCTATAAACTAATTTTTTGATCTAATAACTATATTTTGTTTTATTTGCCATGTGCAGATAAAAGTCCCTTCATTTTCTGAGACCCTCTCTGCCTTAAATGTGGTGCAGGTAGCTGGTGGCTCTAAAAGTCTTTTTGCAGGTGAGGAAACTCTTAATTGTGTTAACTTTCCTTTGTGTAAGGCACTGCATGTATTGTAAAAAGTTTGTCTTTCTCAAAATTTGAATTGTACATATCTTCTCTGTCTTAGTGACTGTAGAAGGCAAAGTCTATGCTTGTGGAGAGGCCACTAATGGAAGACTGGGATTAGGTCTATCAAGTGGAACGGTTCCTATTCCCCGGCAGATTACGGCTCTCAGTAATTATGTAGTCAAGAAAGTTGCTGTTCACTCAGGTATCGGTTCTATCTTTCTTTGGGAATAAATAAGCATGGCATATTACCTCCTCATTTCTCATCCTCTGTGCGTTAATCTTTTAAAATCAGTTAAAAAACAGTTTAAAGTCAGTTACATGTTTGTGTTTTAGGATTGTGTTTTTTCTCCATAATATTCTGAATGGAGAAATATGTATGTGAAGATGGAGTGCCACATCTATTCTAGAATACAGATATGAATGGTCGTTAATAAAGATTTAATTTTGAATGTTGACTTCTGTCATTATGGGAGTGTCATATAAAATAGAAATACAATGTACTGGTGTCCTGGTCTGGTTGGATTTTGCCATTTTTTCTTAACAGGTATAATTTTCCTGTTTTGTATTGGGTAGAACTGAGACTTGGAAACAGGTGGCAAGATTCTGTTTTGATATGAAGAAAAACAAAAGTGCAGTGCGTTTCTCAATCAGGCTCAAGTTGATTCCCTGATTTGAAGCTAAGTCTGAATATTAAAGAGAATTTAGTACATTGATTTGCCATGGATGGGAGTGAGGAAACTTAAAATTGCTGGTATAGCTATTCTCTGAAGATTCTTACTGCTGTTCAGTATTTTTTTTGTTTTGTTCTTACTTTGATGTTAACTTGACCACTTTCTCATATTCCTATCCATTCCAGGTGGACGCCATGCTATGGCTTTAACTGTTGATGGCAAGGTATTCTCTTGGGGTGAAGGAGATGATGGAAAGCTTGGACATTTCAGTAGAATGTAAGCGTTTTATGTTTGGTAACCTCTTAGGCTTGCTGAATTATTTACCACATCATTTTTAGCTAGCTAGCTATATTTGTTCAGTGAAGGGATTCGTAAAAAGTAGACAGTTGAGTTGAAATACTTAGTGTGATATGGAAGTAATAGTGGATGCTATTATTGTAATTTAGGTAATTTAGATACTTTGTCATTGTAATGCATGGCATATCTGTCTTCTGCTTTTTTCCCTCGGGGTATTTCACCACTCTTTAAATAACCTTCTGTTTTAAAAAAGAAGAACCAAAATGTGTGCAATAGATTGCTTATATTTTTTTTAATATATAATACCTTTATATAAATTGTATTATATGAAAAAGAATAGCACATAATCATATATTTTGACAAATGATATATTTGTGTGAAGCTCAGAGGAGTGGATCGATTACAAATCAGATAAAGGATAATATCTTCAAATAAACTGAGTAAACAGAAATACTTCATATGTGTTTTATGTTCTGTTTACAGGAACTGTGATAAACCAAGGCTGATAGAAGCACTGAAAACAAAACGTATTCGTGACATTGCCTGTGGTAGTTCTCATAGTGCTGCCATCACCTCCAGTGGGGAATTATATTCATGGGGCCTTGGTGAATATGGTCGGCTTGGACATGGAGACAATACTACACAACTTAAACCAAAGATGGTAAAGGTCGTATGATGTTTTCCTAGTTTCCCATATTAAGACATACACTTGCCGATGTATGAAAACCAGCTGAAATGCCCTCATGCAATATGTAGTGCTGGTTTTGTGTGTGTAACATCTCCTTATGCTTGTAATGGATGAAATGTTAAGCTTTCAGTGTAAGTTGGGACTGTCTGAGGAAGTGTGTAAAGAGTAAGCTTCCATGTAAACTTTTACTGCTCTTGATTTGATCAGGAGACGACCCAAGGTGTTGCTTTTTTCAGAAGACAGATGCCTAGATTGAGCAAGATTTTGGATGGCCCTTTGTTTCACTTTGTTTTCCTGAGTCCACCTTGCACAAACCCAGAAGTGTCCATTTAACTTTCCCCAACTGTTTGGCTTCTTTTGAAATCTGGTGTAAGAGTGTATGCATCTTTTGTGAGACATACACAAAAGACTTATAACAAATTCACTTTCTAATCAAAACTGGTTAGGGAGTAAGTTTGTCGCTAAAATGGGCAATGATTTCAGATGGATGCATTTCAAGCCCTATGTTTTCTGTGTTGTAGGTTAAAGTGCTTCTTGGTCATCGAGTGATTCAGGTGGCTTGTGGGAGCAGAGATGCTCAAACCTTGGCACTGACAGATGAGGGTAAAAAGTCTTTCATTAGTGCACTTTAAATATTGCATTACCTTTGCAATCTCTAATGCCGAGTTTCTTTTTCTATTAGGGCTAGTATTTTCCTGGGGAGATGGAGATTTTGGAAAACTGGGCCGAGGAGGAAGTGAAGGATGCAACATTCCTCAGAACATTGAAAGGCTGAATGGCCAAGGAGTCTGCCAAATTGAGTGCGGAGCTCAGTTCTCTTTGGCTCTTACCAAGTCTGGGGTGGTGTGGACATGGTATGTCATGTTTAACAAATTGCAAGCATTTGTTAGAATCAGTGAAATCGATGCAATATGATGTGTTGTATAAGACTAATTTATTATAATTGCAACCATCAAAGGCGAGAAATAATGGCAGCTGATCAATGAACACTTTCAGAGCAAAATTAAAGAGCAAGGTCAATTAAGTTGCACAGCCTTCATTGATTTTCTTTGTTTTTTTTCCAAAAATCCCAAGCTAGGATAAATTAATAATGTTCTTATCACTGAACTTTTTTTGTCCCACTTTGAAACTACTCCCAACTCTTACAGATGAATGATTGAATTTGCTCCTCAGTGATGTAAGAGCCAACAGCTTAGACAACTTTAAAAAGGGGTTAGATTAGTTGATAGAAGATAAGGCTATTAGTGGTTCCTAATTATAATGGTGGTGTGTTACCTCCAGTATTAAGGAGCAATATGATGCATTCCCATTTGATGTAAACATGTGCAGAAGCTTCTGTTGCCATTGTGCTCTGCTTATAGGAGTCCCAAAAGGTATTGGTTGGCCATTTTAGAGTCAGTAGGCTGGAGTAGGTGGATCTTTATAGTCTTTTCCAACATGGCTCTTTTTATGTTCCAAGGCTTTCTTTATAATACCAGTACATATGGTCTATATTGGAAAAGTCCACATAATAATTAAATAATGTTATTTTGTTAGATCTGCTTGACAAAAAAGAAAAGAAAAAAGTAAATCTAGGTGCATGTTTATTTCAGTGAATGGGCTGAGAATAAGGGCTCTGGGGTCAAAATAATCCTCTTGAGCAAAGCTGCTTCAACTCTTTCCCCTTCAATTGCAAAAATTGCCTTTCCTTTTAAACACATGAGAAATTGAGAGTACAGTAGAGTCTCATTTATCCAACCTTCGCTTATCCAATGTTCTGGATTATCCAACACAGTCTGCCTCCTGACCGTTTCCACAGCTGTTTCTCTAGGTAGTAAGAACTGAACTTTTTATGGATTTAACTTCTGACAATGTTGTTACTGTAAGTTCATTTTATGCAATTCTATCTTTATTTGTAATCAATTTTTAATAGTCAATGTTTTGCAGTCAATGTTTTCAATACATTGTGATGTTTTGGTGCTAAATTCGTAAATACAGTAATTCTTCTTACGTGTTGTCTGTGAAATGCACACATATGGGTTACCCCAGTGCGCCTGCGCAGAGTTCGGAACCTTCTGGAAGTTTAAAAGTGAAACAAATCAGCGGGAGCCCCGCCCACTCTCCCCATGTAGTATATGTAGACGTGGGCGGGGCTACGCCCCAGTTCTTCTTTCCGCGCGACAGCAGACAGTAGGAACCTTTTGTACTCCTCTCTTTTGGATTTGCAACGGTTTTTGACTCTGGACTGGCCTTGACTTGCTGCCCTCTCCTGCCCCACTTTCTGGACTGGACTTTGACCACGAATCAGGCAATGTCTACTTTATTCTTTAAAAAATGCAGCTCATGCGGAGCTAAGCTGCCTGACTCAGACAGGCACAACATGTGCCTTTTGTGCTTGGGGGGAAGGGCACGTTCCCCAAACCTGCCCAATTTGCCAATCTTTCACCCCCCAAGCACGCAGAAACAGAGAGGCCCGCCTTAAGGCCGTCCTCTATGAGCAAGCCCTGGCGCCAGAAGAAACACGCGCCCAAAAACGGCCCTGCCCAGAGGCCTCCCCTCCTCCTCTCCTAACTGAGGCCTTAAACTCCCTCCCAGCCAGGGAAGAGAGTGCTGCCGAGGATTACCTGGTGCCTGAAGCGCCACGCAAAAAAGCCAAATCCTCCAGGACCAGGGAGGCCAAACAGAAAGAAGGCTCAAAAAAGCAAAAAAAAAGGGAGGCAACTCACTGGCGAAAAGCCCTTGAGTCCCCCGCTGCAAAACCGGGCTGGAGAAAACATGCCTCGGGACCGAGGCTCTCCGAACCCGCCCTCTCCGCAGGAGACTCCTCCCCACTTGTCTCCAGTTAACTCTTTGCAGCCTCTCGCTGAAGCAAGCAGCGAAGCTGCCCCTGATGGCCAAATTGCAGAGCCCTTCCCCACTCAGGGACGGCCTTATCCTCCTCCCCGCTCAACCCCAGACAGGCAAAGCCTCCAGGAGGAGGGGCGAGGCCGCACCATGAGGGCTCCTCAGTACCGTGGGCGCTCCCCCTCCCTCGAATCCAGGGCCTCAGGCTCTAGGAGCCCATCCAGGGCATCCTCCTACTCCAGGTCTTTTTCCCCTGGCCGCAACCGCCCTTATTATGCTGATTTCTTTTATCCCTATCCCCCTCCACCCCCCTTCCCCTATGGGGCTCCTTGTTACTATGATTTTTACCCAAACCGAGGCCAACTTCCTCCTCCAGTGCCCAGGCAGCCTCCTTCTGCTTCAGCCTCCCGACCAGAGGCCACAATACAGGCACTGCCTCCCACTCAAGGACCTTCCAGCTCCTCCCAGGCAGCTGAACCAAATCTGCCTGAGCAAGGAAGGGAGCTAGCTCACATCCAATCAACTCCCATCCCTGACACACTGCAAGACAGGGATCTAAATGCATCTGAAGGAGACACCCCTTCATTGGCACCCCCTCAAACTGAAACAGATCAAGACCCTCAACAGGCAGAGGATTTTAGAAACTTTTCAGCTCTCCTCATTAGACTCTCAAAAGCCCTTAACCTACCCACCCCCAAACCAGCTAATGTTGTGGAAGATCCCTGTTTTTCCTCCTCAGAACAACAAACCCCAATATCCACAGCCCTCCCAACCCTTCCATACTTACTACAAGTTATCAAAACTGTGGGGATAGCCCCATCATTAGTACCAGCTACTCCAAAACGAGCTGAAAACCTTTATAGGGTTGATCTCGCTACAGCCTCTTGGCTTGCAAAAATGCCTAAGGCCAATTCAGTTGTTACAGACGCCCAACCTAAACCAACTCAAAGGGCACAGCTTACACCCTCAGACAGAGAGGGTAAGAAACTTGATGTAATGGCCAAAAAGTTCTATACCTCAGCCTGCCTCTTCGCCCGTATGGCTCACTATGGAGTATACATGAGTATATACCAAAAATTTCTCTGGACTAAAATGGAATCCTTCCTCGATTCTCTTTCCACTCATCAACAAACCCTTGCCAAAGCTTTTCAACAAGAAGCATTATCTCTCACGGCCTTTCAAAAGGACCTAGCAAAGAATACTGCCGACGCATCGGGAAAACTCCTTGCAAGTGCAGTGGCCCTACGAAGACATGCATGGCTCCGAGCCGCCATCTTGTCTCCTTCCGCTCGCTCCCTTATTGAAGACTTACCAATGGATGAAGCGGGACTTTTCAACCCGGAAACAGACTCCCAGCTCGAACATTCTCATAAAATGAAACAAACCATCACCAAGTATGGACAACATCAATACCAACCCTACCCCTCCCAGCATCGGCGATGGCCTTATCAACCACAATACTACCGGGGCCGCTACAGTCCCCTGCCCTTTCGAGGAAGACAACGGCAGCAGCCTGCCTCAACAGGCAACCGCGGACCACCCCTCCCCACGAAGGGTCAGTACCGCGGAACAAAACCGGCAGACAATAGGAGACGGCGCTTTTAGCCCCTCTCCCCCTACTACCACTCACTCCTCCCCAGTTCAAACTATGTTTCCCCCCCTTACCACCCACACTTACCTTGATAGACTCTCTCCATACCTTGAACGGTGGCAACAGATCACATCAGATGCCTGGGTGCTAAACATTATAGAGAGTGGCTATGCTATAGAATTCCTTTCCCTGCCACCCGTGGGACACATCTGTGCCACTTCCCCCTCAGACCCCCTCCTTGAAGAAATAAGTTCCTTACTTGACAAAGGGGCAATTTCCCCCATCCCTCCTCACCACGTTTCTTCCTGTTATTTTTCCCGTTACTTCTTAGTAACCAAACGCGGTGGCGGTCTTCGCCCCATCCTAGATTTACGTGGTATTAATCTGTACATCAAACCACGTAAATTCCGCATGGTGACACTCCCCACCATCCTTCCCCTTATCAGGAAGGGATCCTGGCTTGCGTCTATTGATTTGAGGGATGCTTATTTCCATATTTCCATTATGGAAGATCACCGTAGATTTCTCAGCTTTGCAATAGGAGACTCCTGTTACTCATTTAACGTCCTACCCTTTGGCCTTTCCACAGCCCCAAGGGTCTTTACCAAATGCATGTCAGTAGTGGCAGCCCATTTACGCCGACACCACATAACGATTTTTCCGTATCTGGATGATTGGCTTTTATCAGCGGAATCCCGCGATCAATTGCAATCTGATATTCATTTCACTTTATCTTTTTTGCAGACCTTAGGTCTCGTTGTCAACAGAGAAAAATCCCACCTCTCCCCTACCCAGCGTATCACCTTCATTTGCGCCCTTATAGACACGCAGTCCCAAAAGGCCTTCCTACCAGAGGAAAGATTCAGAAACTTAAGAACTATGGTCTCCGAATTGCGCCACTATGGACGAGCGTCCGCCTGGACAATCCAATCCACCTTAGGCCACATGGCCTCAACTACAGTGGTTACACCATACGCTCGCCTCCGCTTCCGAACCTTACAAAACTGGTTCGTCCGGAAATTCGACCCAATCCGAGATCACCAAAACATTGTCCTATCACTTCCTCAGGACGTCCTCAACTCCCTCTCATGGTGGACAAAGAGGTCCAATGTGTGCTCGGGACTTCCGTTTGTTTCTCCTCGCCCCTCAGTCTCACTGACAACTGATACATCAACACTAGGTTAGGGTGTACACTTACAGAACCTAACAGCCCACGGCCGTTGGTCAACACAAGAGCAAAAGCTCCACATCAACGCCTTGGAGCTCCTAGCCGTGGAAAAGGCCCTGAAATCCTTTGCCCACCTTACCAAAAACCAGGTCATCCAACTTGTCACGGACAACACAACAGTGAAAGCCTACATAAACAAACAGGGAGGGACCCGCTCACTCACTCTCCTCTCCATCGCATCACAAATCTGGGAATGGTGCATTTGCAGGAATATTTTTCCCATAGCGATTCACCTGCCGGGAGAGGACAACGTCCTAGCGGACTCCCTGAGCAGAACTCCCCTCATCAACCACGAATGGAAACTCCACTGCAGGGAGTTTCGCTTCATCACGAGACGTTGGGGAGTTCCTCAGGTGGATCTCTTCGCCTTCCAGTCACTTCTCAACGTCTGGCCTCCTGGATCACCTCGGCGATCCGCCTGGCTTACCAACTAGCGGGCAAAGAACCACCATCGCATGTAGCTGCACACTCCACCAGGTCACTGTCAGCCTCCCAAGCCTTCCTCCGGGGTGTATCCCTGCAAGATATCTGCAAGGCAGCTACCTGGTCATCTCCATCGACGTTTGTGTCACACTACAAGCTGGACATCCAGGCGAAGAAGGATGCCGCGTTCGGCAGGGCAGTGTTATTCTCCTGTGTAGCATGACCCACCTCCAAGGTTAGTAGCTTGCTATTCACCCATATCTGTGCATTTCACAGACAACACGTAAGAAGAAGTATAGGTTGCTTACCTGTAACCGTATTTCTTCGAGTGTTGATCTGTGAAATTCACACAGCCCGCCCATCCTCCCCGCTGAGGTCATGCCTCGGTCTCTCAGCTGCTGTCTGCGGCGGAGAACTGAGGCGTAGCCCCGCCCACGGCTACATATACTACGTGGGGAGAGTGGGCGGGGCTCCCGCCGATTTGTTTCACTTTTAAACTTCCAGAAGGTTCCGAACTCTGCGCAGGCGCACTGGGGAAACCCATAAGTGTGAATTTCACAGATCAACACTCGAAGAAATACGGTTACAGGTAAGCAACCTATACTTCCTACATAACACTACCATGTATTTAACTGCTTTTTCTGTTGATTTGTTGTAAAACATGATATTTTGGTGCTTAATTTGTAAAATCATAATGTTATTTGAGGTTTAATAGGCATTTCCTTAATCCCGCCTTATTATCCAACATTTTTGCTATCCAACGTTCTGCCAACGTTTATGTTGGATAAGTGAGATTCTACTGTACTATAGATTTAGAGGGGAAGAGAGAGAAGAGAATTCCGTGAGAATAAAATAAATACATAAGCATACAGACTTCATTCTCCTCATCTGCTGGGGAAAATATTTTTTTAGCTGTTGGTTTCAAATGCTTAGAGCCTGGTAAGATTTCTGAATTCCCAATGTGATATGTTATCTCCAGGGGCAAAGGAGATTACTTCAGGCTAGGACATGGCACTGATGTTCATGTAAGAAAGCCGCAAGTAGTAGAAGGACTGAGAGGGAAGAAGATCATTCATGTGGCTGTAGGTGCCCTCCATTGCTTGGCCGTCACTGACACAGGACAGGTAAGAAAAACTTGCCAGCCCAATGTTTTGTGCAGCAGCATACAAAATCTGTTAGAGGATGACTGGTCCCGAAAGTTAACTATGTATCCAGTAATCACCCTCCCTTGATTCTATAATTTGCTGATAGACCTGTGCAATGTATGTTTTTACCCTGTTTCTCCTTCCGCTCCCCTCCCCCTATTGTGCTTTAGTATCTATCCTCACATTTTAAATGTACTAAACATACCAAGTTTGTTTGTAACTGTGACCTTTATTTCCTGTGCTGGTCTATGATCGAAATAAATGATTTGATTTGATTGATTTCCCAGCCCACTCTGAAGACCATTATTTGATAGTAATTTCTATGGGAAAAAAATAAAATTTACTTCTTACCGCTTGTTCAGAACTGAAGTTCAGACTCCTGGCAATAAATGAGTAAATGCTCAAATGCTGAACAAAATAATGCAATAATTTTGTGAAGCTTTCAAAATCATTACTAGTATTACCATGTTTCCCCAAAAAATAAGACAGCCCCTGAAAATAAGACCTAGTAGAGGTTTTGCTGAATTGCTACATATAAGGCCTCCCCCGAAAGTAAGACCTAGCGGGTCTGTTGTGATGAGCTCCCCCTCGTGGCTGGAAGCTGCAGTACCGTTCTTGCTGTACAATAGTCCAGGAACTGCTGTGGAGATCGTTACAGTCTCGAGACAGTGTGTGGGAGCCAGGTATTTTACAGCCCATATTTTTTGTGGCCCTGTGTGTGAGTCAGGCAACCAGTGTGTCACTTTGATTCTTTAGGGGGTGTCTCTTTTCTGCTAAAGTACAAGAAAAAATAAGACATCCCCTGAAAATAAAACCTAGCACATCTTTGTGAGTCAAAATTAATACAAGACACTGTCTTATTTTCGGGGAAAGAGAGTAGCTATTCTTTTTTTTAGCTTTTTAGACTGCAGTGCCTTAATTTAATCATTTTATTATGTGGATCGCCACTATGTTAAGTGATTTGAATTCTTTTGACTAATGAAAAACTTGTCAGATAATAGTTTTGTTTTTTTTCAATGTTATAATGTTTACTTAATAAATATAGCTTCTGTAAAATTGTGAAGTACCAACCTGTGGTAACAGTGTTAAAAATTCCACAGATGAAATAAAAAGCAGAAAAGCCCAAATAAACCCTTCTGAAATAATCAATGTATGCATTTTTTAAAAGTAAACAACGAAGGAATTTCATGTTGTAAGGGCATTCCAGAGTCAATGTGAAATCTCCCTCTCTCTCACACACACCCTGTAGCTGTTTTTGTTCCTTGTTATATTATTTATACATCTTTGATCAAAATTTGGATTTTGTAATAATTACTAGTCAGTATATGAGTTTTTATTTGTACTGTGTTTTTAAGTGTTATAGAATTGAAGTAAACCAAAGCCTTTTTGGAATTACTGTGTATTATTATTCAGGGAAGCTATGGAGGAGTAATCCTCCAAAATTGGGTTTATCCCCTCATGCCACCTTAGACAGACCCTTGTTTTCCTTCAGTTACATGCATAGGTTTCATACAGAATGAAAAGTATGGAGAGCATATCTGGTTTTAAATCTGCTATTTATACTTCCATCTTAAAAGAGGCAATGTGGTGTAGTGGTTTGAACATCTGAAATTGGAAATAACTTGAAGCCTCTCGCTAACAAATACATGATAGGCTTACTAGAAAAAGTGAAGCAAAGAATTCCTTGCTTTATTGACAGGTTTACGCTTGGGGTGATAATGATCATGGACAGCAAGGCAATGGGACTACTACGGTTAACAGAAAGCCCACTCTGGTCCAGGGTCTAGAAGGCCAGAAAATCACGCGTGTAGCATGTGGATCTTCCCACAGTGTGTCTTGGACGACAATGGATGTAGCTACACCATCAGTGCATGAACCAGTTCTTTTTCAAACAGCAAGAGACCCTTTAGGCGCATCCTATTTAGGTAATATATAGCTAATTTTCCGACAATGCTGTTAAGGCGTTAGAGAGAGAAATTACTCCTATGTGCCGGGCTGCAGTTGGGGGTGGGGGTGGGGGTGGGGCTTGTGCCATTGAGAGAGTTAAATAGTGGCTTAATGGCTCATTACTTCAGCATGTTCCCCTCTGGCCTGAAGCACAAGGAGAGGGGAAATATGCTTAATTTCAGTTGTTATAAAATTTAACAAAGCAGGAGTATATGAGAGTTTAATCATGCTGTGGGGACCATTTATGAGGAATACTACGACTGAAGAAAGAACAAACAAATATTTTATGAGAGTTCTTACTTGTTGTGGGAGCCCGTGGTGGCTCAGCGGGTTAAACCACTGAGCTGCTGAACTTGCTGACTGAAAGGTTGGTGGTTCGAATCTGGGGAGCAGAGTGAGCTCCTGCTGTTAGCCCCAGGTTCTGCCAACCCAGCAGTTCGAAAACATGCAAATGCGAGTAGATCAATAGGTACCACTCCAGCAGGAAGGTAACAGCGCTCCATGCAGTTATGCTGACCACATGACCTTAGAGGTGTCTATAGACAAAGCTTTGGCTTAGAAATGGAGATGAGCACCAACCCCCAGAGTCGGACACGACTAGACTTAATGTCAGGGGAAAACTTTTACCTTAATCTTCTTACTTGTACATCTTTATAATTATATATTGAGCAAATGTTATGAATCAAATTAATCTATGAATGTATTATCCTTGAATTTATATGCACATGCCTCTCTGAGACATGTAATTAAACTACTCTCTTATTTCTTGTAGGTGTCCCATCAGATGCAGATTCTTCTGCTGCTAGTAACAAAATCAATGGTACAAACAGCTCCAAACCTAACCGACCTTCCCTTGCCAAAATCCTTTTGTCACTAGATGGCAACCTTGCCAAACAGCAGGCCTTATCTCATATACTGACCTCACTGCAAATCATGTATGCCAGGTGAGCATGTGGCAAAAGACAGGTGATGGCACACAGTTTCTTTTAGTGTCCATATTGGCCTTGGGCTGTCTCTAGCTTTTTCCAGACCCTGGAAAATATAATTGAACAATAACTTCTGGAGCCAAAATAGAGTTCTGGAAATTGCAATAAAAACAAAACAAAACTTTTTACCATTCTAAATTTTCTGTTGCCTAATAGAGTTTCTGAAGAAAATCTATATACCAATAAAGTAATGCAAATGAAACAACTGTAATTGGCTAGGAAATCTGTTGGTTAACTTTGAGTGGATATGCTCTATGTTTGTGAGAATACATGAGAGAGAGTTCCATCATCAAATATGTGTAATATGTGCATTAGAGACTACAGTTGCTTCCAATAGCATATCTTTTCTACTTGACGTTATGTCTGCTTAATAATAGGCCAGATTTTTAATCACATTCTTGGAAGTATGTGCAGTTCTTAGATAAAGCAAACCGATTGCTTGCTTTGGGAGAAAAGCATGCATATATATATATATATATATATATATACACATACACATACACATACACACACACACACACATACACACACACACACACACATACATATATGTGTGTGTGTGGGTGTGTGTGTGTATATATGTATATATGTATATAAAATAATAAATAAAAAGTATGTTAATGCATTTTATAGGTTGACATTCTTCTTGCCTTTAGATCCTATGTGTTGATCCTTCTCACTTTTTAAAAAAGAGATGGACAACATTCCTCTGTAGTTTTATCAATGGGTAATGTGTGGTTTAGGGTGACTCTTAGGGCTAGCACTATGAACTGTGGTAATTCCATACAATTTTCATAAAATGGGAAATCGTGTATGTAGCTGAAAAAAATGTGGGCCCTTGGTATCCTCTGTTTCCAGAATCACTATTAACCCCACTCACCCTGAATACTCAGATCTATGGATGCTCAAGTCCCATTATATACACTGACATAGTAAAATTGTGTCTCTTGTGTAAAATGGAAAAATCAAGGTTTTGGAATTTTGTTTGAATATTTTCAAGCTGTGTATGGTTGATTGTATAGTGAATATGTTTATTTTGATTTAGGGATGCTGTGGTTGGAGCACTAATGCCTGCAAGTATGATTGCACCTGTGGAGTGTTTATCTTCATCCCCTGCACCTCCTCCAGACCTTGTTTCCACGGGCAGCGCTTCAAATGGAGACGAGAGTATGCTGGCTGTAGATGTAGAGGAGCGACTGAGCCCAACCCCTTGGCAAGACAGGAGGGTAGAGGTAAATATTTTTTTTCAAATGAAAACATGAACATCATACGTGGATAAGGTGGACAGAACTATTGCTTTATTCCTGCAAAATGGTACTGTTTAATTTGCCTGTATTTCATTGATGTAACATTCCAGTATAAAATATTCTATGTAGGCAAGTTCTTAGTTTCATTTAAAAATAATTATGTGTGGAGCTTGCAACACATAGGATAAAATAAGATTCCAAACGTTTTTAGATATTGTATTGTTCCAACGAAATAGACATTTTAAGGTTTCAGAATCTTATTTTGATATGGCAAACTCTGTTTGCCTTATAGTAAGATTCCCCCGAAAAAAGGATTAAGACAAAAATAAAAAAAATTGGCAAGTCAGGAATGCACTTGTGATTTATATGTGATTTTGAACCTGTTTTTGGTAATGATCGTTTATTTTTTGGGAGCATTGAAAACATTTTAGTCCTGAAGTATCTTCTATAAGCTATGATGTTTTGTCTGTGCAAAATTTTGTTGTATCTGATTTAACGGCCTCTGTTTATTATTGCCATGCGGTTCTTTTGACTAGGTGGCTTCTTCAGAAGATTCTGTAACTCCCTCTGCTGTGACTCCTTCGTCCACAGCAGCCTCGTCTCGTCCTTTCATTCCTGTCACTGATGACCCTGGAGCAGCCAGTATAATAGCAGAGACAATGACTAAAACCAAAGAGGTATTGCTTCTATTTTTCATTAGATATACTTACTGTGTATATTCAGAAGCAACTAAATGTTGACAGCAGTTGATAGATTTGGGTTGTAGAGTGGTCAGATAGTGTAGAACCTCCTCCATTGTGGTTAAAAAAATAAAATGTTTAAGTTTGTGCTAAAGTAGAGATATAGCAGGTGAACTAAAAATAAACTGATATCCTGTAACAATAGAATCCATAGATGTAGATATTACACTAAATCCAGTTGTTAGTTTCAACCAGCATAGACCATTTCCATAATTTGTATTTATTCAGCTTAGTCCACTCTATTTTGCTAATGGCTAATATTTAGGTTTGCTGCTGCTGCTCCTCCTTTTTCTTCTGAGCTCTATTAGTTACTGTAAGTAAAGCTTTTCTTCATTTGCCTTGGCTTCCATCTTCCTTTGAAGGACGTGGAAAGCCAAAGTAAGGTCTCTGGTCCTGAGCCACAGTACTTGGATGAGTTCACTGGTCTCCTGGTCCCAGATGACACCAGAGTCATGGTGGATCTGCTGAAGCTGGCCGTGTCCAGTCGTGCCGGAGAGAAGGGGAAAGATGTTCTTTCAGCTGTTCTGTCTGGCATGGGCACTGCTTATCCTCAGGTGTGTTAAAATAACCCTTGCTGTTTCTGAACCAGTTACTCCCTTAACAGCAGTGTTTTTTAGTATATAAAAATTTCTAATGATTAAATTGACTCTGAAAAGTTAAAAGACTATGGAAAGCATTGAAGAACAAGTGCTCATGAAGTGGCATTCTTAAATATATTTTTGAAATGGGATTGTAATCTATAAACAAGCTGAGTCAAAATGTTTCCCACTGAAAGATTGACCTGGAAAAAATAAAAGTTTGCAAAGAGAGTATATACGTGTATATGTACAGGTTGAGTATCCTTTGTCCAGAATTCCAAAATCCACAATGCTCCAAAATCCAGAGTTGTCCACATGGGTGGCTGAGAGAAGAACTTTATGATGCTTTGATGTACACAAACTTTGTTTCATACACAACATTTTTAAGACTATTGTATAAAATGCCTCAGGCTAAGTGCGTAATATAAAAGATAAATGAATTTCATGTTTCAGTTTGGGTCCCATCATTAAGATATGTATATCCAGTATTCCAAAACCTTTAAAAACCCAAAATATGGAACACTTGTGGTTAGGGCTGTAGCCAGAGGTTTTTTTTTTAAGTTCACCTCCCTCCAAAATGTGTCAGGTTAAAAAAAACCTGGTTTACTCATAAATTGGTTAACCAGTTACAATACATGAGTAAACCAGTTTATTTTAACCTGACACATTTTTTTTGGGGGGGGGGGAGAGTTGAACCCTTAACCCCCCCCCCCCCCCCCGCTACGGCCCTGCCTGTGGTCCTAGGCATTACGGATAAGGGATACTCAATCTGTACCAGTACATGTAAAATATGTGTAAGAAACTGATGAGAAAACTGGACTTGTATCTTCTTTGGGTTTCTTTGGGAAAAGCTCAAAAATTTATTTTTGTATTTTTTTCTTGATCTGTACTGCTAAGGCTAGTCTCACAAATGTGAAAACACACTGCATTTTCTGCAGAAAAGTCAAGTCACCTGGAGATGGGGTGGGACACATGCCCCTGTCACCCTATACTTTCTGCCTGAGACGTAAAGAAACTTTATGTTTGCAAAGAGTAAATCACAAAAGATTTGTATTTTTAGGTTGCTGATATGTTGTTGGAGCTATGCGTCACAGAACTGGAAGATGTGGCAACCGATTCACAGAGTGGCCGTTTGTCTTCACAACCCGTGGTGGTTGAAAGTAGTCATCCATATACAGATGATACTTCCACCAGCGGCACAGTTAAAATACCAGGTACTAAATTTCTTAAAATGCTTATTAAAAGGAGTAGTTGTACATTCATTGTAAATAATATCTATATAGGCTTTCTTTGTTTCTTTTCAAATGAAAAAAGATGTCAATTCCATTCTGAATTCTTCAGTCTCTTTGATAAATGTAGACCAAAATGATATGTCAGCTGTTATCGAGTTCACATAAGGATTGTTTGGACATCCCTGGGCATAATGCAATAATTGTTAGATGGGGAAAAGTATTCACAAGTTTTATGTAATCTAATGCTTCCTGTGTTGTCTGTGACTATATACTGGAATTAATTTTAGATCATTTTAGGGGAACTGCATTTAGATTGTCATCCCAAAACATGTTGACTTATGTGCTTGAAGAAAAAAAATGTATTTTAATGGTTTAATACTCAGGTAAAGAGCCTTTAAAGGCTAATATAGAGTTCTGGACTTACAGTTGTGAAATGTGTGCACAATCCTATTGGTTATGTTGAGTTGCACTTTGGATATTATTTATACAAAGTTTTAAAATGATCCTTCTAGGAAAAATGCATTTATTTATTTCCCACTTTTCTTCTACAGGGACTCAAATAACTCCCTATAGATAAAACCAGGGAAATCTTGCTAAATACACAATACAAAAGATTTGAAAAGCCGTACAAAGAGTTAGCTTGTGTGTGGGCTCTTGTTGCAAATTTCTTTTTTTTTCATTATTATTTTTTATTTTGTAAAGAAACATAATACATTGAAAGTGGTGGAACAATATATTGATAGGAAAGTGAGAGAGGTGAAAGGGTTCTGGAAATAGGTGAAAAGAGAAAACAGGAGGGGGAAAAAAAGAAAGAAAGAAAAGAAAAATAAAAAAATATTGGTTGACTTTCCATCTTGACCTCAGAGTTTTCTTGTTGCAAATTTCTGATGGTATTTTTCTGGCTTTAATCTGTAGGTGCTGAAGGGCTTAGAGTAGAGTTTGATCGACAGTGTTCCACAGAGCGGCGCCATGATCCACTCACTGTCATGGATGGAGTCAACCGTATAGTTTCTGTCAGATCTGGTAATGAGCTAGAAAGTCAGATTGCTTCATTGTGTGTTGAATATTTTATCATTGTTTCATTGAGATATTAGCTTGTATATTGATTTGTGGCAGGGAGCAAATAACCTAAAACATAACAAATATAATAAAATAGAAAATACTTAACTCACAAAATAATGGACAGATTGTACATGATGGGATTAACCAGCTTTCCTTTGCTGAATCCTTAATCTGAGTAGAGTTTTCAGGCACATGTTGTCTATGTTATATATTCTGTTGGATTGGAACCCCTTCAGGACCTTTGTGTTTTTAATTTGCCTCTTCCTGCTCTACTTGTGTTTAGTGAAACATTATGTTCTCTAGATGGTGCAGAGGAAGAATCCATGTCACTGAGTTGTTTTCCTTCACACCAACTCAGAAGGCTGGAGTGCATGATCCAGCTAATACTTGAATGTCAATTCTCATTTGCTCTCTGCAAATAGAGTTATGTTGCAGCTAGGAATAGCATGTGGTTTTCCTTTGCTGAAATTTATTGTGTTTGGTGTTCTCTAAGGCACCATGAAAAAAAGAACAGATTCCTATCCTGCAGGGTTTATCATTTAAATAGCTATTCTCATCCTAACGTTATAGGTCGTGAATGGTCTGACTGGTCTAGTGAGCTGCGTATTCCAGGAGATGAATTGAAATGGAAATTCATCAGTGATGGTTCTGTAAATGGATGGGGCTGGCGCTTCACAGTTTATCCTATCATGCCAGCAGCAGGTGAGTGTCATACATGGCGTCAAGACAGAATAGTGAATCGTACTAGTGTATCTATTGCTTTCCAGACCTCAGTTATCAGAGATTGTTCTGCTAACAGACTAATGATTACCTTAAACAGGAGGAGAAGAGACTGCACTAGACCACATATGGTTAACATTCAACTCACATGATCAATATGAACTTTTCTTCTGCTGATGACCGCCAAATGTCCATGGTTAAAAAAAAAACATTGCTTTAAGAACCAATGTGAAAAACTCTTTTGATAACCTAGTTATCATGTGATGATTGCAGTCATTACATGAATTGTGTTGGTCATGTGCATTTAGCTTATGTTTGAACTGTATATAGTTGAGTCGCTGTTGCCCTATTTTGATTAAACTGTGGTATATACCGTATTTTTTGCTTTATAAGACGCACTCCCCCCCCCCCCCCCAAATAGAGGGAAAAAGTCAGTGCATCTTATAAACGCAATATGACCTCACGTGGGGCCGTCCTCCTCCTCCTCCTCCCCCCCTGGCTGCTGAGGACGGGCCTCTCTCGCTCTCTCTCGCATTCGCCTTCCCTCCCTTCCCTCCGAGGCAGAGTAGGCCCCGCAGGAGGCGCTGGCGGCGGGAGGCGCCCTTCGCTTGTCGCCGCTGCGCCTGCCTTCTCCTCCTCCCCCCCTGGCTGCTGAGGGCGGGCCTCTCTCGCTCTCTCTCGCCTTCGCCTTCCCTCCCTTCCCTCCGAGGCAGAGTAGGCCCCGCAGGAGCGTGGGGTCATCTTTTAGTTCAAATTATTTTTCCCCATTTTCCTCCTCTGAAAACTAGGTGCGTCTTATCATCAGGTGCGTCTTATAAAGCGAAAAATACAGTATTTAATTTTTTCTCCTTCCAAGTAGCTGACATCAGTTTCCAGTTTTAAACGTTTTTTTTTTATGTAAGTGCAAACCTTTGACTGACGTGATTAATGTTGTTTTCTCCCCTGCAGGTCCAAAAGATCTTCTATCAGATCGCTGCATCCTTTCTTGCCCCTCAATGGATTTAGTAACATGTTTGCTAGATTTCCGTTTGAATTTTGCTTCTAATAGAAGCATAGTTCCTCGCTTAGCAGCCTCACTAGCAGCATGTGCTCAGCTGAGTGCTTTAGGTAGGTACAGTTTTGAATAAGCTTCTGAGTTATATATTTTAAAATAATTTTAAATTCTGTCAGCATTAATTTTATTTCCCATGTATTTTTAGCTGCTAGCCACAGAATGTGGGCCTTACAAAGACTACGGAAGTTGTTAACTACTGAGTTTGGCCAATCAATCAACATCAATAGAATACTGGGAGAAAATGATGGTGAAACACGCACTATGGTAACTCCTCCTATATAATAATGATTTTTTTAAGATTGTTGCAATGCTTGATTAAATAATAGCACATAGCAACATATCATGTTATGTGGAAGATGAAGCAAACCAGTAGATTCAAATTACTAGGAAAGGAGGTCTGACTGACAATGAGGAAGGACTCTCTAGTGATAAGACCTGCCTGACAATGGAATAGATTACTTCAAAAGGTAGTGAGCTTTTCTTTTAAGCAGATGTTAGTTGGCTGACTGCCAGGGATGATTTAATTGTAGATCGCTGAACTAATTGAGGATGAGTTGGATTACCACATTCATCTAGTAGCTCTGTGATTTACAGAGTTTAGTTATCCATGCAATACTATACAGCTTGTAGGTTTTTATGTAATATCAGTGTTGAGTAATGTTTTTCCACCCAGAATTGCTTCTAGTCTTCTGGATATTTTATTGATGGATTTCACAAAGGATACCATTATTAATTTTGTCAAATGTGGCATGAATATTTCCTTTCCATGATAAACTGTACATGGCTGTGTAATTTCATCCACAGAGCAGGAACCAAAGCTGCTTTATAATTAGTTAGTAGTTATGATCTAGTAGTAAGATTGTCTTCTGTATTGTCCAAGGCTTTCATAGCTGGAATCACAGTTGTGTGATTTTCGGGCTGAATGGTCGTGTTTTAGCAGTATTTTCTCCTGACATTCGCCTGCATCTGTGGCTGGCATCTTCAGAGGATCGGATTCTCTGAAGATGCCAGCCACAGATGCAGGTGAAATGTCAGGAGAAAATGCTGTTAGAAACAGCCATACTTCCCGGAAACCACACAACATCCCACTGTCTTCTATAGCTACACAGCCAGTGCCATTTGTCAGTTTAAAAGATCATCTCTTCATTACAACAGGATCACCATTGTAAATAACCATATATAGAAACTACCATTTATTTTCGATACTTTTTCTTCCAGAGTTTCACTGGTAGTGCCTTAGCTGCTCTAGTTAAAGGCCTTCCTGAAGCTTTGCAGCGGCAATTTGATTATGAAGATCCCATTGTTAGAGGTGGCAAGCAACTACTTCACAGCCCTTTCTTTAAGGTAATAAAATGCAGAAATGGGAAAAAATATAAGTCAGAGTTTGGGCTCACCTTTAGCATTGTATAGCAGCAAATTTTGAACTTGAAACTTCAGACCAATCCTGATGATACTATTTAGATAACTAAAATGTTGGCTGGAGAAGAAATAGTCTAATAACAAATGAAGCAAGGGCTTAAAAAGATTCACTTTATGAATATGTTTAATATGAGGAAACCCAGTAGGGGAATCATATTTCCAACTCAAGCTGAAATCTGGTGCTTTCCAACTAAATTGTTTCTTTGCTTGTAGGTTCTGGTAGCGCTTGCTTGTGACCTGGAATTGGATACTCTTCCCTGCTGTGCAGAGACACATAAGTGGGCTTGGTTTCGGAGATACTGCATGGCTTCCAGGGTTGCTGTAGCTCTTGATAAAAGAACACCAATGCCTCGCCTCTTCCTTGATGAGGTATTGAAGAACATCTTTAATATAATGTTTTTACAGTGAAAGACACACATTTAAAATTTTTAAAGGCTATCATGGAGACGATAATAAATATTTAAATGTTGCTCACCTTCTGTCAAATCAAACCACCAGTGGATATTTTGAAGCCTGCCATTGTATGACTTGATTGTCATCTTTTGCCGCTTTTCACTAAAACATCATAGTGCTTGACTGCTTGCTCTTGCAGTCAGCGCATAGTGAAATAGCAAGGGTTATGAGATGCTTTGCTTTAACTGATAGCTTTAAAAGTCTGATATGTTTTTCAGGTGGCCAAGAAAATTCGTGAATTAATGGCTGACAATGAAAATATGGATGTTTTACATGAGAGTCATGATGTTTTCAAGCGAGAGCAAGATGAACAGCTTGTGCAATGGATGAACAGGTACTTGCAGGCTTCATATTGTCGAACAGCATTCTAGTTCCAAATGTGCAAAATGTTATGATGTTAGGGTATTTCTCATTTTCATGTGACCTCCTCTCTGCTTTTCAACAGACGACCTGATGATTGGACGCTTTCTGCAGGAGGGAGTGGAACTATTTATGGTTGGGGCCATAATCACAGGGGACAGCTTGGAGGTATTGAAGGTGCAAAGGTCAAAGTTCCCACTCCATGTGAAGCTCTTGCCACACTTAGACCTGTGCAATTAATAGGTGGTGAGCAGACACTTTTTGCAGTGACTGCAGATGGGAAGGTAAGCCACAAGGAGAGGCAGATGTAACATGGTTTTTGTTATTTAACACGTTTAGTTAGGACAAATGGGAAAGACTTAAAGTTATCAGTGAAGTTTGAATGAAAGGAAAGCTGTGTTCGGATTTAATAAACCACACAAATGCAATATGTAAAACAGACCAGAAACAATGAGTACTGTTTCCATTGAAACAGCAAGTACTTTTTCCACTCAACTGACCTTGTATCCACAAAGTATTATTTGAAAGAGCTTTCTTATTTATACAACAGTTGTTGGTTAACTTTGGAATTCAAATCCCAGCACTACGCAAATCCCAGCACTACGCATAAACACCCACCTTCCACATGATATCAGAACAGAATGGTGTATGATGATCACATGGAATGTGAAAGCTCCTGCTCGATCATACTGAAAGCTCTGGCTCAAACTTTTGCCTCTTTATCCTTCAAGAAACAGTAGTAATGTGCTATATGCAGCACTCCAAAAGACATTAATTGCATGTGAGACAATGGTGCTTGTACAAATGTAGGTGGACGGAGTATTCACCACAAGGTTTTTTTGTGGCTACATATGTCTTTTCTATTACTGGATGACAATATGGTTGTACTTTGAAGCATGCAGATCAATAGTATTCCAGAAATCTGATACAGCTTCCCTGGTAGTGACTGGCGGGTGAGTGGGAACTCAAGAAAGGCTGACCCATTTTTGCAGGCAGTATGGGATCCTAATGTGCCAGTCACAGGCCTGTACATACTTGATTTTCTGTATGCAGCTTTCCCATGACCTGCATTTCAGCATAATATGTAGCACAACCTTCATATCTAAATGGCTGTTATCACATGGGACATGAACCTGTTTCCTGTTATCCCAGAGGGCAGGGCCCAAATAAATAGATTTAAAGTATAACAAAAGAGGTTTTGACTAACATTAGTGTGAACTTCCTGATGGTAAGAGCTGTTTGACAATGGAATATATTGCTCCTGAAGGAAGTGGTCATACCTTCATCCGAGTGTGTTTAAACAAAAGTTGGATGCTTACATCTCTAGGTTGATTTAGTGGTAGATTTTCAGTACTGGGAGAGGGTTATATAGTCTTTGGGGACCTGTCCAGCTCTGTGACTTAATGATATTATCATTGGTCTTTTCGCTTTCATGCCAGAGAAGATATGAGCAAGTTGAACTTGTGTAGTTTTGACTACTAATCTCTTTTTTGAAATATACATTTAGCTGTTATGCCGAGAAACAGTCATTTTGTAATAAGCTTTCAGCTTTTGATATGGCAAATTAATGCAATAGGGAGTTCTTAGAGAAATCCTTCAACACAATTCCATTTTCCAACAGACACTCAGGATAGCATAGCGTTGAGATATTGTAATCTTTGTTGGTTCCTCTCATTAGGGCTTTTCATGAAGCGTATTTTATTTCCTTCTGAAAACATTGGTGTTTGTCAAAGTCTCCTAACATTAATTATGTCCTTTGTTTAATTTCTGTTTTGTGTATTTTAATATGTATTTTATAGAAATACGTTTTAATATGTATCTTTTATATACATACATTTTAATATGTATATTTGTGGTATTTTTACTATGTTTATGTGTTTTAATTATTCTGTAACCTGCCACAAGGAGAGTAAGAAATAAAATAATAATAATAATAATAATAATAATAATAATAATAATAATAATATTATTTTAGTATGAATGCTTGCATTCTGGCTGCATAGGCAGCAACAGTCAAAGCCTAAACATCTGAAATAAAGAGATTGTAATATATTAACACATATATAGTTTTCCTGCTGAAAATTCCTTTCTTTTGGAGATATTAGTTGAATCATATACAGTAGAATCTCACTTATCCAACATTCGCTTATCCAATGTTCTGGATTATCCAACGCATTTTTGAAGTCAATGTTTTCAATACATCATGATATTTTGGTGCTAAATTTGTAAATACAGTAATTACTACATGGCATTACTAAGTATTGAACTACTTTTTCTGTCAAATGTGTTGTATAACATGATGTTTTGGTGCTTAATTTGTAAAATCATAACCTAATTTGATGTTTAATAGGCTTTTCCTTAATCCCTCTTTATTATCCAACATATTCGCTTATCCAACATTCTGCCGGCCCGTTTATGTTGGATAAGTGAGACTCTGCTGTATGATGATTCAGGTAGATAACATTGACATACAGAACATCAGGAAAGGGACTTTCAGGTTTTATTCTTATGTTACAAAGTTAGTATTTCTTAAAACTTGGCTAAATAGAAGAGGAAACTGTTTCATAAGATAATATGAGAAGCTTTGGAAGAATGTAAACAAAATTGTGAAGTCTTCTGAATGAGAGAAGTAGATACATATTTACTTTTATTTTCCTTTTGTCATAACCCATAGAAACACTGAATATTCACATCCACATGTGAAAAGTTTTTGCAGTTACAAAATCTTTTGTTCTTTTTAGCTATATGCCACTGGATATGGTGCTGGCGGAAGGCTTGGAATAGGAGGAACAGAGTCTGTTTCTACGCCAACACTTTTAGAATCTATTCAGCATGTGTTTATAAAAAAAGTTGCAGTGAATTCTGGAGGAAAGCATTGCCTAGCTCTGTCTTCAGAAGGAGAAGTCTATTCCTGGGGTGAGGCAGAAGATGGCAAACTGGGTCATGGCAACCGAAGGTAATAACAAATTTTCAGCAAATGCGTTGTTTTCACATTACTGTTTAGGCAGGAAAAATGGTATAACAGGAAAGTGGCCTATTTATAATGTATTGTAGAACCTATGTATTGAGTCATTTTAATACTATATTAGTTCTTTGTGAGAGAGCAGGCTTATCTCCTGCTTTTGACAGACTTTGCCAAAATAACATAGCATAGAAATGGGTAACTTTGCCTCCCCCCAGATGTTATTTAGATTACATCTTTCATCAACCTTAGCCAGTCAGTGATGAAGAGTTATGACAAATGTTAACATATGGTTGACAATTTCTGGCATATTACAGTTGGCAGTCCACCTCTTGCAGTTAAAAACTATAAGGCAAAAATCCACTGTGTTGGATCTTTGGCTGAAAGTTTGCTTGTAAGGTATTTGCCCACTCTGCTGTGTCATTTCACAGGTTTAGAAATAGAAAAAAATATTTAACTTCTATGTCACAGTCTCTAGCATGACAAAGTGTTTGTTGGAGCTGTTTATTCTACAAAGTTTGTGAGCTATGCTTTAATTATTCCTCATAATTTCTTTTAAAAAGAGAACCTTTTTACTTTTCCTATTGCACTATTGTACTTAACTGAAGTATGCTACTTAAATCGGGCACTTAATTTATCATTTTACTTTCAAATGACTTAATTTAGCCCTTGTGATCGTCCTCGAGTAATCGAATCTTTGCGGGGCATAGAAGTGGTTGACATTGCAGCTGGTGGTGCACACAGTGCATGTATTACTGCTGCAGGAGATCTTTACACATGGGGCAAAGGAAGATACGGACGTCTTGGCCATGGAGACAGTGAGGATCAGCTAAAACCGAAACTGGTGAGATGAAGTCTCAGTCATGTGTTTCACTCATCTTTTCAATGGCATCGGATTCCTGCCTGATCCTGATAGTTAAGCAGGATGATGATGATGATGATGATGATGATGATGATGATGATGGTGATGATGATAATTATCATCTTTATACCCCGCCTTTCTCCCCATGGGGACTCAAGGCAGCTAACAATCCCACACTAGACAAGTTTAAAAGGTGCAGTACAAAAGTTAAAAAGTAATTAAATTGTAGCAGTGTGGTAAAAGCTAAATTAAAATACATAAATACACTTAAAATAATCAGCCATAGTCAGTATGTGAAGAGGAGACCTCCAATGAATATGTATTGATCAGATGCTATCAGATGGAACTGGCAAAATCACCTCTGATTATTCCTCACCTCAAAAACCCTATGAAATTCAAAGTATGACCACAAGTCAACAGGCCACTTGAAGGTACATGTACAAACAACGTTTTGTTAATTGGGCAAGCGTATCTTTAAGTTGCTCCTGAACCAAGTTGCCAAAACATATCAGATATTTTGCCAGCTTCCATTGATATGAGTAACAGTTAAGCAATCTTTTATTCCATTCTAATGTTATCTTGGAGAAATCACTACGGATTGAGAATTGTTCATATTTGTACATGGATAATAATAGTAAACATATGTAAAATCTGAATGCAGCCAGTGCAGCTTACCTTCCAGATGAGTGTATTTTCAGATGTAGCTGATTCTTAGATTAGAATAAATACCATGTCAAATATGTGTATTCATTTAATACAATAATAGAAAACTGATTACAACATAGATAAAACACATAAACATTGTAAATATTGTATAAAATACACATATTAAAATGTATTTCTATAAAATGCACGTATTAAAATGTATTCCTATAATATATGTATTATAATACAGAATAAATATGAAAACACTGGACATGAGTTTAAAATTCATTAAAGCTGACTGGGTAGGTCTGCCAGAAGAGATAGGTCTTCAGATGGGTTTTAAATTGTGACAGCTGATCTAGCTGTTGGATCTCTTCTGGCAGCTCATTCCACAGTAATGGGGAGGCCAATGTAAAGGTCATCTGGGTGACACTCTCCAGTCAGGTTCCAGCTGGTTGGAGTACAGTAGTTGTCTCCCAGAGGATCTTAGTGTTCTGGGCGGATTGTACGGGAGAAGGCGATCCTGTAGGTAATTGGACCCAAACTGTGTAGGGCTTTAAAGGTCAAAACCAACACTTTGTACTTTGCCTGGAAACTAATTGTTAGCTAGTGGAGGGACTTTAGCATAGGTGTAGTATGCTCACTCCTGGATGTTCCTGTAACCAATCTGGTTGCTGTATTTCTGCTGTGTTTCTACACTTGGTACACAACGTAACCCAGTGTACAGTGCATTGCAGAAGTGCAACCTTTAGATTACCAGCACATGCATTACCATCTTTGGGACTTCCAATTCTAGGAAGGGGCGCAGCTAGCGTATCAGCTAAAGCTGGTAGTAAGTACTCCTGACTATCGCATTTACCCTGGCTGACATTTAGAGATACAGAACCAGGAGCACTCCCAAGCTGTGAACACAGTCTTTCAGAACTGACTGACACATCTCCATCCCCAGATTAGGACCCTTAATGGCAAGCACCTATCATTTTGTCTTAATTCAATTTCAGTTTGTTTTTCTTCATCCAGCCCATTACCTCCTCTAGGCATTCATTCAGAGGAGAAACTATCCTTAGCTGAGGCTGATTTTGAAGGCATGGAGAAATATATGTGGATATCATCAGCATACTGATAACACCTTGCCTCCAGATGTTCTCTCCTAGCAGTTTCATGTACATATTAAAAAGCAGCGGGGATAGAATGGCCCGTTGTAGGATGCCACATAACAGTTTCCTTTTTGAGGAACAGCTGTCCCCAAGCCCCACCATCTTGAACCTGCCTGAGAGGTACGACTGGAACCATTGCAACACAGTGTCTCCGATTCCCAGCCCCTCCAGGCGTTCCAGAAGGATACCATGGACAATGGTATCAAAAGCTGCTGAGAGTCTAGAAGCAGTAACAGGGACACACTCCCTCTGTCGATGTTAAGATGGAAACCATCCACTAAGGTGACCATAGCAGTCTTAACTCCATATCCTGCTGTGAAGCCAGTTTGAAATGGGTCAGGGAAGTATGTATCATCCAAGACTGCCTGGAGTTGGAGGGCAACTGCCTTCTCAATCATCTTGCCAAAAATGGAAGGTTGGACACTGGTCTATAATGATTAGATACAATATACATTTTTAAAAGATTGATGTTTTAACAGAATTCTCTCCTTCTCCTTGAAACTTCATATGTATACATCACAAAACCAGTTTTCAATCTTTGATTAAAAATCCTGGACTTTCAAATAGGATGTTTACTAGAGGTAAGCTGAAGCAATGTATGGTTTAACAAGATAGACCCAGTGAGTAGAAGACCCGCATAAATCGCTCTGTGCTTCTACTAAAACTGAAGTAGTAGAAATGTAGAGCAATTGATGAAGGTCCTCTATTTTTGAGATTTCTTTTTCAACAAAGTGCCTGTTTTGCAGGTGGAAGCACTCCAGGGCTACCGTGTGATTGACATCGCCTGTGGTAGTGGAGACGCACAGACCTTGTGCTTGACGGATGATGATACAGTCTGGTCATGGGGAGATGGAGACTATGGAAAGCTTGGTAGAGGTGGTAGTGATGGTTGTAAAGTCCCAATGAAGGTACTTGGATTTCAAAATCTGCTTTCAGTCTATAAAAGTTTGAATTAAGAATGGAAGCAGGCCTGTAGCTAGGATTTTGATTCGGGAGAGGGGGGCTGAGTCTGAGTGAGAGAGGATCTACCTAGCAAACCTTTTGTATCATCCCAATACTCCCATGCATATGAGATATATTGAGCATGGTGATCAGATCATGATATGAATAAACACGTGCCAGGTGCCACATACCAGTAAGGCATTCTTGCGGACCACCCTGAGAATTTTTGGGGGGGGGGTGTCAAACCCCCCCCCCCCCAGGCTACATGCCCGCATGGAAGTATTATGATTTATTTATTTTTTTAAAAAAGCAAGATGAAATAGCGTAATTAAGAATAGTGGTGAACGTTGTGACGTCTATATATACAAATGATTATGTGTACAATGATTAAGTGAAAATTCTTCTTTTGAAGGATTACTGTGAAATCTTTTTAGGCTTGAAGGATGAACTAGTTGTCACTAATCAAAAGTTATTTCTGTCTTAAGAGCATATATTGACATTTCAGTCCAGATGGATTTTTCTGTTGGCAAATTATCAAGATACCATGTCGTAAAAATATCTCATGAGAGGATGTCGAAGACATATTTAATGTCATTGCCATCAAAGAAACATCTGTTCCAACAGTTTAAAAACATTGATAGGACTGGACTACATTGGAGAAAACAGCCGATTATAAAATACTGCAGGAGACTCCATGAGGATTGCATTTACCATTTCCTGTTCTTTTTAGAGATGCTTTTATCCCTTATAGGCTTTCCTTTAAATCAGAATTTAAATCCAAACTTTGCACAATTTCTTCTTGAGTTTAGGTTGCTGTTGAACTGTTTAATGAAAAAAGCAGCAGACCTTCCACATTTGAGGTGTTTTGTGGGTTGATATCCCACAATTCCATTATTGGAGTTGAAAACATTCTTCTCGTCCTAAGGAGTCTCTTAGAGGTTTCTCGTTAGTCTTCCTATGGCTTTTTGAAATTCTGTCATATGGCTGTCAAATCCTTGCTTGCGGATTACTTTGTGAGAACATCATTGTGCTCTCTGCCTGAACATTTTCTTCATTTCTCCAGCTTATTTTTTGTGACTAAATGAGCGATAGCTCAGCATTGCTTAAATAGAGATAGCAAAGAAGAGGGACAAAGGACCTATTAAATATGCTAAATTAAAGTAATGGCACTTCTTAACTAAATGTAACTTCGTTAGGACTAATATTAAATTTAGCTAAATGAAAATTGTTTTTAATCTATATTAACATCATTATTGGACTGCACTGTAAATCTATTTTAATATGCCTTTGTGCACCATGTGGTCTGAAGTTTCCTTCTTTTTTCAGTTACACTTAAACTTCTCTCCCTTAGATTGATTCCCTCACAGGGGTTGGAGTAGTTAAAGTAGAATGTGGCTCCCAGTTTTCTGTTGCACTTACCAAGTCTGGAGCTGTGTATACATGGTAAGTGCATTTGTTACTAGTTGGACTTGAATTCTTAGGAGAAATTTAATAGTAGTTTGAGCTCTTTTTCTGTTCTCTTTTTACAAAATTTGCAGTATGTTACACTTAAATGTCATTTTTGTTTATTGTTTTTAAATGCCACTTTAATTATTAGAATAACATAAAGAACAAAATACCTGTATTCTAAATACGATAGCTTTAAGTAACTTCATCCCCAAAGCTGTCTTTTAGTAAAGGCTAGCAGGCATTTAGTGGTATAACTTCTAAGCATTTGTTATCTTCACGTAGGGACAGAATCACATTAAAAATACATATAGTCCTGGTCCACCAAATAAGGATTATAGATTTCAGAACTGATTCATGAAAAAACAAATGTATTGATTGAGACCTGTTTTTTCAATACAGGGGCAAAGGAGATTACCATCGATTAGGTCATGGGTCAGATGACCATGTTCGGAGACCTCGACAAGTCCAGGGGTTACAAGGAAAGAAAGTCATTGCCATTGCAACTGGTTCATTGCACTGTGTGTGTTGTACTGAAGATGGTGGGTAGTACAACTCTTTATTTATGATTTCAGTTCTAAGAGTTGAACATGTTCTTATTTTTTTTCATTTTGCAAGGAACTGCCCTGTTGCCCTTCTGCCCCATTTGTGAAATCTTATTTACTTCAGGGCCTAATAGCCTCTAGTTCTGAAATAGTGCCACCACCTCTACATCTTTATGAAGATAGCCACCAAAACATACTTCCTTTTAGTATGTTTGGTGAGTGGAGAACATAGTCGAATGCTAAACTATCTGACAGTGTCTGTGTAGTGCAATGCATATTGTATTCTCAGCCAATGGAGAATGGGCCATCCAAGAAGGACTTTTTCACCCCCAAGTATGTGTCTGGCAGAAATTAGGTAGATAGGGGCATGTGAATGATGCTGTGGCGCAGCTGGTTAGTAGCCAGCTGCAATAAATCACTACTGACCATGAGTTCATGAGTTCAAAGCTAGCCCAAGTTGGAGTGAGTGCCCAACCATTAAAATAGCCCAGCTCTTTGTTGATCTAAGCAACCCGAAAGATAGCTGCATCTATCAAGTAGGAAATTAAGGTACCGCTTATGTGGGGAGGCTAATTTAACTAATTTACCACACCATAAAAATCGTCCAGCAGCTTGTGGAAAGGAATGAGGAAGTAATCCATCAAGAACTCGGTGTCAAAGTGGATGAAGCAGAAGCTCTCCCCATGGCCGAAATCGAGCATACCCTCATGAAGCCGGAAACTGGAAAATGTTGAATTGCCTCTGTGTCTTTGCCTGTATGTCATATGTCATTGAATGATTGCCATGTATATGTACATTTTAATCTGCCCTGAGTCCCCTTCGGGGTGAGAAGGGCGGAATATAAATACTGCAAATAAATAAATAAATAAATAAAAGTGCTCCAGTATAACAGTACAGTAGAGTCTCACTTATCCAAGCTAAACGGGCTGGCAGAAACTTGGATAAGTGAATATCTTGGATAATAAGGAGGGATTAAGGAAAAGCCTATTAAACATCAAATTAGGTTATGATTTTACAAATTAAGCACCAAAACATCATGTTTTACAACAAATTTGACCGAAAAAGCAGTTCAATACACATTAATGTTATGTTGTAATTACTGTATTTACAAATTTAGCACCAAAATATCACGATATATTGAAAACATTGACTACAAAAATGGCTTGGATAATCCAGAAACTTGGATAAGCGAGGCTTGGATAAGCGGGACTCTACTGTATTTTTAGAATAGCGATATTTAATAATGTGGAATATGTTTATAACCCTGTGGATTGAAGAATGGGGGTTTTCAGTGACAGGGCAGGCTGGGAACATAGAGAAGAGTTATACCTGGGGAGTGCTGCTGAGTGAACACATACTATTTGAATGGAAGGGATTTCCAGTGTACGTACATATTTTAAGGTACCATATATACTCGAGTATAAGCCGAACCAAATATAAGCCGAGGCACTTAATTTTATCTCAAAAAACTGGGAAAACGTATTGATTTGAGTATAAGACAAGAATCAGAAATGCAGCAGCTCCAGGTAAATTTTAAAAATAAAAATAGATACCAATAAAATTACATTAATTGAGGCATCAGTATGTTAAATGTTTTTGAATATTTACATAAAACTAATTTGAGATCATAATAAGACTTTAATAAGATAAGACTGTCCAACTCTGATTACCTATATACTTTAGTATAAGCCGACCCAAATATAAGCTGGCAGAACCCTCACTCGAGTATAAGCCCTAAAAAGGGCTGAAAAACTTGACTTATACTCGAGTATATACAGTAATCAAAGTAAAAAGGCTTATATGTAACATTAATACAGAGGACCCTTGTCCTCCACAGGAGTTTGGTTTTGAGTCCGCCTGCAGATGCCAATAAAAGTGGATAATCATGTCCCATATAAGTTTTCTATATTTCTTTGTTGTATTATAAAAGACACACAAAACAAAACTAATAACAAAAAACTAAACTCCCAACAACAACCAAGCAAACACTAATCTGTTTCCACCTCACTCACTAAGAAAAACAATTTAAAAATTGACTTCCAAATCAAATCAAAGATTTACGTATGTTAACATTAAACTTTTGTCAGTCATCAAGTCATAAAACTCAGTCTTCAAACCCTGAAAGCATTTTGTTTGTTTGTTTGTTTATTTATTTATTTACAGTACTTAAACCTCGCCCTTCTTACCCTGTCCTTCTCTTCCCTTTTAAACTGCAGCAGTTCATCTACTTTAACATCACTGTCATTTTATTTATAAGATGCGATGCGATGATCCGCAGTTAGTGTAAATCATGGGTCCAGAGCCAGTAGATCTGGAGGGTCTGTTGTATGTACAGGCAGTCCCCGAGTTACAAATATCTGACTTACAAATGACTCATAGTTCAGAACGGGGGTTAGACAACAGAACGTGTGAGAAATTTCCCCCTCAGAATGGAAATTTACTCCTGAAAGAGTTTTTATGGGGCAAAGAGGTCTCAACTGAAACTCTCACCAATCCTTGTTTCCACAGCAAGCTAAATTTTTCAAAATCCCATTATCACAGGGACAGAAAATAAGGTGAAATCTTCTGAACAGGTGCATAGACAGCAAAATAAATGTTATAGGGGCGTTAATCCTTTTCTATGCTATCCAAAGTGTGTGTGTGTGTGTGTGTGTGTATCCCCTTCACACACACTCATTAATACATACATATGGACGGAGTTACACTTAAAAATGTGCCTGTTCTGACTTGCATACAAATTCAACTTAAGAACAAACTTGGGGACTGGCTGTATTGCATCCAGGGCTGTGTTAAACATTTCTTAGGTACAAATTTTCCTTGATACTTTCATAACACCCTCTCTTCTTTTCCTTTGACTTTTCATGTTCCCACCAATTTGATTAATATGTAGCATTGTTTTTTGTTTTTTTTTTACTAAGTAGCTATGAAATTAGCTTAATTTTTTGGTCTAATCCCTTCAGAGGCTGTGGCTCCATTAATAGTTATAATTTATTTTATGTATGTATGTATGTATACATGTAATCTCCCACCTGTCTCCTGATAGGGAACCCCCTATTTTGAACTGACATGTAATGTTTTGTCGGACTTAACATTGTTAAGCCATTGCTGTAACTCATTCTTTGGATTTGATGTCCTTGGTGAAGGTGAAATGATGCTTTTGATTGATGCAGGTGAAGTTTATACATGGGGAGATAATGATGAAGGCCAGCTTGGAGATGGGACAACAAATGCTATCCAAAGACCACGCCTGGTTGCTGCCCTTCAGGGTAAAAAGATTAACAGAGTGGCCTGTGGCTCAGCACATACTTTGGCATGGTCTACCAGCAAGCCAGCAAATGCAGGCAAGCTCCCTACACAGGTAAGACTGAATCCCTTTTGAATTAAATGTTTAAATCTCTTGAAAAAATGTATAACAAGAATGGTCTTAGTTTTCAGTGGCTAAATGGTGTGGGTACAGGATTATTGGTTTCTTTTGCCCTCATGCCTTTGACCACATCATTTTATTGAGTGGATTGATTTATGGTTGTGCTGAACATTCTCCTATTCCGGTGTTTTATGCCAAAGTAATGCTATTACTGAGAAGGGATGATTCTTCCTCAAAGATATTAATTTTAAAAATACTAACTTTTGAACAGCATGGTTGTTGCCATTGCTCATCTCTATGTCCATCAGTGCAGATTCAGGGCTACTGCTTCTTTTTGCATGGCTGACTCTAGTTAACAGGAGACTGTGCAGTGAGTGGGGTGATACCATGATGTTTCATAGCCATCAGATTTGGCTGTGTATCATTTTTGGTATTAAAGTGACTGAAAAACACTTATTTGATCCCAGTCAGTAGGAGAGCATGTAGCTACCCGAATAACAACATTACATTTTAGTATCAGTCCTCTTTAGCAATATGATGAAGGGTAGGTAGGGTTTGAGAAGCATTTTGATCTCTCAGAAATCCTTGAAAGGCCATACTCCATTGTGTCTTTCCATTCTTTAGTTTAATAGTGTTTGTGTGTGCTAAAAGTGGTCCCTATGCTTCCTAGCGGATGTGGGGACAACTTTGACATGCAGCACCCCCCTCTCCTTGGCCTAAAATAGGTCATGAAAACATTTTTACAATTTGGTTTTTTTTTTTTCAAAAATGCGAGAGGAGGGAGACTGGAGACTTCAGAAATAGCTGTAGGAGTTCATTTTCCCACCCATGCATTACCGAGTGTGACAGAATCTGAAAAGATTGGAAGGAAGGAACTCGCTAAAATTTTTTCAAGCCTTGTCAAAAAATCTTCCAGATTCAGGGGGATACTTTTAATAATGCAAACATATTAATAAAATGCAGTTGAATATTTTAGCTGTACTCTCTTTATTTCCTCTAAGCTGTTCCACTTGTAGAGTCTACACTTGTGCACAGTGTAAAACTTTGGAAATTCTTTGGAAGCATATATAAGTATAAAGCCCCTCCCTATCCATGCTTTAACAGCATGGGAAGGGTGCTCAATTTTTTTAATGACAGTAACTAGCCTAAATACAACGTAGGATGGGATAAGACGAGATGGATCTTTGAGGGGTTTGGACTAGTGGAAATGTTAGCTAGCTCTTCCTGTACAGATGCTGTGTATTTATTCAGTGGCGTATTATTATTCAGAGTATATAGCACTAATGTTGTGACTCCTTCCAGGTTCCTATGGAATATAATCATCTACAAGAAATTCCTATAATTGCCTTGAGAAACAGGTTGCTGTTATTGCATCACATCTCTGAACTGTTTTGTCCTTGCATTCCCATGTTTGATCTTGAGGGCCGTCTTGAAGAAACTGGCCAGGGCCCTTCAGTGGGGTTTGATACATTACGAGGAATTTTGATATCTCAAGGAAAGGTATTTGCCTGAGATTTTAGTATTTACTACTTTTAAACAAAATCACTTTTTAAATCAAGTCAACTGCTGTAATTGTATGTGGGTACAGAACTATGTGTTTGTACAGTTAGCTTAAGGTTTCAGCAGTGGATCTGGCATTACTGTGGTTGCCTGACCATTGACAGTGGAAAAATAGGAATCACTGTAGCAGATTAGGAAAGGCAAATGACTTAATCCTTAACAATGATCAACAGTACAGCTTTCTCACTGCTGGCAATCTTGTAGATGAAATTGCTGGTATTTTGAGCCTTAATTTCACCTCTTCCTGGCAATCCATCAACCACCATTAGAGGTACAGGAGCAGTACTACTAACTGTTTCTGGGCCAGTTTAGGAGAGAGGCTCGTCCTCTCCCCAGCAATCCCAATTGGCATTGTACTTTTGAACCACTGTCAGTAACATCAAAAGTTTCCACATTGTCCCACTGACATGGAGGCCACCAGGCACTACTCCTTTCTGGACATTGTGACCATGTTTACAGCCATCTAGAATTGAGGTAATGGCAAGTATCTGAATTTCTTTGACTAAAGGAAATTTTAAAATATACCATATTCTTTATGGTCAAAATGCTATATTGTTAATGATGGTGGGATTTTCCTTTTAAGTACACATAGGCTCATGACTAAATTGCACTGCCCCACTCCTGCCCCATGCCCAAAATGTCTCCAGTTTTCTTGTGTTGATCTGACAGTAACCTACTGGTCATGGTTGGGGTATATAAGGTGATGTAGTAGCCATCTAGTAAACAACACAGGCATAGTTGTGTTTTAAAGACTCTATTCTTCACTGTTTTAGGAGGCAGCATTTAGAAAAGTTGTTCAAGCAACTATGGTAAGAGATCGACAACACGGGCCAGTTGTAGAACTCAACAGAATACAAGTAAGAATGCTACACTGCAAGTGCCTTAAATGTGAGGCTGCTGGTCATTATTTCATGCTCAAGGACTTGAGAATGACAACTTGTGATGCTAATAACCTTCTTTGTCTGTTTTGAACTTATTCTGATAACCTCTGGCATAATGTACTCATTAGACAAATAGCTTGGACCTGAAAAGATTATTATTATTATTATTATTATTATTATTATTATTATTATTATTATTATTATTATCCTTATTATATTTATTATATTTATTTATACCCCTCTTTATCTCTCTCGAAGGAGACTCAAAGGGGTTTTTGCTATAGGAAAACTGTAGCTTCAGGAAACTTTCTTTCTATGAGCTTACTTCCATTTACTTTTATTAGGAGTAAAACCATACTGTCTAAATTTCATGATCATTCTGATTTTTAGGTTTGTATGATTGTAGGGAAAGTAACTGAAGCTGAAATTGGGTTTCCTTCATTTTGTCAAAGCACATGATATTCTATACCTATTATAAAGTGCCATTTATTATTTCTGTCACTATTTTAGTATGACTGATTTTTATAGGGAAATGAATCAACCTGGAGGAAAGAATCGAGGGTCTTTTATTTGACAGCTAGAAGTATGTGTGTGCTTGTTTATGTATGTGGGAAATACTCTTATTAAGGTCTTTACGTTAACTATGAAGAGAGTGTTGTATCACATTGTGTACCTTTATTCTCTCACATGATTTTTGTCTGCCTTTGCTTGTATAATTTCATGTGCTTCATAATGGCCTAAAGTATAATTAAGGTCCAGGAAGTAACTTTTAGGCATCACATGTGGTCACATTGGTGAAGGAAGTGGTTATTATAAAAGCTTTCATTGACGTGGAAGAGTGTAATGCCATGCCTTGGGCAAGATAGGGTGTTCTAAGATTCCCCCCCCCCAAAGGCTATATATAAAATACTACTTTATTATATGGAGTAAAATTTGCAGCTTTAAAACTGATTATACAGTGGATATTTCAAAATTTCTCTTTGAAGGGGAGGCTACTATGCCTGCTTGCCTTAGTGGCATGGAATTGGGTAAAGGGTTTGAATTTATGATACAAATATGATGTGTTCTGAAACTATAATGAAGGGCAGAATAATATTTACCATAATACACTATGTATGTGTATGGTCTGCCAGTGTTTATATTGTAAGACTTGCTGTGGCAATCAGAACATCAAGTACCATAGATCTGGAGAAAAACATGAATATTTAAGAAGCTTCCTAATATACTGACAGATAAATTATGTTGGTTTGTCACTACTGTAGTGAGTATTCAGTATTGTTTCCTCTGATTAGAAATGACATTCGTGGATCTCAGGCAGGACTGTTTTCTTGATTTGCATGCCTCTGACATCTTAAACATAATTTTAGGATTGTTGCTCCATCCTGTCACTACAGTAGAGTCTCACTTATCCAACATAAACGGGCCGGCAGCATGTTGGATAAGTGAATATGTTGGATAATAAGGAGGCATTAAGGAAAAGCCTATTAAACATCAAATTAGGTTATGATTTTACAAATGAAGCACCAAAACATCATGTTAGACAACAAATTTGGCAGAAAAGGTAGTTCAATACGCAGTAATGCTATGTAGTAATTACTGTATTTATGAATTTAGCACCAAAATATCATGATATATTGAAAACATTGACTACAAAAATGTGTTGGATAATCCAGAACGTTGGATAAGCGAGTGTTGGATAAGTGGGACTCTACTGTATTTGCATTTAGCATCATTCCCTCCATGTAGGTTTGTATAGTCTGCATACACCTTCAAATATTCCTGTTGAAATTAATTGCTACACTCACACGTTTGAGTGCCTGATTCTGCATGCTAAACATATTCCAGTTTTACCCATTATGTTTTAAGTTTAACAGCCTGCTAGATTTGACATTGTAAGACATTTTTTTTTTTATCATTCACTGTCAGGTAAAGCGTTCCAGAAGCAAAGGAGGATTGGCCGGTCCAGATGGCACAAAATCTGTTTTTGGACAAATGTGTGCAAAAATGTGCTCATTCAGCCCAGATAGTCTTCTCCTGCCCCATCGTGTCTGGAAAGTCAAATTTGTTGGTAAGATTCTTGTTTTGACATGGCGAGTTATTTTAGCTTTCTTTTTGATTTTGTGTGCTGCAATTTACAACTCAAATAAACATGAATGGAGCCTTCTAATCCAGTTATACTAGATATAGTGGGTTGATTTCTATTTTGGTTTTGTGGTAATGAAAAAGCTGAATTGAATTTGAGATTAAATCCAGAGTATTTTCAGCTGGCAATGCCATCCATTGATGGGTTAGCTCCTGTTGCCACCCAACCTAGACAGGATATTGCATTATTTTGAATTTCTGTTGATCCTGACCTCCTCTTGTTTAAGTTCTTCTTGCCTCAACTCATCATATATTAATCTCTTTTGCTTTTTCTGAGTTTTTATATAAATATTTATCTTTTCATCTCTCTCCATCCTCAATCCAATCCAATACTATTACTATAAAAAAATCCTTGATCTTTCATTTATTCATGTTACTTTTCTTCCCTGCTAGTTTCCTCTTCTCTTTCTATTCTTATTTATTTATTATTTTATTTACTGTATTTATACCCTGCCCTTCTCACCCTGAAGGGGACTCAGAGCGGCCCCTTCATGCCTCTTTCTCAAACACACCCTGGGAGTGGGAAAAGCGTAGTCCGCTAAACCAAGCTCTGCTTCAGGAAGCTCTCCTGCCCCAAGACATGCCCATTTAATCCAGGATATGTATGTGATCTTATCTGCCTCCCCCAAAACCTGCAAAGGCATGCAGACAGTAGCATCCCCCAAGGCAATGGCTGCCTCCTCCAGAGCTGCCTATTCTAACAAAGATGTTGAATCAGTTTGTAATGAAAAGAATCCTCCTTGTGCGCTTGACTGAGCAACAGCTGAGGTGTTGGAACCATTTTCCATTCAACAGTAATTAAAAACAGGATTTAGCCTCTGACTATAAAAGAGGAGATAGTACCCAACCCCAACAAGGATATTTCCCCTCCTACTCCTCCAATCCTTGCTAGAGCAGCCATGGTCCCAGTTATTTCCACAGTGCCTCTCAAGCCCTGAGAATGCACACACATGCTGCAACTTCTTGCAATAGCCTTTTTGAAGCCCAACCTAGCATTGGTGCCCTGAATATTTCCAAAACCTAGCACCTTGAGACCACAGAAAATGTATATTTTCCAGTACCTTAATGGCCGCCTTGTAAAATCAACTTCCTCCCAAGAAGCCCACTTTCTCTTATCCTGGGTAGAGAACCTTCTTTCAATCTCAGCCCAACACATTCAGGGAACCTTGAGAAGGGGGGTGGATTTCCTCAGCCTTCATACTCTGGATCCTGGGGAATGTAGTCTAGACCTTTACATTTTCAACCAACTGCAAGCACACTCCTTCAGGTAACAACAACAACAACAACAACAACAACTTTATTCTTGTATCCCGCCTCCACCTCCCCGAAGGAACTCAGGGCAGCTTACACAGGGACTAGCCCTAAAAAACAACAACATAGTATTACATACAACAGTAATTAAAACAGTAATTTAAAACAATATAACAAAGGTATAAACAACATAACAGATGCTTTAAAAGCCTGAGCATCAATTGCTATATACAGAAGAGAGTAACTAGTGCAAGAGCTCCAAAAGATCCATACGTAAAATCAGGGCAAATAGGGAAAGAACAAGGGAACAGTTCCATTAAAATGCTAAAACATATAGAGTGAGGAACAGTGATAAAGTGCTGTACATATTTGTAAACAGATTGCATGTCTGATGGGCTTATTCACTCAAACACGCACTGGAACATCTACATTTTCAATTCCCAGCGGAAGATGGGCAATGATGGAGTCAACCTAATCTCCCTGGGGAAAGAGTTCCAGAGCCAGGGGACCACCACCGAGAAGACCCTCTCCCTCGTCCCCACCAGCCGTGCTTGGGACAGAGGTGGGAGCGAGAGAAGGGTCTTCCCGGAAGATCTTAGGTCCTGCGCAGGTTCATAGGGGAGAAAGCGATTGCAGAGATAGGCAGGTCCTGAACCATTTAAGGCTTTATAGGTAATAACCTGCACTTTGAATTGGGCCTGGAAACTTATCAGTAGTCAATGGAGCTGCTTGGAACAGGAGGGTTGACTGCTCTCTGTAGCTTGCTCCCATTATTAATCTGGGTGCTGATCTTTGTACCAGCTGTAGTTTCTGAACCATCTTCAAAGGCAGCCCATGTAGAGTGCATTGCATTAATCCAACCTGGAAGTAACTAAGTCATGGACCACCATGGCCAAGTCAGACTTCACGAGGTACGGTCGCAGCTGGCGCAAAGCTTTAACTGTGCAAAGGCCCTCCCAGCCACCGCCGACACCTGAGCATCAAGCATCAGCACTGAGACCAGGAGGACCCCCCAAGCTGCAGACCTGTGCCTTAATGGGAAGTGTGACCCTGTCGAGCACAGGTTGCCACTCTATGCCCTGATCAGCCACACGACTGACCTGGAGGATCTCTGTCTTATCAGGATTAAGTTTCAGCTTGTTCACCCTTGCCCAGTCCATCACAGCGGCCAGGCATCGATCAAGGATCCGAGGGGCTTCCTTGGAATTTGGTGGGAAAGAGTAGTAGAGTTGAGTGTCATCTGCATAAAGATGGCACCCAACTCCAAAACTCCGGATGACCTCGCCCAGCGGTTTCATGTAAATGTTAAAAAGCATGGGAAACAAAATGGAACCTTGCGGGACCCCTCAGGTCAATGGCCAGGGGTCCGAGCAGGAGTCTCCCAGCTTCACCAACTGGGAATGGTCCTCCAGGAAAGAGCGGAGCCATTGCAAAGCAACGCCCCCAGTACCCATTCCCGAGAGCCTCCCCAGAAGGATACCATGGTCAATGGTATCAAAAGCCACTGAGATGTCCAAGAGAACTAATAGAGTCACATCCCCCCTATCAAGCTCTCTGTGGAGGTCATCCACCAAGGCGACCAAAGCCGTCTCGGTACCGTGATCGGGCCTGAATCCAGACTGTGACGGATCTAGATAATCAGTCCCTATCACGAACCCCTGGAGCTGCGAACCAACCACCCGCTCCAGAACCTTGCCCAAAAAAGGAAGGTTTGAAATTGGCCGGTAGTTGTTAAGTACCAACAGATCGAGGGATGCCTTTTTCAGGATTGGTTTAATCAATGCCTGTTTTAAGGTAGATGGAAAAAGTCCCTGATGCAGTGAGGCATTTATTATCCTCAAAAACCAATTTACCAGCCTCCCATTGGCAAGTTTTATTAGCCAAGATGGGCAAGGATCTGAAGTGCATGTGGTCTCCCTCCAAGGATCCCCTCAACGTCATCAGAGCGAACAGTCTGAAACGAATCCATTAACACTGGACAAGCAGGTGCCTTGATTACCTCCGTAGATACTGCATTAAGGCTGGTGTCTAAACTGGAGCTTTCTTTATCATAGTCCTGAGGTGTTTCCACGTCAAAATGCAGGTTTGAAGAAGAGCCCAAAAGGCTCAGGGGCTTCTCCTGTTTCTTCACCGACGGGAGAAGCGAATAGAAGCCTGCTGGTTTGGGTAATTAGCTGTTAATTAATTTGTTGTGGGATAAAGGCCCGCCTATTCATTGAAGCTTTAGCTTAATAAAAATGTTTGAGTTGCATTCAGGAGATGTATTTCCCAAGTCTTACAAAAACTAAGGGGGTTTCACCCTTATTTTGAGCCTTGAAGGCTCTTGGTTTAATTAATCCTAAGTTTCTATAATAAGATCAGTGGTGTTAATGGAATTAAAAAATAGTAATTGTGGCAGGGGCTGTGGTTAAGATGATTGTTGTATTTGGGTAAAATCATTTAAATTTCATTTGGATTGTGTTTGGGGATAATGTGAGGGTAGTTGTGTAGGTTAGTCATAGATAAAAAATAGGCTTAGTAGGGAGGAAATGGCTATTATAATGGTTAGTGAATTGAAGTTTTGTAAAATTAGTTCTTCTATAACGAGTCATATTGGTACAAATCCAGTTAGTGGGGGTAGACTTCCTAGTGATAGGAGTGAGAGTATTATAATAATAGTAAGTGTTGGTGATAGCGTTCAAGTGGTTGCTGTATTTTGAATTGTTTTGGATTTGGAAATAGTGAGAGAGAAAAATATTGAAGTCATTATGGTTAGGTAAATTAATAGGTTTATTATTAGAATATTTGTTATAATTGAAGAAATTGTAAACTCCCTCCTCTCCCTGGAGATAGAAATGGCAGGGGCAGGGTCTAAGGAGGCTAGTCATCTCTTTGATTCTGACGAGCCAAGGAAAGTACTGCTGAGGAGGGATGCTGATAGGGAAAATTCATGTGCCAGTTGAAAAAAGAAATTATGTTGGGGGGGGAGCTATTCGGGGATGACGACAACAAATTGGAAGGATTTTTTTCTTGCAAGAGGGTTAAGGCCTGTGCTGGGACATCGGAATCCAAGATTGTAATCCGGGAAACCAACTTGAAAGCATCTGGATAAGAATCAAGGGAACCGGGACTCAAAAAGATCTTGTCGTGGGTGTCTACTACAGACCTCCGAGTCAGGATGAAGGACTTGATGAAGCCTTCTGTCAACAGCTGACCAAACAGGCACAAAGAAGAGATATAGTAGTCATGGGCGATTTCAATTATCCCGATATCTGCTGGAAAACAAACTCGGCCAAGAGTACAAAGTCCAACAAATTCCTCACTTGCCTTGCAGGTGATGTTATGGTCCAGAAGGTAGAAGAGGCAACAAGGGGATTGGCTACTCTTGATCTAATCTTAACAAATGTGGAAGACCTGATCAATACAGTAGAAGTCGTCGGATCCTTAGGGGCAAGTGACCATGTGCTCCTGCAGGTTGCAATACAAAGGAAGGCTGAAACTAAGACAAGTCACACACGCATTCTGGACTTTAAGAGAGCTGACTTCCAAAAAATGAAGGAATTACTGAGCGGCATTCCATGGACGCCAATATTAAAAGACAAGGGAGTTAAGGATAGATGGGAGTTTTTCAAAAGTGAAATACTCAAGGCACAAATGCAAACAGTGCCAACAAAGAAGAAAAATAAGACAAGTGCAAAGAAGCCAGAATGGATGTCCAAAGAACTTCTAACTGAGCTAAGACTCAAAAGTGACATGCACAAGAAGTGAAAAAGGGGAGAAATCACCAAAGAAGAATTCAAACGCATAGCCAACTCCTGTAGGGAAAAGGTTCGCAAGGCTAAAGCGCAAAATGAGCTCAGGCTTGCCAGGGACATAAAAAACAACAAAAAAGGCTTTTTTGCTTACATTAGTAGAAAAAGGAAGAACAAGGAGGTGATAGGGCCACTGTGAGGAAAAGATGGGGTGATGGTGACAAGGGACGGGGAAAAGGCAGAACTACTTAATGCCTTCTTTGCCTTGGTCTTCTCACAAAAAGAAAGCCATCTCCAACCTCAGCAACATGAAATGGACGAAGGATTGGGGGAAATCCAACCCCAAATAGGGAAACAAGTTGTCTAGGAACACCTGGCCTCTCTAAACGAATTCAAGTCCCCAGGGCCAGATCAGCTACATCCAAGAGTATTGAAGGAACTAGCAGAAGTTATTTCAGAACCACTGGCAATTATCTTCGAGAGTTCTTGGAGAACGGGAGAAGTCCCAGAAGATTGGAGGAGGGCGAATGTGGTCCCTATCTTCAAGAAGGGGAAAAAAGAACAACCCAAACAATTACCATCCGGTTAGCCTCACTTCGATACCAGGCAAGATTCTGGAAAAGATAATTAAGGAAGTGGTCTGCGAACACTTAGAAACAAATGCGGTCATTGCTAATAGTCAACACGGATTTACCAAAAACAAGTCATGCCAGACTAATCTGATCTCTTTTTTCGATAGAGTTACAAGTTGGGTCGATACAGGGAATGCTGTGGATGTAGCGTACCTGGATTTCAGTAAGGCCTTCGACAAAGTCCCCCACGACCTTCTGGCAAACAAACTAGTAAAATGTGGGCTAGACAAAACTACGGTTAGATGGATCTGTAATTGGCTAAGCGAACGAACCCAAAGGTTGCTCACCAATGCGTTGTCTTCATCATGGAAAAAAGTGACAAATGGAGTGCCGCAGGGCTCCGTCCTGGGCCCGGTTCTGTTCAACATCTTTATTAACGACTTAGATGAAGGGTTAGAAGGCATGATCATCAAGTTTGCAGACAACACCAAACCGAGAGGGATAGCTAACACTCCAAAAGACAGGAGCAGAATTCAAAACGACCTTGACAGACTGGAGAGATGGGCCGAAACTAACAAAATGAAGTTCAACAGGGACAAATGCAAGATACTTCGGCAGAAAAAATGGAATGCAAAGATACAGAATGGGGGACGCCTGGCTTGACAGCAGTGTGTGCAAAAAAGACCTTGGAGTTCTCGTGGACAACAAGTTAAACATGAGCCAACAATGTGATGCGGCAGCTAAAAAAGCCAACGGGATTCTGGCCTGCATAAATAGGGGTATAGCGTCTAGATCCAGGGAAGTCATGCTCCCCCTCTATTCTGCCTTGGTCAGACCACACCTGGAATACTGTGTCCAATTTTGGGCACCGCAGTTGAAGGGAGATGTTGACAAGCTGGAAAGCGTCCAGAGGAGGGCGACTAAAATGATTAAGGGTCTGGAGAACAAGCCCTATGAGGAGCAGCTTAAAGAGCTGGGCATCTTTAGCCTGCAAAAGAGAAGGCTGAGAGGAGACATGATAGCCATGTACAAATATGTGGGGGGAAGTCATAGGGAGGAGGGAGCAAGCTTGTTTCCTGCTGCCCTGCAGACTAGGACACGGAACAATGGCTTCAAACTACAGGAAAGGAGATTCCACCTGAACATCAGGAAGAACTTTCTCACTGTGAGAGCTGTTCGACAGTGGAACTCTCTCCCCCGGGCTGTGGTGGAGGCTCCTTCTTTGGACGCTTTTAAGCAAAGGCTGGATGGCCATATGTGCTTTGAATGCGATTTCCTGCTTCTTAGCAGGGGGTTGGACTGGATGGCCCATGAGGTCTCTTCCAACTCTACTGTTCTAGTAAAGACACTATTCAATTGCTGGGGAGTCCCGAGCATAGACCTATTTGCTTACCAGAAAATTCGAAATGCCCTCTGTACTGTGCTCGCCAACCCGCAAATCTGAAAAAAGGATGTCTGGGGTATGCGTTTCTTCAACTGTGGAGTGGAAGAGTTTTGTATCTTTTTCCACCAATTCCCCTTATCACAAAGGAGATTTCCAAAATACAGAGGGACAGAGCAAATTGCATTCTAATTATTCCTTGGTGACCTCAACAGCCATAGTTTGTGAGCATCTTACAAATGTCCATTCGTCTATTGAACCGTCCAAACTTGCTATCAACTCAGAGAGGTATGGTTTGGCATCCGGACACACATCAACTCAAGATGACAGCGTGGCGAATTCGATAAACGCAATAACTCCATCATTATCTGCTTCAGTGCAAAAGATATCGGCAGCACATAGGACTCCCACAATGTGATCATATACATATAAATAGGCGTGTTTTAAGTCATTCACACAGCTTAAAGGAGTTCAACCAGAATCAGCCTCATCTGCTATAATACTGGAATTTTTGGGCTTGCTTGTAGATGCAGGACTATCACTCTCATCTCTGAAATGTTATCTTGCAGTGATATCTTGGTATAGAAGGAAAGCTGGTTTACCATCATGCTTTGCTGACCCATTAATTACTCTATTTCTTCGTGGTTTTAAAAACCTAAGACCATCAATCACGCCTATAGTACCATGTTGGAGCTTGGAGTTGGTACTCTCGTCTTTAACGAAGCCTCCATTCGAACCACTTGCCTCAACTGAATTAGTTTATCTTTCTTGGAAAACAGCGTTTTTAGTAGCAATCACTTCTGCCAGATGGGCACGTGAGTTGTGCGCCCTTCGATCAGATGCTCCCTATATTCCATTTCATAAAGATAAAGTGGTATTACGCACTGATGTTGCTTTCCTCCCAAAGGTAGCGTCTATGTTTCATACTTCCCAGGAAATAGTCCTCCCAGCATTTTTCAAAAACCCATCAACAGCATTAGAGAAAACACTACACATTCTAGATGTACGATTTTATATTGATAGAACAGCTGGATTTCGTAAATCTTCAAGATTGTTTTTGAAATATCGTGAGGATACTAAAGGTACACCTGTATCCACACAGCGGTTATCGGCTTGGATTGTAGCTACGATTCGGCATGCATACAAGTTAGCAAACTGAGAGTTACCAGGACATGTTAAAGGCCACTCCACAAAATCTATGTCCACCTCCATGGCTTTCATGAAGAGTGTGCCCTTGGATGCTGTTTGCCATGCAGCTGCTTGGTCCATGCCGTCGACTTTCATCAGGCACTACAAGGTCGATGCAGTGTCTCGAAAGGATGCTGCGTTCGGGAAAGCAGTACTGTTTTCTACGGTGACATGACTCCCACGAGCCAAGGTTAGTAGCTCGCTAATCTACCATATGTTCGGATTTCATAGTTGACCACGAAGGAGGAGAAGAAGGTTGCTTACCAGTAACCGTGTTTCTCTGAGTGGTCACCTGTGAAATTCGCACATCCCCGCCCATCCTCCCCACTACTGTCATGCCTCTTACCTTGCTACTATCGCAGCAGGGAACTGAGGCGGCAGCCCCTCAGACTGGCTATATATAGGTCAAGGAGGAGAGTGGGCGGGCTTCCGCCAGGAGAGCTCTGGAAGATTCTGTGAACTGTCAGCATAGGCTGAGGGATACCATATGTGCGAATTTCACAGGTGACCACTCTGAGAAACACGGTTACAGGTAAGCAACCTTCTTCTTCTGTAGCCTGTTGTGTGCTTATGGGTAGGTCTAATGCAATCTTAATGACCAATAAATAGTTTGAATTATGTGGCCTTTTGTTCTCGTTGTGTTATGTATTAGTGGCAAACATAAGTACATTTAACAACTGTTCATTCACACTACATTTATTATTTATTTTACCAACATGTTGCAGGTAGCTTTTACATGACTCAGCTATTAACGCTGATGTTCCCACAAAAATATTGTTTTCCTTTCTCGTAGGTGAATCTGTGGATGACTGTGGTGGAGGATACAGTGAATCAATAGCAGAAATGTGTGAGGAGCTTCAGAATGGGCTGACACCTCTTCTGATTGTCACTCCCAATGGAAGGGATGAATCCGGAGCCAACAGGGACTGCTTTCTGCTAAACCCTGCAGCAAAGTCATTGTTGCACATGAATATGTTTCGCTTCCTGGGTAACTTTCACTTAACCACATTGCTTTAATTTGCAAAGATTTCATTGTATAGTATATGCAAACCCATGATCTCTCTCTTTTTCCTAGGGGTTTTGCTGGGGATTGCTATTCGGACTGGGAGCCCTTTAAGCCTCAATCTGGCAGAACCTGTATGGAAACAGTTGGCAGGAATGAACTTAACGATTGCTGATCTCAGTGAGGCAAGCACAAACTTATGTTCATCCAAGTCATTTTAGTGAATTTAAGAACTTGCTTGATTATGACTACTACCAAAAGACTATACTTATTTAAAGAAATACACTCTGAAAGCCGCTAATTAAGGTGTTGCTCTCTACTTGTTATAAAGAAAAGGAGAAAAGGCAAGATGTATGCATCTTTAAAATATTTAAAAAGAGGAATCCTTTTTAGTGCATAAAAACACAGGTCTTCTAGGAAGTAAATTGAGATATGGATGACAGTGGTTTCCAGCCTATTTTGCAGGGCCTCAGCTCTTCCTCTACTCCTGTGTAGAAGAAAATAACCAAAAAGCAGTCAATGGCTGCCTCTGGGGTTTCAATTCTTTCTCAAAATATGGTGTATCCACCCATATTTTGGGTGGAGGGGCTTCAGCTGGGTGGGACCTGCAGCAGGACTAGGGTATGTGGAATTACTGTAGTTCTTGAACTCCAGAAGTTTTCTTGCATATTCCCCACATTGCTAGTTGTAGACCACATTTGACAATGTGGCTTGTCCTTAATCCGTAATTTAAAATAAGGTCATTCTGGGGTGTGGGTGGGTTATTTGAATTTTTGCCCTGCCACAGAACTCTGGAGGATCAGGACCTAGTCAGAGTTTAAACAATTTCAGGTGATTCTTTCATTGGTGGCTTTCCAGTTAAGGAAGTTGCTAGATTGTGGAGATCTCAGGATATGGCTTATTAGACTATGAGTGTCTTGTGTTGCCCCTTCTTCCCTTTTTTTTTATTACCGGTTTTATACTTCAATAACATTTTGCTAAATGGTTTTTGTTTGGCATTCTTACACACAAACCCTCAGTGCTTCAAAACAGATGTCTATTAGAGTAGGGCCCGGTATTCGTTTCATGCATTTCATTCGTGCTTTTGTACCGTACCGTTCATTGGTATTGCACGGTACGGCAGACCCCTCTCCACACAGATGAAGCAGTAAAACAAAAGTGAAAGCAGCACAAACCCATTTGCTTTGCTGCTGTTCATTCCACATGGCGCTCCCTGAGTGGCCCTGGGAGCTCATTGCGGGCATGTCTGCCAGCCGTGCTTGTTGCCTCTTGCCTGCCTCAGTGCCTGCCTTGCAGCCTGCTTATTCTTTAATCTCAGGACTCCTCTGCATATTGAGAGGGAGACATCTCAGAATCAGTGGTACCTTAACCCCAGTCTTTAAGATAAATTCTCTGCATATTGAGAGGGAAACCTCTAAGAATCGGTGGTACCTTAAGCCCAATCTTTAAGCTCAATTCTCCTCTGCATATTGAGAGGGAGACCTCTCAGAATCAGTGGTACCTTAAGCCCAGTCTTTTAGCTCAGTTCTCCTGCATATTGAGAGGGAGACCTCTCAAAATGAGTGGTACCTTAAGCCCAGTCTTTAAGCTCAGTTCTCCTCTGCGTATTGAGAGGGAGACCTCTCAGAATCAGTGGTACCTAAGGCCCCGCCTTTTTACTTCAAGTCTCCTTCACAGATCAAGAGTAAAACATCTCAGAATCATTGGTATCTTAAGCCCTTAGGTTAGAGGGCGGGACCAATGGGGAAAGAGGAAATGTTTTTAAGGAGATTATATTTAAAGAAAGAAAAAATCCCTAAAATTCGGGGGATGACCCAAACCTTGTAGGAGTTGGAGGGTTAAAAATGGTAGATGTGCCCTCCATGTGTGGTGATTTTCACCCCACTAGCCCTAAAACTGAGCGTAAGGGAAGCCTGGGCAACCTGCCCATTGTCGCCAATGGGACAATGCATTTGTATATTTGGATGGTGAAACCAAAGAGCTCATTCGGATGGGCACTAGTTTTGGAAGCGGCAGATGAACATGGAAACGGGGCCATATAAATGGAACAAACAGAAACGGGTAGTGATTTCATATAAATGCGCAAGACTAATGTCCATATAGTTTTAGGAAGCAATATTCTACCTCCTACCATAAACATACATATATATTTACGTTCAGAACTCTTGTATAATCAATAAATTGCTTCCATGCCTTCCATTCTGGAAAACAACTATTCTGACTTGGGTTTTTCTTTATTTCAAAGGTTGATAAGGATTTTATTCCTGGACTTATGTATATCCGGGACAATGAGGCTACTTCTGAAGAATTTGAAGCCATGAGCCTGCCTTTTACAGTGCCAAATGCCAGTGGCCAAGATATTCAGCTTAGTTCCAAATATGCCCATATTACACTAGATAATCGAGCAGAATATGTGAGGCTGGCAATAAACTACAGGTTTGTGGAATATTAGTGTCCTGTTTACAGAGCCATCCTATTGACATTTAAAAAGCCTTTGCCTTTGTTTCAGCCCAAAAAAGTATTAGTTAATATGCTTCCTGTGATCTCTTTTTGTATCACAAAATTCTCTTGAGTATTAGGGTAAGAGACAAAGAAAAAATGAGGTGGAAGTGGGGTCATGAGTTAGGAGGTAGATGATCGCTGAGAACTAAAGTGTGACTTAATTTCCTGTCCTTGAACTGAATGTGTCCTTCCAGATGTAATTGGCATGCATCTTCCAATAGCCCTGTTCAGTGTGTTGTCGAAGGCTTTCATGGCCGGGATCACAGGGTTGTTGTATGTCTTTCGGGCTGTGTGGCCATGTTCCAGAAGTATTTTCTCCTGACGTTTCGCCCACATCTATGGCAGGCATCCTCAGAGGCTATGTGGCATGGATAAACTAGGCAAGGAAAGGAAAAAATATATATCTGTGGCGAGTCCAGGGTGTGGCAAGAGTCCTCTCCACAGATATATATTTTTTCCTTTCCTTGCCTAGTTTATCCATGCCACACAGCCTCTGAGGATGACTGCCATAGATGTGGGCGAAACGTCAGGAGAGAATACTTCTGGAACATGGCCACACAGCCCGAAAGACATACAACAGCCCTGTTCAGCATAGGCAATGGCGAGATATTATATTCTATATGAAAAATGTACTGTATTTGCTTTCAACTTTTCAAACTATTTAAAAGGGAGGGATTGCTCTATTATCTTTTTTCATTATTCCAGAGCCTTGAACATGTGTAAATAAATACTGTTGGGGTTATAGCGTAGTATATTTTGGTGGTTTTCTTCAGAATTCTTTAAAGTGCATTTTGAAGGAAAGAGAAAAGATTTCAGAATCTATCCTCTAGATCTGTTATCAATCATATCAGTGGTGTTCTTTTCACTGATAAATGGGTGTCTTTTGGCAGACTTCATGAATTTGATGAACAAGTTGCTGCAGTTCGAGAAGGGATGGCTCGCGTTGTTCCGGTTCCTCTTCTTTCACTTTTCACAGGATATGAACTGGAAACAATGGTGCGTAGGATGGAACTATTAATTCTATTGGTTACCTGAGAAAAAATCTGGTCATATATATTTTTATATGAACATGTGTTTGAAACTTTTATCTCTGCTTATTTTATAAGTTTATGCCTCATTAAGGTTGAGTTTACCCTGAGTTACATAATTGACCTACCTACAAGTGCTAAAACTGCTTTGTGCCTAACAATGCAAAATAAATTTGGGACTAAGCCACTCACTTGGTGACACTATTGGTTGCTGCTATAAAATAAAGCCTTGCAGAAGTATTACCCCCTCCCCTCCCCCATTTTCCACATTTTGTTTTATAATCTGGCATTGAAATGTATTAATTGGCAATGTTATCATTTGATCTACCCAAGATACTGTGGGCTCCTGGTATCTGCTGGAGTTTGGTTCCAGGGCTGCTGTGGATACCAAATCTGTATGTAATCTATTACATACAATGGCATAGTAAAATGATGTTCCTTATATAAAATGACAAACTTCTTTTTTTGGGTGGGAATATTTTCATGTTGAAGATATTGAATTTATAGATGCAAAATCCATGCATATAGCGGATCAATTGGCAAAGTATTATTTTTTGCAGCACAAAAGTTAAGTTAACCTAAATAAAATCAAGAGAAAATGTTTAGGAGGAAGCTGATATATTTGATGCCTTCTATAAAAAGCCTATTTTTAATCATTTTATTAAATTATTAAAAACCTAACTTGAAATTTTATAGTATTTTTCTGGAATCCAGATTTTTTTTGAAAACTATCTCCTTCCTTACCTTCCTCCTGTATGTCTGCATCTGAGAGAGTGAATGTCTTCCCATCAGGTGACTACTACTTCACCTCTTTTCTTCTATCTTTTTCCTTTGTCTGAAATGTTTTTGCCTTTTAGAATGGTTACTCTAATTGTTCAGTTCCTATCTGATGACCCCCACCTATACATTTCAGTTTATAGTGCTAGATATGATTTTTTTGGGGAATGGAGGGTGAGTAAGGAAGACTAATTTGGCCTATAAACAGTTGTTGCTCAATGTCATCAGCCAAGCTGGGGGCATTCTGCATCCTGAACGTTTAGAGAATGAGAATGATATAACTGGGATGTAGTGTGGACATTGATTACATTCATAATAAATGGCATACCTAAACTTCACAAAGAGCAGGTCATTATCCCCAAATCCTAAGGGATCTGCATCCTGGTTAACAAGAAAGAGTGGTAATTTGAAATAATTGGGATTTTTTATTTTTTTATTTTGGAGAAACTTTATTTGCACATGGGTACAAAATAAGATATCATGGAGATGGGACCCAAATCTAAGCAGAAAATTCATTTACACCTTGTAGATGATCATTTCATATGCAATATTTTTTTAACAATTTTGTGCATAAAATCAAGTACATCAAACCATTAGAAAACAAAGATGTCACTATCTCAGCCACTCAGGTGGATGATTTTGGAGTATTTCAGATTATGGAATTCTGTGTTAAGGAATGCTTAACTTACAGTTTTTTATTGTTAAATGGCTTAAATGTTATGAAAGTTAAAGATGGCCTGTGAAATTCTCCAGTGTCCTTTTTCTTTCTCCCTCCTCAGGTGTGTGGGAGTCCAGATATTCCTCTTCACCTTCTGAAATCTGTGGCTACATATAAAGGCATTGAACCCACAGCTTCCCTCATACAGTGGTTCTGGGAAGTCATGGAGTCCTTCTCCAACACGGAGCGTTCCCTTTTCCTGCGCTTTGTCTGGGGCAGGACCAGGCTTCCTAGAACAATCGCGGATTTCAGAGGCAGAGACTTTGTCATCCAGGTAAGAACTGAAGAGCCACAGGAGCTCATTACTACTGTGAATTAATTTCCAGTTTGTGAGACTACATGGTGTAATAATACTAGGCAGCCCACTGGGAAACCAATGTTCAGCACACACAGTGGAAGGCATAACCTTTTTATGTTTTTCTCTCTCTCTGTTGGCATCTCTGGAACTACTGTTGCCATGATTATAGTTTTCCTTTGTCCTTTTTTGTTACTATTTAATGGAGCTAGAATAATTTTGTAGTTTTTCCAGAATTATTGTGCAATGCATGACTTGTGACTGCAGTATTAAAGGACTTGCCTTGATCTTATGATTTTAGCAGTGAATAGGTGTCTTGTGCTTTCACAGGGAAACAGTAGTGTACTTTGAGTTGAAATAAAAATAAATATTATCTTTAAGGATTATTTCATGCTGTGCTAAATTCTTGAACCAGCCAGTAAAAAGACTGAGGCAATTTAAGGAAGAAAGCACTTATCATTGTAAAGGCACTCTTTAATGTGCATTATACGAGTACGTACAGCAACTGCAAATACAAATTCTAATGGAGTTGCTGCCTGTATTGGAGATGGAACATGATGAAGGCTGACATAACTGAATGTAAACCCCACTGAGGCTTCAATTTTGTTCAGCTTCTACATGAAAGCATATTATGTAAAAAATATATTTGCTGGTTCAATGCAGTGAAATGTTTGTTTCTTTTCTGCCTTGACAGGTCCTAGATAAATACAACCCTCCAGATCACTTCCTTCCTGAGTCGTACACATGCTTCTTTCTGCTGAAACTGCCCAGGTATTCGTGCAAACAGGTGCTAGAAGAGAAATTAAAGTATGCCATTCATTTCTGTAAGTCCATAGACACTGATGACTATGCTCGGATAGCACTGACTGGAGAGCCGACTGCAGACGACAGCAGCGATGACTCCGACAATGAAGATGCGGACTCTTTTGCTTCAGATTCCACACAGGATTATTTAACTGGCCACTGAAAGGGAACCGTCCCCTTGCTGGCTGTTGATGCTACAAGCACTGAGGCAACGCGCCATAATGTAGCATTGGAGCAGAGGGAGAACTGTGTAGTGAACCGGGCACAAAGGCATGTAACCAGAGAACTACTAATCATTACTCAACATGGGGAGCTTGTGTTCTTGTGGGAATAGGGATTGATAACTGAAGTAACTTTCTGTAGAGTTAAACGGGTGCCATAAATGGGCATTGAACATCTATTTTGATAGCTGAAGGTCCCCTTTTTTCCCTTTATGCTGCACTGCAGGTAGAAATTTGTGTTTACTCATGTGTTGTAAATGTTTATAAAAATATTGGTAGAGTGAAATTTAAACAACTGAAATCTTTTAAATTGTGGGTGCAATAGATTTTTTTTTCAAAATTAAGTGTTGTGTTCTTTGCATCTTCTTGATTGTATATTGGAACTACTGTGCAATGACTGAATAGTATTATAAATATTTCAATTAATTTTACTAGTTGTTTTGTTTATTAAAAATACTTTTTGGAACACTCAGTTATCAGTATTCCTTACATTCATCAATAGATAACTAAGCAACACCTCATTAAGCTTATTCCACCCCTCAGAGACTTTATTTGAACTTCTATATATATATAATGTATCTTGAATTGATATCTTTCTGTGAATGACAGAATTCTTAACATGGGAAATATACTGTACAGAACTGTGCCATGTATATGCAAAAATTATAATTTCCCTCTGAATAAAACATCTGTCAACAAACAGTTTAGTAGGGCTTTTTATGGTGAGAAATCTTCCAAAGAATTATGTACCTTTCCAATTTGGTTTTTCTTTTTTATAATTTTTTTATTAAATGAATTAATGGCATACAGAATATGAGAAAGATAATAAAATACACATAATACAGGTATGCCATTCCCCCAAATCCCCCCCCACTTCCCCCCACCCATGAACCCACATATGACTTTCGGCACCACCCAGTATGAAACTAATATCTCAAAAAATCTACCCTTATCCTACATTAATAAATTCCCCTTGCAACTACTTTGAAATATATTTTGTCTTTCTTTCTAAATGCCCAAATGCAAGCCTCCATTTCTTAACAAAGTCTTTATTGCTTCCTCCCCATATGCCATTTGATAGCTTGGCCATTTGGATATATTCTAATAATTTTTATCTCCAGTTCTTTAGCTCTTTTTCTCCTTTCCAAGATTATTCTATTATTCTCACTGCAACAAAACTGTATTGACATATTTCTACATCTTCTTTACAGGTATTTTCACCAATTAGCCCTAAGATGTACATTCTGGATCTTTCCTAATTGTTTTAATGATCATATTATTTGTTTCTTTAATTCCTTTTCCCCAAGATATTTGTACCAACTTATAGATCCACCAGACATGAAAAAGGTACCTTTCTGTACTTTAGGAGGTACCTTCCCAATTTCTAAAGAATTAAACAAATGCACTTTCAGAAGGCTTGGACCAATTCTGGATCACTCTTGGTTTAGCTTTCAAGTCAAATTTCCAAAACCTTTTTTGGGCGTTAGCTATGTGTAGGTAATTTTACCACTCTGGTTCTTTTTATTGCTGTGTTATCTAATATTTTTCTAAAATGGAATGGAAGACACTGCAAATTTGAGACATTTCCATTAATGTTTCTTCACTTATATGGTGTCTACTTTTAAGAACCTTTCCTCGTTGCCTTTAGTACTCTGATTAATAGGTTACTCAGGTTTATTTGTGTAAACAAGTGATATATGTCTTTTCTTAATTTATGTTTTTAGTCTGACACATTCCATTTATATGGCAAAATCACAGTCTCCTATCTTCTAATTGAGTGGTTTTCTGCCTTTGGCCCTCCAGATCTTTTGGATTTCCACTAACCATTGTCCCACGCTGGCTGGGACTTCTGGGGATTGAAGTCCAAAATATCTCAAGGATTTCATTGGAGAGCTACTGTTCAAATTGTAGTCAAAAAAAGGACTTGGCAATCCACGTGTTATTACTTGTCCCCCTCACTCAATGTTGAAGTCCCGAAAAATTTGGAAATAATAAAAGTTTTATGATCATCAATTAGTGGCTGTTTTAGACATTTACACAAATCTGTTGTGCCATATATGCAGTGAACTCTGCCTCTATTTTTAAATACCTATATATCCAGGGTCACATAAAAATGTTTTGGGCTGAAGGGGGTCGCAATTGGAAAGGTTTAAGAAGCCCCGTGTTAGATGTATTCCATAAAGAGTCTCCACCTTTCCAACTCTTCTTTTTGCATAGAATTAATGAGGATCTATTATTTTCAGTAGAAGGACATGTCAGTTGTGTTTGACAGAATCAGTGGAATGATGGGTATCAAGAATGCCATATTATGTTGTGCTCTTTCTAGCAGTGCCATTGTGTGAGTGCAAGGTTTGTTTACTGATATACATTTACAGACTTAGTACAAAGGCAGTGCCCAAGCAATGCAAACACTATCGGCCTAGTTTTATTGCACAACTGGTTATGCAAAGGGATCAAACATGTGCTATCTCTTAAGTTACCACTTGTGCAAAAAAGAAATAAATACAGCACAAGTAAGTAGGATTTTATCCTCTACTACGGGCATCCTCAGGAATTCTGGGAGCTGGAGGGCTGCAGTTTGAGGATGCCTGCTCTGCTAGATTTACATGGGAGTCATAGTCCCCTCAAGTATTAATTAGTTACTTAGTATACTTTTCTAATTAACACTGCAGGAGTTAAACATCTCCAGGTTCATCGATAAGTAAAATATGTTAGGTGATCTGAGAATGCAGTAAACTTTGCAGTATTGGGATTACAATATGTATGAATGATAAAAGGACGTTTTGGAAGAAATTGGCATGAATTCAGACAGCCTAGGAGAATTTATCAGCTGAGCTGTCACATCCGTGGTTGTAATACTTCTTATCTAATATTAACTCAAAGAAACACATTCTAGGGTCAATTAGGATTCAGCAGAGTTGGAAAATATAAAGGATCCCATGATTATTACAAAAGCAGTGTAGTATGTTAATCTAGAGAAAGTTATTTTTTTATTTTTAGAATGTACTTTATCATAAACTAAGCCAACTGCCTTATCATATCCCAAAAGGTTAATCCAAAATTTGGGTTCACTGACAAAGTTCTGCTCCAATAATTCTTGCCTTGTTCCCTCCTGGCAGATGATAATAGGCTTCCTAAAAACTGTGTTAATATTAAAACTTGCTAATTGGTGCCTATTTGACTTGTCTCTGTGTTGGATTATTTTTTCAAGAAATGTGTCCTGTTATTTCTGTAGTCATACGGTAAGATTTCTGTAAAAAAAATCTCAGATTATCATATTTTTGTTTCTTTTATTATTTTGATATTTGGCCAAGCAATATAAGACTTCTGTGTTCACTATAAGAGCAAATTCCTTTTGTGTTTTCATTGCATTAACTTTAAAAAGGTAACATATCCCAATACAATGCTTGTTCAGTTTCAAACTTGGAAAGAATCCTTTTGGAATTTAACATTTTGAACACTTTTGAAAAACCAAGTGGCACAGGAATTTAACCTTGATAGTAAGAGAAAAGAGGGAAAAATGAAAGTTTGAATCAGTGGTGCTCATTGGAATTAGAGGCAGTGTTGCTAAAGCATCACTTACTCATAATAGCATTTCGTTATTGGTTTAACCCAAAGATCCATGTAATCACTCTGACTGCAAGAGGGGCCAAATGGAAATTTCCAAAGCAGCAATGTGGGTATAGGACACTTTTCGTTTGTTCATGACAACTGATAATTGGAAATGTATGCCTTATAAACACAGAGAACAATTTTTAGATAAATATAACAAAGAATCCATAGTAAGTCTAGTTTCCATAGACTTTTGAGCGATGTAGTTGCTTTTGTCTATCTTGAATTGCCAGTCAATTTTTGGAATGACCTTTGACAGACAAAATCAGAAGCATTCCTCTCTTCGTTAAGAGCTTTAGTAAAATGACCAGTAGTAGCATTACTATTACAATGAATTGTATTGTTACATGCCTTCAAGTCTTTTGCAACTCATGATGACATTACCACAGGGTTTTCTTGGCAAGATTTGTTCAGGGAGGCGTTCCCTTTGTCCCCCTCTGAGTCTGAGAGAGTGTGACTTGCCAAAGGTCAACCAGTGGGTTTCCATGGCCAAGTGGGGGTTTGAACCATGGTCTCCAGAGTCCTAGTCCAACCCTTAAACCACGGTCATTTCTTTGGAAACATCTAAAAAATAAGATAATACAAGAGGAGGATATTGCTTGTTGTTTATTCATTCAGTCACTTCCGACTCTTCATGACCTCATGGACCAGCCCATGGCAGAGCTCCCTGTCGGCCATCGCCACCTCCAGCTCCTTCAAGGTCAAGCCAGTCACTTCAAAGATACCATCCATCCACCTTGCCCTTGGTCAGCTCCTCTTCCCTTTTCTTTCCATTTTCCCCAGCATCATTATCTTCTCCAAGCTTTCCTGTCTTCTCATGATCTGGCCAAAGTACTTCACCTTTGCCTCTAATATCCTTCCCTCCAGTGAGCAGTCGGGCATTATTTCCTGGAGTATGGACTGGTTTGATCTTGTGGTCCAAGGCACTCAGAATTTTCTTCCAACACCACAGTAAAAATGTGTCTGTCTTCTTTCGCTCAGCCCTTCTAACTAGGAGGAATACCATTGCTTTAACTATGCGGACTTTCGCTGCCAGTGTAATGTCTCTATTCTTCACTATTTTATTGAGATTGGTCAATGCTTTCCTCCAGTCTGTGTCTGCAGTAATCTTTGAGCCAGAAATATATAATCTGTCACTGCCTCTATGTTTTCTCCCTCTATTTGCCAGGATCTAAATAGAAATATCATGTGAGATACATATATATATTGGATAGAGGATATAAATGCTCTAAATGAATAATTACTAAGGCAATTAGGGTAAAAACAAAGTCACAAAAGTATAGGGAAGGTTTTGGGTATGCAGCTTAATGCTTCCGAGATTTTTTTTTTTTTGGATTATAGTTTCTAGGAATTCAATTAAAACTTCTTCCAGGAAATAATATTTCAATCTGTAGTCTCAGTTTGCATCTAGACCCCTCAACACACACACACAGACACACACACAGTATTTTAAACTGTGACAGCCACCCTATAAATATATCAATTAAAGCGTGACACATCTAAAAAATAAAATATATGAGACTTATGTTTACTTAAAACATTGCCTTCTTTACCCTTAAATAATCTATTCTGATTTGCAAAGGCTCTACAGTGCTTCCAGCAATTATATTTCTTGATCTTGCAATATCAGATCTTTTTTAAAAAAAAACTGGGTTATGTTGGGGATTGAACCCAAATGCTCCTGTGTGTAAACCTGGCTAGAGTTTTCTTGTTTCCTCCACTGATTTTTGCTGTTTGGGGTAAGCCTGTCTCATAAACAGTCCTTTGGATGAGGTTTTACATACATATTCATTTATGCAAACATCTTTATAATAATTGCCACTCCCTTGAGCTGCTGGAGGAATGCAAATATGACCGAGCCCTGGAGGAGCGTTCCCTCCTCATCTGCTTTATCCCTTCTGCTTCATTACTTAGAACTCAAAAGTCTGTCAGGAATGCAGGCAAAACATATTTTCCCTGCCCTTCACTCCCTGCACATGCTTGTCATAAGGTAGAATCTATAAAAATCCTTCAGACTGGCAGACCTTAAACCAGTTCACAGTTTGCTCTTTTTTCATATTCTCCAGCATTCCTGGCAGACTCCAGACACGCAAAAGTGAGCAGTAGCAATTCCCAAGCTCATGACTGACAAAACCATGCTAGTTGTGAAACAGTCTGTCTGTAGGGCCCATAGGTTCTCTTCTTTACCTAACCCAAGGGCATTTTTTGGTCTTAGGATAGTTATGGGACTGCTTGGATTTAGAAGAAAAGGGTAGTCTATTGTAAGAGGAGAGACATGTAGCCTTCCACAGTTCTCAGCAGCCCCAGCCAGCATCCCCAGTGGTTAATGGGAGTGGTTGCCACCATTAGACTAGGATTGAGGATCCCAGATTCAGTCCTCCATTTTGTAAACAATTGGTCCTGACACTATATTTCAGACTTCATGAGATTGTTGTGGGCAAGAGGCCCATGTGCACTGCCTAGAACTCCTTGGAGACAAAACAAGGTAAGTGTAGGAGATAAATGACAGGAAGACATGTTGAGAATGTTTTGAAATACAGCCATAGTTTGTCTTCCTGTTTTTTGTATTTTGTATGTAACGGCATCAGTTGCCACTTGTAAGCCGCCCTGAGTCCCCTCGGGTGAGAAGGGCAGGGTATAAATAATTGAAATAAATAAATAAATATGTACATAAGGACAAATACATGCTTTCAAAATGTTGATTCCAGAAGTGTGTGTGTATGTGTGTGTGTATGCGTGCATGCCTTCAAGTTGCCTCTCGGCTTATGACGATACCATGAATTTCATGGGGTGTTCTTAGGCAAGGAATACTCATGTGATTTTGTCAGTTCCTTCCTCTGAAATGTAGCCTTTGGTATTCATTGGTGGTCTCTGATCAGGGCTGGCCCTGCTTAGCTTCCAAGATCAGACAGGATCTATTGCCATTAGGAAGACTGTGGAAAATGTGTTTTCTCCTCTTTCCTATCCATGTTGTATTTGAAAGATGGTGTGTTTTCTTCTGAGGCTAAAATCATAGAGTTGAAAGAGACCTCAAGTGCCATCCAGTCGAACCCCCTTCTGCCATGCAGGAACAGCCAATCAAAGCATTCCTGCCCTTCCTTGGACACACATTCCAGCTTGTTAACATTGTTCTAGAATTGTAATTACAACTGGGCACAGTATTCCAGTTGAGGTTTGGCGAAAAGCAGAATAGAGTGGGACTATTACTTTCCTTGATCTAGGCACTATACTTGATGCATAGCTATACAGTAGAGTCTCACTTATCCAACATAAACGGGCCGGCAGAATGTTGGATAAGCGAATATGTTGGATAATAAGGAGGCATTAAGGAAAAGCCTATTAAACATCAAATTAGGTTATGATTTTATAAATTAAGTACCAAAACACCATGTTATACAACAAATTTGACAGAAAAAGTAGTTCAATATGCAGTAATGCTATGTAGTAATTACTGTATTTCCGAATTTAGCACCAAAATATCACGATGTATTGAAAACATTGACTACAAAAATGCGTTGTATAATCCAGAACGTTGGATAAGCGAGTGTTGGATAAGTGAGACTCTACTGTACTTCTATTGATGCAAAATACAAAAATACAGAGAGATAAAACCAATGGATACTTTAAATATATTTAAACTTAGACTATGATACTTTGCCCTGCACATGACAGACTCACTGGAGAGAACAGAGTCTCTTTTCTAGTTTTGCTTATCAGATGATCTCTATATTTGCATGTGGATGAGCACAAATTAGAAATTTGATTGCAAAGTACTATTAAGAGATTTGAGATGCCAGTTCTCAGATCCTGGCCCCTCTTCTCTGCTCCTCAAGGTGAAAGGGAGGAACCTAAGGTTGAAGTGCTGCCTTGAAACATGTCCCTTGTACTATCTCCACAGACCCACCTACTGTGACATTGCAAGGGATTGTGCCTGGATCTTATAGCTTCCAAATGTAATTCCAGAAGAATCCTTGGAAATACAACCTATCAGTGAGAAAAGACAGAGCATTTTGCATCGAGTCACTGTAATTCTTTTGCAGTCAGAATGTGTAGGTTTATAAGGTTTGAGCTCATTGAAGTTCATCTCATGCCAGCTACATGTGAGCATCTGTCTACATTGACACAAAAATTCATATGCATTTTCTGGACATTTTCAAATGTACAAATCTTTACCCACTGAGTGAAGTGCTTTCAACCCAGAATTGAATATGGCTTTCTTTCTACATTTTTTCCAGACGCATCGCTTTGTTATTTGTTTTCTTTCATAGAATGGATTGAATATTCGGTTACAAATTGTGTCTAGTTCAGGTTTTAGGGTGCAAACTGGACAAATCTGTAAACAAAACATTGCAACAAAGTTAATTTTATACCCCTACATTTCAGATAACAGAAAACAGGTTTAAGTTTGAGTATCCTTTTCCCCGTGATTTAGAGCTTGAAAAGTTACATTTTCAAACTACAACTTCCAGAATCCTCGAGCCACTGGCTACACTGGAAGTTTTAGCTTATTTATTTATTGTGTCAGAAGCGAAGCGAGGTTACAAACTGTAATGTATTTGAAAACAAAACAAAGTTAAATAAAACTTGGCATTATGCTAAATGTCCTTTGACCAGAAGCTGGCCACTTGGAGTGCCTCTGGTGTTGCTATAAGAAGGTCCTCCATTGTGCATGTGGCAGGGCTCAGGCTGCATTGTAGTAGGTGGTTTGTGGTTTGCTCTTCTCCACACTCACATGTTGTGGACTCCACTTTGTGGCCCCATTTCTTAAGGTTGGCTCTGCATCTCGTGGTGCCAGAGCAGTCTGTTCAGCACCTTCTAAGTTGCCCAGTCTTCTGTGTGCCCAGGAGGGAGTATCTCATCTGGCATCAGCCACTGATTGAGGTTCTGGGTTTTAGTCTGCCACTTTTGGACTCTTGCTTGCTGAGGTGTTCCTGCAAATATCTCTGTAGAATCTAGAAAACTATTTCATGATTTAAGGCGTTGGAATGCTGACTAATATCCAAATGGGATGGTCTGGATATGTCAATGCCTTGGTCTTTTCATTGCTGGCTACTACTTCCCGGCGGATGTCAGATGATGCAATGCTGGCTAAACAGTATAATTTCTCCAGTGGTGTGGGACATAGACATCATGTGATAATGTGGCATGTCTCATTAAGAGCCACATCCACTGTTTTAACATGGTGAGATGTATTCCACACTAAGCATGCATATTCAGCAGAAGAGTTGCAAAACACAAGGGCAGATGTCTTCACTGTGTCTGGTTGACAACATTAAGATTGTTTCGGGGCCAGGCTTCAAAATGTTTACTAACACTGCTATTACTCTAAACATACTAACGAAAAAATAACTTATCCTGTGATAGAGAAAGACATCTTTAAACCCTTGCCTGACTTAAACCTGAACCCAGGATTTAACAAGACTGACAGGTAGAAAGTGAACCCTCAAAACAGACAAAACATTATCTCAGTGGCTTCCCCTTTTTCTCATGTAGCTTGCTATTGTTGAGATCATTACTCAGAATTTAGTTGAAATTGATACTTTAAGGGCCCTTCCTGCACACTTTGACATGCTCTCCCAATTTACCATCCTGCCATGGAGTTAACCTCTGTCACATGTGTGTGGATTTTTTTCCCTGAGAGAATTAGCAGTGATCCATTTACTTTCCCCTCCCCTTTTTTTGCCCTTTCCAAGGACTGACGGAGGATTAAAAGGAGCTTTGTAAATGCAACGAATACTGCTAATGGCAGTCAAAACAAGCACCAGCTTCTAAGTTGGCATCACATGATAGCAGACCTAGAAATTCTTGTTTCATTTATCAAGGCATAGAATGCAATGGGCACTTGTAGATCCTTAGGATACAGAATCTGGTTCCTTTTATCCATTTAGATCTAGAAATGTTCAATTTTTGAAAGGTAGAAACTTCCACCTGTCTTAACTGAGGGAATTGGCTCATGACTTTATGATCTGTGCTTTTTTTGGAAGACTTAAAGAAGACAGCAAGAAGTCAGCAGGAACAGGTAAAACATCTTCCCGTTCTCTTCACCAGGCATATAAGACAATAAACCGTTGATATATTCTTTAAACTCTACAGCTGAGATTACTTAATTGCAAAGATTTTCTTCATGCAACACTTGCTGTAGTTGCCTTTTGATTGTGATTCTTTGAATATTTTTAAAAATCATTACATTACATTATTTTTGCTGCAGGAAATTAACTACTCCTTTTCTCCCATAGGCATTTCTACTTTTGGGAAAATAAAAAAGGTCATTGTTTCTTTGGCCATTTGATTGAGATAACTATGACAAAATACCTTACCAACTTGATATGAATTTATATGAAGGTAGCAATAAAGGCTCTTCCGGTAGAAATATTTGCTTTGATCCATCTATGTAGATTTGAATTGAATAATGAGGTTTTTATATGCATACAAGTTGAAAGATCAAGAATACCATTTGGATGCTTAATTATTGGCTGGGCATTATTTGCTGAATCAGAAATGTAAATCTATAATTATTATGGTTTTTTTGCTATCCCCATATCATTCTATCACACACTACATTTTTTGAAGTGTAACTACAGTTGGTTAAGAGCAATGAAGTTTGAAATATATATACCGTAGAGTCTCGCTTATCCAACCTTCGCTTAGCCAATGTTCTGTATTATCCAACGCAGTTTGCCTTTTAGTAGTCAGTGATTTTGTAGTCAATTTTTCAATACATTGCAAAGTTTTTTGGTGCTAAATTTGTAAATACAATAATTTGTAAATTTGTAAATACATAATGTTATCATGTACTGAACTGCTTTTTCTGTCCATTTGTTGTAAAACTTGATGTTTTTGGTGCTTAATTTGTAAAATCCTAATGTAATTTGACGTTTAATAGGCTTTTTCTTAATCCCTCCTTATTATCCAACATTTTTGCTTTTCCAACACCTGTGTATACACACACACACACACACACACACACAGTGTGTGTGTGTGTGTGTTCATGATTGCCTAGAATAGAGTTAAAGGGTCATTTAACACATTAACTGAATGTTTTACATTGTAGCTTCCTAAGATTCTTGGACTGAATTAGACCTGTTCAGAGTGGAATCATTTTTCATTCGGGAGTTACACTAGTTTTTGAACTTTGATCAATCCCCTTGAAGGCTTTAAGTTAGATGTGGAAATTCGGACAACTGTGAAATTTGATACAAAATGGGAATGAATGCTATAGTAGGTTTCTACTTGGTTCATTCTATTTCTAAATTGATTTTTTTTACCACTAGTACACATCAGTGGCTACTAGTCATGATTGCTATGCATTCCCTCCAGTATCCAAGTCAGTATGCCTCTCATTACTAGTTTCTGGGGAAAATATAATTGCATTCATATTCTGTTCAGAAGTTGCCCTTTGGCATCTGCTTGACAATATACTGAATTAGTTATTAGTCTTTTAATATGATCTCACAGTGTTGCTTTTTACATTTGCTATTTGAGTTCTTCAGAACAATAGTGCTGATACCCATGAGTAGATGAAAGGGCTGTCCCAGGCAACAAATTTGGTGTTTCATAAATGGAAAGGAAAATACTAGTTATATGACCATTCTTGCATTCAAGACTGGAGATAAATTCTTGTAGGATTTTCTGTCTCTGATACCAAGTCGGTTGTATTCTAAGCCCTTTGATTTGGTTGGGTAGATTGCCATTTGAAGATTGTGTTGATCTGGCTCCTTTATTGTAAAAAGGAAGTGCAGGTATAGCCATCTGTCACATCTTCCACAGTAGACATTTCATGAAATATTTGGAATACTATCCTCCATGCCTGAAACAAAGTGAAGATCATGTTTTCCATGTCTCCTTACAATTGCTACGCTGTGTGGCATATAATATGGTTTTAGAGCAGAGATGGGCAACTGTGGCCCTCCAAAAGTTGTTGATTTGGAGTTGGCTCTGACTGCAAAGGACGAATGGGAGTGGTTGGCCAGAAACATTACATTTTTATGTTATAGCATAAGAAAGAAATTCCCTTGGGATATTTAGTTTTGGGTATTCAGTGAGCTATAGGACTCATTGAATAATCTTGGGTCAGTTACCTCCTAGATGCCATCTTGAGCTCACTAAAGGAAAGGCAGCAACCAAATCTAATACGGTTGGTCCTTCACATTTGCAGATTTGACTATGGTGGATTTGCTCATTTGCAGATTTGATTAATGTGTCCTCTTTAGGAATCTCTAGGTCTTCTGGTGTGACTCTAACATCCACTGGAAATTGATCACAGAGTTGTTCTGGGGTGACTGGCAATTCCTAGGAAGGACACTTCTCCAGGTCCTCCAAGGCAATTCTATGTTCAACCTCTACCTGAGACAAGCTGATTAGGGCTTCTGGGAGTTGGAGTCCCAAACAGGCCAAAGGTTGTGCTCCACCGATTCAAAACATAACAGTGGAAATAATGTACAGCACTCTCCATTAAAATGGTTTCTGCAGTTGTTAGTAGATAACGGAAGACCCGTCTAAATGCAATGGAGGTGGCGTTTCTTAACAACTTCTCAAGGAGCAGAGAGTTGTTGATGTGTGGAGGCAGAAGAGCAAAGGAGATGGAAAGATCTTTATGAAAAAGTCAGAGTAGTCTATGGAATCATGGGAGATAAGCAAGCATGAAGCAGGAGTAAAGACCCTTGGGGTTTAAAGGTGAGCCAGAGGGTCCGGGGGAAAGCAAACAGTGCACTGATCGCCACGAACCCCTGGTCCCACAAGATAATATAAGAAAGAGAGGGGGGACCCATTTTGTGGAAAGATCTTAAACAAATAACACCAAAGAGGCACAGAACCAGAACAGGGAAGAAACCATAAAAATGCATGAAATTTGGAGCAATTTCAGTTGATGTTAAAATGTTTCCTCAAATTAGAGAGGCCACAGAGGAACACATTACAAAACCACAAATATACGGGGCATGAAAAGAGTTTTTGAGTTAAAGTCAAAACATTTTCTCATCTCATACATGAGAAAACCAAATACAGGCAGTCCCCAAGTTGCAAACATCCGACTTACAAACAGCTCATAGTTAAGAATAGGACTCAGACCAAAGGAAGTGAGAGAAATCTATCCCTAGGATGGGAAATTCACCCCTGAAAGAATTATCATGGGGAAAAAGTGTCTCCACTGAAGCAATCATATCCATAACAGAATCATATCCATATCAAAATCCAGTTATCACAGGGACGGAAAATGAGATGAAATCTTCTGAACAGGGGCACAGGCAACAAAATTATGCCTTCCCTATGCTATCCAAAGCAAATACATACTGGAGTTACACTTAAAAAATGTACCTGTTTTGGCTTACATAAAAATTCAACTTAAGAACAAACCCCTTAGAACCCATCTTGTTTGTAACTTAGGGACTGCCTGTAAATGCATGAAATATGGGAAGAGTTTTACTATATGTAAACAAAATGTAATTTTAATATAGGCCCCTGCACAAAAGAGAAGCTATATAAATGCATGAAATATGGAAAGAGCTTCAGTCAAAGTTATCACCTTATTTCACTTCAAACAATCAACGTAGGAGAGAAACCATATAAATGCACGGAGTGTAGGAAAACCTTATGATGATGAAGATCTCTTAATTTGTTCAAATATATGTGCTCAAGGAAGATATTAATTTAAAGCTCTGTTTTTTTCCTTAAAATTCTGAAGAATTCTGAAAAGACATAATTGATTTGTCCTTGATCAAAACTTTTAATACCTCCTATATACTTTTTTTTAAAGATTCAGATATTATTGCCCACCTTTCTATTAAGAACACTCACCAAGAAATCTGAGGATTAATTTTTAAAATCACAATAATATTAGTTTACATACTGGGAATAATAGGAACGACTGGTTTAAACAGTGATATATGTCTAGATTGTTTTAAATGGCAAATAGCTTTTAATTGTTATTGATTAATATCTACGGTATGTTATTTATTAATACCTACCGGTATGTTATTTTCAGAGCCCCCGATGGCACAGCAGTTTAAATTGCTGAGCTGCTGAACTTGCTGACCAAAAGGTTGGCGGTTCAAATCAGAGGAGCAGGGTGAGTTCCTGCTGTTAACCCCAGCTTCTGTCAGTTCAAAAACATGCAAATGTGAATAGATCAATAGGTATTGCTCTGGCGGGAAGGTAACGGTGCTCCATGCAGTCATGCCGGTCACATGATCTTGGAGGCATCTACGGACAATGCTGGCTCTTTAGCTTAGAAATAGAGATGAGTGTTACAGATTAATGATGATAAATGGAAGCTCTTATGTGTGCCCGTGATCCAGAGTCACCCGCAGAACAATAACATGCCACTCAGGTTTGCAGAACAAAAATGCAGGAACTTTACTGATTCCAAGAGATCAAAAACAGTAGTATTTACAATGGTCACTCTGATCAATTACAGAAGTCCACAGTCATAAACAGTCCTTTCTCGGTCCACAAATCTGCTTCAGAGAAGAATACAGTCCCGGTTCTTCTCCCTCTTTTTCTCAGCAGCAAACAGGCCTCAAAATAGCAAGGCCTCTCTGAGTACACTTGCTACCTACACCAGCAATACTTAGTCAGCAACTGAAAACTTGTCCAAACTGATTCTGCAGCACCAGAACAGAAACAGTATCAAAATCAATCTCCAGGTCTTTTGCAGGCTCAGCCAATCGGCTTTAGGTACTTCATTTTCCAGTTAACACACACAGCAAACTATGACAGTGAGCACCAACCCCCAGAGTCAGACACAACTAGACTTAATGTCAAGGGAAAATCGTTACCTTATGTTATTTTCAATCGTATTAAGTTGAAAACTATTTATTGTTTATTACTTTTTTTTAATATACTATTTTTGTATTTGTTACTTGTTGTAAGCTGTTCCAAGTCCCTTCAGGGAGAGGAGGCGGGATATAAATAAATAATAATTATTATTATTACTGTGTAAAAACACTTCATTATAATTTTTAATTATATCCAGGGTATGTAAAAACATGCACAAACTAAAGGACTTTTGTAAAACAAAATGAGAAATCAAATGACTTAGTCACTAACAAAATTACTTCAGTGTAATGCAGCCTAACCTTTTGTTGGTGACTGAAGCATTTTACTTCTCATTTTATTCTATAAAAGTCCTCTGGTCTGTGCATGCCTTTCAGAGAAGCCTGCCTCTTGGCTTTATTTAGCCTTATAATATACTACACTCTTTGATAACCCACTCACTTTATGACTGCTTTTCACAGTGTGTTAAATGTATTAAGAGACATTTCCGGGTCTCAGTTCTCTTTTAAGGTATTCATAAGCTCTTATGCTTTTTCGCTACTTCCAATGCCACTTTATAAACAAAGCCTTCAGAAAACAGCTTATCACAGAAAACAATTTATCACAGGCCAGTGAATCTCATTGTCATATTCCTTCTTAGTAATGTAGATTTGGATCCTCCTCCCACAAAATCTGAAGGGAAACTCATAATAAGCAATCATCTTTTTAAAAGAGATCAATTGACCCATCTCCCTCCAACACAGTCCTTTGAATCTGCACCCTTTTCTTCAGTGAATTGCTTTTTTTGATTATGCTTCTGGATCATTCTTGTTTGAAGAAAGTCTTCTCTGTGCCTGTCTTTCTTCTCTGCCGGCTGTGAGGTTCTTTCTAGTGACATCAATGTAATTAATTTGGGAGGGCTGTGGTTATGAGCATTCCTGCTCTTCCTTCAAGTTCAAGCAGGGATTTCACATGGTGTTTCCAGTTTTGCGATATTCCTGCCTTCCACAATGAATCTGCATAGAACTTTAAGGTTCTTCTTTTTCAGTAGAGTAGATATGCGCAAATCTCTACGAGACTTGTATACCCATACCATTCTGCTCTTCCCCAAGCTGCTAATTACTGGTAAAGATTGAGTATCCCTTGGAACCAGAAGTATTTTTGATTTCAGATTTTGGAATACCTGTATTTGCATATATGTCCATAAAGAGAGATCTTGGAGATGGGACCCAGTTCAAAACATAAAATTCATTTGAGTTTCATATACACATAGCCTGAAGTTAATTTGTACACAATGTGTTTAATCATGTTGTGCATGAAATAGAGTTTGGGTAGGTTAACCACCAGAAAGCAAAGAGGTCACTCTCAGCTACCCATGTAGACAATTTTGGATTTTGGAGTATTTCAGAATTCTGGATAGGGGATACTCAACCTACAGTTGTTTAGCTCCTATACAAAGTAAGTACAAGATAGCACCCAGGTGCTTGGTCCTCTTAACAATTTAACAGTGATCTCTCATTATCTCTTCCCACCTTAGTTTGCTCTGCCATCCACGAGATTGGAAAGTTTATAACATCAAACCTTTCCAGAGATCTTTTGAAAGCTTTTTCCAAAACACATTCAGTGATTTTTTTACACAACTCCCCACTTTTATGATTTCCATTTTTGTGACTAAACATGTAGATCTATGACACTTTACCATAGTTTGTGGGAGCTGATGGGTCAGCCACTTAACCTCTTTTTTGATGTTGGATTAAGATGCTGGGAGGGAGACCACAGTTCAAATCCCCACTAAACCATGGAAACCCACTGGGTGAACAAGTCAGCCTCAGCCTCAGAGGGGAGCAACCCCTCTTTGAACAAATCCTGCCAAAGAAGCCCCATTATAGGTTCTCCTTAGGATCACCATAAGTTAGAAAAGACTGTTGATTTCGATTGCTCTCTATTTTTGATGCTGATTAATTTCTGTTGAAATGTAACACCTAAGTAAATGAATCTGTACACTTCATCTGGCCTCCCACAGTGACCTGATCATTTTTACCCAGCATTTCAAACACAAAGCCTTCCAATGAAGTCGAGTCATGCTTTCAACTGTGAGTCATAATGTAGGCCTCTCCAGTGATGTGTGAAAATCAAGTCTTAAATGCTTTGAGCACTTGACTGGCCTATTAGTGCAATTATATTTCAAAAACCACCTTCCTCTCTGTCAATAGCTCCCCATCATGCTACGTTCCTATCACCTGTCTTGGCAGGATGGAGCTCTTCTGCTTCTGTGTCAGCATGTGGCCAGTAATATGACATCATATATGTATTTTGTCGAATTGTGTATATGTGTGTATGTGTGTTGAATTACGTTTTAAAATGTGCATGTTATATAATTATTATGTGTTTTAGCTATGTTGTAACCCGCCTTGAGCCACGAGAAGAGACAGGCAAGAAATGAAATCATCATCACCATCATTTGGAGGCAGCATCCCCCTTTCCCCCCTTTCTCACAGTCCACCTTTTATTTTATTTTTATACTAGCTTGGGTACCTGGCGATGCCCAGGTTATTTGAAAAAGGCATTGTTGATTTTTGGATGTTAGGTATTCTCAGTTTGATGTGGGTGAACTACAATTCCCAGAATCGTGAGGCAATCCTTTGCGAATCCTGCCAACATTCAAAGTTGGCCATTTTGGTCTGTGTGTCAGATTTGGTCCAGATACGTCATTGTCTGGCTTTAGTGCTGTCTGGATAAGGGTGAACTACAGTTCTCAAATTCCAAGGGCAATCACCCCCAAACCCCGCCTGTATTCACAATTGGCCTTGTTGGTTCTGTGTGCCAATTATGGTCCAGATCTGTCACCTGCTGGGTTCAGTGTTCTCTGGATGAGGGTGAACTACAACTCCCAGATTCCCAGGGCAATCACCCTGAAACCGTGCTAGTATTCACAGTTGGCCATGTTGGGTCTGTGTGCCAAGTCTGGTCTAGATCTGTCACCTGCTGGATTCAGTGTTCTCTGGATGAGGGTGAACTACAACTCCCAACATCAAGGTAAATTCCCCCCAACCCCTGCAGTATGTTTAGTTGGTCACAGGGGTCTCTGCGCCAAGTTTGGTCTCGGTCCATCATCGGTGGGTTTGGAACCCTTTTTGATTGTAGGTGAACTATACATCCTAGTACCTACAACTCCAAAATGTCCAGGCCATTTCTCCTCAAAACCCATCAGTATTCAAATTTCAGTATATCGGGTATGCATGCCAAGTTTGGTCCAGATCCATCAATGTTTGGGTTCATAGAACGCTCTGGGTGTAGATAAACTACAACTCCTATCAATCCCTCCAAAGGTCTCCAGTATATTTTGTTGGTCATGAGGGTTCTGTGTGCCAAGTTAGTTACAGGTCATTGGTGGGGTCTAGAATGCTCTTTGATTGCAGGTGAACTATAAATTTCAGTACCTACAATGGCTATAAATCAAGGTGAATTCCCCCCAAACCTCTCTAATATTTTTCGTTGGTCATGGAGGTTCTGTATGCCAAATGTAGTCCAGGTCCATTGTTAGTGGGGTTCACAGTGCTATGTCCTGATGCAGGGTGAACAACAACTTCCATCATGTGGAGTCAGTCCCCCAAACTCTTCCAGTATGTTTAGTTGCTGCTTAGTTTTGCTCTGTTTGTTATGCAGATGAAAGGGTTAAGGGAGAGGCAGTGGGTGGAGTCATGCAAATTTCATACCAATGGAGAGAAAGGAACCCTGGGAGGTGTCCTTGGTGGGAGATGTCACTTGGGTGAGGGGTAGTATGGTGTTTGTGGAGGACATTGGCAGGGCTCTTGGACAGGTTCATGGCGCTCACTATAACCTGCAATGTCAGTGGAGGGAGGGACATGGGTGTCTTCCGCTTAGTGGGAACTATAGCTGTTTGTGGAGACAGGACTCTGTCTGTGTGAGTGGACACCTGTGCCACATACACACATACAGATTTTCACTTTTATTATGTGTATAGACAGATGTGTATAGATGTGTATATATTTGCCTTTCTTAAAAAATGCTGGAATCACACAATTGTGGAATTATAGTGGGAGAGCAGTAGTGTGGAAAGGTGGGTGATAAAAGATTGTGGAAGTTTAATCATGGGACCATGGACTGGTGAACGGGTGCAATATTGAAGATGCTCAGTGCAGTTTCCATCTCTTATCTCTGCTAATGCAACTATTGCAGATAGTTGGTGTGATAAAATCCACAATTTTCTCCCACAATTCCAAACAGCCGGTAGGCTGTTAGGAATTGTGGGAGTTGAAGTCCAAAACACCTGGAGGGTTGAAATTTGCCCATGCCTGCAATACACGTATGTATAAATCTAGAAATTTTAGATAAACATCAACCTAAAAATGTCTGACTTATCAATGGATCAGTGTAAGTGCTGTATTTCAATAAATAAATAAATAGAAATGAAAGGGGTGATTTGGGAACTACCCCAATCACTGAAGATACCCGAGTTTGCCAAGCCGTTATGAGTCCACTCAAGAGACCAAAAATAGTTGAGGACAAAACACCTTTATTGTAGCTACAGACAGACGATGACCACAGTGGGGCCAGCAAAAGATCGTCTGCCCAGAATGTTTCCATTCAGGGCATTTTATAGGCCAGTTGTTTATCACATTTCTAGTTCCTCTTTCTGAACTGGAATTTACTGGAAATCCCCCAGTTCAGTTTGTGGTTAGCTAGAACATCCTGCGTTGTCAACAAGTCCAGGATATAGCTAACCACAACATTTCAACAGGTGCAAGCTAAACACATGTAACGTATATATATTGCATACATTTCTCAGAATCGGCTTAACCACAAGCTTGACCGAAACTGATTCTTGCTAAACTTAGAACACATGCTATCTTTCGCAAAACAGCAAGTTGCAAACTTTTATCTTTACTTCAGAGGGGAGACTGATCCTCTAATTTCCAAGCAGACAGGCATTTCTAAAATGGAGTCACTTTGGTTCAGTGACCCCTTCATTCCCCCGTTTTTTCTTGTAACCAGGAAAGACATTTTCTTGGTTACACAGGTCATTCAGGTCATTCCATTACAGTGGGGTGGTTTCTTGCTCCATGGTGTTTAACTGCATGTACATGACATGCTGAACTTCCCTGTGCTGGCTGAAAGTAGCAGTGATCAGTCTCGCCATCATGTTTCTCAAGCACGACATAATACAGGGCAAAAAGAGCAAAGCAAGAAGTATAATTAGCAAGATTACAAACAATACTTTGATGAGGTCTCGTAACCAATTAAGATTCGGCAACCAATTAAAAAGCCAATCAAACCAGCCGGTTCCCTTGGGGGTGTAAGTAGCCCTTATTGTGGAGACAACACTGTTGATTTTGGCCACATCATATTCAATAAGTCCAGACTCATTGACATAATGGCAGCAAGTTACATTTAACCATACACATAAGCCACCCTCTGCTGCCAGAAGGTAATCTAATGCCATCTTGTGTTGCATAAGGACTCCTGCCAGTGAATCAATTTCAGTCTGGAGTGCTTTCATGCCTATGACAGTCTGATTAGCCAAAATTTCCAGCTGTGCGGAGAGCCTCCTCAGTTGTTTGACATTTAGGGCAACTCCCACCCAAGGGAACAGGATTGCTCCAAATCTTTCTCCCTCTGTTAGGTACGTATTATCAGGATCGTAGCCACGTTTTTCATCATATGATCTTTTAGGCCTGTTCCACCGGTCAGCTGCTTCCAATGCATGCAGGGGCTGCTCTCGCGGGTGTATCCCAATATTAGTGGGGACTAGGGTACCAATGGTGCAGGTACCAACCCATAGTGGGGGTAAGACTTTACCTCCCCACTTCACACATATCCAGAAATACCCCGGAGGCAATCCTCCCATAGCATGGTTATCAAGCAATATACCGGGCCTTGGCCTTCCAGGAATTTGGTATTCCATTGGGAAGTTTCCTCGCGTCCGGACCAGATCTTGCCGCGCTGGGGGTGCAGCTCTCACCACTGGTGATCGTGGTGAAGGTGCAGCACCACCCACAGGCGGTTGTGGTGGAGCCGCCGCTCCCGCCACGGGTGGCTGAGTTGCTGCACGAGGCAGCTCCGACCCGGGCTTAACCACATATATTTTTGGGGGCGTGTTAGCTTTCCCATTACGTGCCGGACGAGAGGGCGGTTTCTTGTCACCCCCCTCTGGTGAGGCCGCTTGCCTTCTCAATCTCTGCGAGTGACCATCTCGTTGTGGCTGTGGCTGTTCAACTCCAAAGTGTATGTTGTCATAATATACAGGGAGAGTGAGATTACAACGGGGGTAATCTCCTACTTCTATGAGATTGGCTTGGGGGAAGTTCTTATGATCAATTTCTGAGATCCCTTCTTTTGATCGTGTCAGACAGGCTGATGCGGCTGGTGCAGAATCATCAAGGGCCAATAAGAATTGAGCCGAATCAGTCAACCCCTCTTCATCTTCATATGTCCAAGGGGTAAACAGTTTCCATCCGGATACATCCAGCAGGGGTCCTGCGGTCATGACCCAACCCTCATATTGAGAGTGAGGGCTATGGGCACAAATCCAGCAGTCTTTGACCTCTGCTTCTTTGACTATATCTTTAATTAATTTGTGGAACATGTTCTTGTCCCAACCCATCTGAGTCTGCACCAATGGCATCATTATCAATATCAATAAGTATAATTGTGTCCTCATTTTTACACTGGTGTTTGTCCTCACTATCACAAAATTTCAGCCAACAGAAAAACAGAATACAACCCACACAGGAACCCACAATTCCCCACACCCAAAACCAAGTGTCCATTCGGTCTTTTGGGACACTCTCGGAAGTGTACCCTCCTTCCTTCTTCAAGGCGGTTCTTGGTAACCTGACCTCTGGGGCTAGCTCTAGGTAGCTTCGGACCCCTCCTCTTCAGGGCAGCTCTTGGTAGCTTGACCCTTAGGGCGGGTGAGTGTGAATTTGAGTGGATTGTCCTTGTGTAGGTTTACCTTCCAGTAATCAGGATCTTTGGTGGTGTAGTCCTTCTTGATGCGAGTGTAATGTACCCACGGTTTTATACCCTTCAACTTCACAGCAGTAGGAGTTGTGAGTAACACCTCCAGTGGTCCCTTCCACCTTGGGCCGAGGGGATCGCACTTCCAATCTTTCAGCCAAACAAAGTCTCCTGGTGAGAAAGAATGTAACGCAGTAACGGGAAAGGGGTAACGCAGCATGCCAGTGTATTTATACAGTTTGTTTAACACTATACCCAAAGCTTGGACCTCTTTTATCAGTTCTTGCTTTCCTAATTCGTGTATGTCTCCCTGCAGAGGTCTAATTTTCAGAGGGGGTCTTCCATACAACAATTCATAAGGTGACAAACCCAAAACCCTGGTGGGGGTGCATCTGACCTTTAGTAATGCCATTGGCAATATTTGAACCCATGTCATCCCAGTCTCTTGACACATCTTTGAGATTGTTCCTTTCAAAGTCCTATTCATTCTTTCCACTTTCCCCGAAGATTGGGGCCGGTAAGCACAATGCAATTTCCAAACGGTTCCTAACAACTGGGCTAGGCACCCTAAGACTTGGTGAACAAAGGCCGGGCCGTTGTCACTCCCAATGTGTAAAGGTATTCCGTACCTAGGGATTATATCCCTCATCATGGCACGGCTGACCTCTACAGCCTTCTCAGAGGTGGTAGGATATGCTTCCACCCACCCTGAGAATGTGCATACCATTACCAACATGTAATGAAATCTTTGGACTTTTGGCATTTCAGTGAAATCAACCACTAGAGACTCAAAGGGTGTCGTTCCCAAGTACTGAACTCCAGGCGGGAGCAGTGGCCCCATCCTGGGGTTGTTCTTGGCACAAATTTCACATCTTAGAGCAGCGGTTCTGGCCAAGGCATGCAAGCCGTCCACCCAGATTTGCCGTTCCAAGAGTGAAGCCATTCCTGTTGCACCTAAATGGGTTTGTCTATGAACCTCCTTCACCAATTCCCATCCCAAAGCTTTTGGGACGTAAATTTTTCCATTGGGTAATATGAGAATATTACCCCTCCACTTTGCCCCTTCTGCTAGGGCCCACTCCTTCTCTTGTGCAGAGTAAGTCATGGACTCTACTGTGGGTGTAACATCCAACTGCAAAACTGATTCCTCCGATGTGCTTTCATCTGCTGCTTTCCTAGCCTGTTGATCTGCCAGGCGATTTCCCTGGGTTACCTGATCCTCACCATACTGATGTCCCTTACAATGCATGACTGCTACCTCCTCTGGTTCCCAAACTGCATCTAAAAGCTGCAAAATTTCTGTTGCATTCTTGATCTGCTGTCCAGCAGAGGTCAGCAGTCCTCTTTCCTTGTAAATGGCACCGTGGGCATGCAAAGTGGTGAAGGCATATTTTGAGTCAGTATAAATATTAACTCTTTTTCCTTTAGCCAATTGGAGGGCCCTTGTCAGAGCAATCAACTCGGCCCGCTGTGCGGAAGTCCCCGGAGGCAACCCCTTTGCCTCTAGGGTCTCCCCATTGCTATTCACCACTGCATACCCCGCCTTCCTTTCGGAACCAACCACACGACTTGACCCATCTGTGAAAAGCACCCATTCTGGAACCTGAAGTGGCAGGTCTTTGAGATCTGGCCTACTTGAATACACTTCATCCATCACTTCCAAACAATCATGCTGCATCAATTCTCCTTCTTCTACTGGCAACAAGGTAGCTGGGTTTAAAGTGGCACACACTGACAATTTGACCTGTGGATTATCCACCAACATGCTCTCGTACTTAAGCATTCGGCTATTGGTGAGCCAATGGTGTCCCCTATGTTCCATTAAAGTCACTACTGCATGGGGACACTTTAAAATCACTGGCTGCCCTAAGGTCAGCTTGTTCGCCTCTTCCACAAGAACTGCAGCAGCCGCTACAGCTCTCAAGCACGGGGGCCATCCACAGGCCACATTGTCCAGTTGTTTAGACAGATAAGCCACTGGCCGGGGCCAATCACCTACCAACTGAGTCAATACTCCTACAGCCACTCCTTTCCGTTCTCCTACATACAAGTAGAAAGTTTTGTCCAAATCAGGCAACCCCAAAGCGGGGGCAGACATCAAGGCTTTCTTCAATTGCTCAAATGCATCCTGCTGTTCTGTTCCCCACACCAAGGGGTCTCCTGACTTCCCTTTTGTGGCCTCATGGAGGGGTTTGGCATATAGTCCGAAATTCGGAATCCATATATGACAAAACCCTGCCGCTCCTAGGAATTCTCTGACCTGTTTCCGAGTTTGGGGGGTAGGGATGGAGCAGATGGCTTCCTTGCGCTCCACCTCTAGCCTCCGAACACCTTTAGCCAAACGAAAACCCAAGTACTTCACTTCCTGCTGAACTAGCTGAGCCTTCTTTTTCGAAACTTTGTAACCTTTTTCTGCCAAGAACTGCAACAAGGTCTGAGTCCCTTCTAAACATTCCTCTCTACTGTCTGCACAGAGGAGGATATCGTCTACATATTGGAGAATGGTCCATCCTTTGTCATTTTTGACCATTGGCAGCAAGTCCTGCGCCAGGGCTTGTCCGAAAATGGTCGGGGAATTACAGAACCCCTGTGGCAATCTTGACCAAACGAGTTGACCCTTGGCCCCTGTCCCAGGATCCTCCTTTTGAAAGGCAAAAATCTTCTGGCTCTCCTCGGCCAGTCTGATGCAAAAGAAAGCATCTTTGAGGTCCAGGACAGTAAACCATTGGTGTTGAGGTGGAATCAGGCTGAGCAGGGTGTATGGGTTTGGAACTACCGGGTGGAGAGGGACTACTAATTTATTTACAGCCCTCAAATCTTGGACAGGGCGATAAGACCCATCCGGTTTCCTGATTGGCAACAAGGGTGTGTTCCATGGAGACTGGCAAGGAACCAGTATTCCGTACTTTTCCAACTTCTCCAAATAGGCCGCAATTCCAACGATCGCCTCCCGAGGGAGCCGATACTGTCGGATTGCCACCGGATTGGCAAAGGGCTTTAATTCAATTATGACTGGTGGAACATCCTTTGCCAACCCCGGAGGGTTATCTTCTGCCCATACCTCTGGGACATTGAATGCTTCCCAGTCAGTTCTTTCTTCCAATACAGAGTACAATCTCCACTCTTCCTCCATAGGTAGTTCCAAAGCCATTTTTAACTGCTGTTCCACTAGTTGTCTATCTTGACCTACCCTAAATCCAGCCAACAATGAACCATCTTCCTCAAAAAGCAAAGCAGCTCTCATTTTGCACAAAAGATCTCTTCCCATTAGAGGCACAGGACATTCAGGCATATAAATGAATCTATGCCTGACCAGATGCCTCCCTAACAAACATTCTCTCTCTGCCAACAAAGGACAAGCTTTTCGTTTTCCTGTAGCTGCTACAATATTTACATCTTCTCCAGTTGGGTGAGACACAGCCGTGTTCACCACAGACTTAGAAGCCCCGGAATCAAGCATAAACTCAACGGATTGATTTCCAACTCTCATATCGACCATTGGCTCCCCTGGTTCAATCCTAACCATTCCATGGCTACCCGGGGATCCGGGAGCCGGTCTGTCCTATTGCTCATACTCATCCTCCTCTCTCACGGAGGCCAATCCATGCACATCTATAGCAGGGTCAGCCAACCCGGCTGCCACCGGAGCCCACCTGGGCTGGCCGGCAGCTCCACGGTTCGGCCTTTTCCCTTTCCAATTTCCACTTCCACTCTGCACTTTTCTATTCTGTCCTTTCCCAAGGTCCACTTTGCAATCAGCTGCCCAATGCCCATGCTTGTGGCACCTTGCACATTCATTCTTTCCCAGTGGCTTGCCCCCTGGTTCTTTCTTTCCTTGGCCTTTTCCTTTCCAGCCTGATCCTCTGGGTCTTTGCGGCTGTTCCCCTTGGAACACAGCAGCTATGACCTTGACCCTGCGGGCCACCGCTGTTTCTTCTTTCTTCGCTTGTACAACCTCACGAGACAAGTAAACCTGATTTGCAATCTCCAAAATCCTTTCTAAAGTCAAGTGGGCCAACCCAGCATCTTTCTGTAACTTTCTCCGTATGTCTGGGCTACACTGGCTGGAGAAAACACTCTTCAACACTATCTTTCCTGCAGCTTGATCCCTCTGATCATCCATGTCATATGGAGAAAACTTCTCAAACGCTTCCCTGAGTCTTTCCAGAAAGGCTACCGGACTTTCATTCTTCTCCTGCTCCATCTGGTAAATCTTTTTCAAATTTGGGACCCTCGGAACCCCTCTTCTCAGGGCACGCACAATCAAGTTCTGGTACAACCTCAGTGCATCCTTACCAGGACCATTTGGTTCATTCAAATCCCATTGTGGGTCTTCCCTCACTGGGAATACCCTTTCCTGGTACACATCCACAGCATCCCTACTATGAGAGTTTGCATGCTCCTTCGCAGCCTCTTGTCTACCCACTTGCGTCAACAGTACTCTCTCCTCTGCTGTCAACAGAGCTTCTAACAACTGTTTCAAATCCACCCAACTAGGATTGTGTGTCTGAATGATACCTTCAACCAGGTTCGCCATGCCTCTCGGATCTTCTGACCAGGCGGGACGGTTTGTCCGCCAGTTCAAAATATCCGAAGAAGTAAAAGGAACGTGTTGAAACAGAGTCCTAGTCTCAAATGTGGGGCGCCCGTGGTCATCAAAAGACCGTGGTACCAACTGTGGCACTTCCCTTATGGGGCACAATGTTGCCTCATCCTCACTTGATTCACTATAACAATGGGCCTGTTTCAACTCTGTCAGCTTCTGACGGGCATCTATTTTCGCTTGCCTCTCTGTCCGTTTCATCTCTTCAGAGGGGTAGAGCAATCGGGGGTCAGAACTCACCGCAGGCTGCTCCTGCTTGGGAGCGCTTGCCGCTGCTGTGAGGTCAAACCCCCCCATCGCGCCCGCCCCTCCATGTGATGCCAGTGGGGTATAGAGGGTAGGTATATATGGGGGAGCCGGCATGGGTTCATCAGCCGGATTCCCCGAATCTTGATAAGGGGGAGGTTTGGCAATTTGCCTTCCCCCTCTCTTTCCCATTGGGGTGCCAATTCCCCTTTGGGAATTACCTGAGGCAAGTCCTCTATTCCTCCCAGGCATCACCTCTTCAACCACCATGCATTTGCACTCTTTCAACCAGTCAGGCGGCTTTCGTACAATATCATACCAAGCTGAAATGTATTTGAACTGATCAGGGTGTACATCGGCAATGAATCTATAAACACTTAAAGTCAAAGCAAGATCGAGTGACCCTTCAGAAGGCCACTGGGGAGTGAGGGGGAATGAGGGCCACTCTAGCTCACACAGCGTACGCAACTTATTTGGCCTCATTCCTTTCTCATATGTGTACTTAGAAAACTTATCGAAATTATCTAACATGCATTGGAGAGGGGTCATTGACCCTTCTGCTCCTTTTGATCCTTTTGATTCTTTCCCACCCATTGTGGTATGTGGAGTAGACCCTGGCCGGCACCCCCGGACGGTCAACGGTCAGTAACCGGGAACGCAAGGTCTCCTCCGCCCTCCCACAAGATGCGAAAAGAAAACACAACAATAAATTTCCCAGTGGAGTATGTCCCCGGACTGTGGTTGGATCTCCCGTACACGTCCAGTTACTAGGGCTTGCCTCCCTGCAGACCTGGTTGGATCTCCCTTTCAGGTCTTTCCTAGAGCTCTTTTCTCCCTTTGGGTTTCTCTCGTTTTCCCAAGGGCTTCTAACGGGACCCAGAACAATTTCTACAATTTAAAACTTTCCCTCCCCGCAATGCTAAACAACAGCGGTTTAAGAGATATACTTGCCTATCTGGCATTCTGTCCCGCGGCGGCCGCCTTCCCACGAGCGATGGTTGTCTCCCAACGAGTTGTTTTAGAGGAGAGCTCACCTTCCCTCGCCTCGGGTGTCATGCAGGGAACCGCTGGTCTTTACCTCGAGAGGCCGTGCACGTCTCAGCGCGGACCGTACGCGGCACCCCGGAAGGGGAAGTGGACACGCCTTGCTCCCAAGAGCAGCTCTTGAGTGGGCTACAACGGAACCTTGGCAAAACACTAGAAATCCCAAAATTCCGAAATCCCGGACGAGCCCCCAGAAATGAAAGGGGTGATTTGGGAACTACCCCAATCACTGAAGATACCCGAGTTTGCCAAGCCGTTATGAGTCCACTCAAGAGACCAAAAATAGTTGAGGACAAAACACCTTTATTGTAGCTACAGACAGACGATGACCACAGTGGGGCCAGCAAAAGATCGTCTGCCCAGAATGTTTCCATTCAGGGCATTTTATAGGCCAGTTGTTTATCACATTTCTAGTTCCTCTTTCTGAACTGGAATTTACTGGAAATCCCCCAGTTCAGTTTGTGGTTAGCTAGAACATCCTGCGTTGTCAACAAGTCCAGGATATAGCTAACCACAACATTTCAACAGGTGCAAGCTAAACACATGTAACGTATATATATTGCATACATTTCTCAGAATCGGCTTAACCACAAGCTTGACCGAAACTGATTCTTGCTAAACTTAGAACACATGCTATCTTTCGCAAAACAGCAAGTTGCAAACTTTTATCTTTACTTCAGAGGGGAGACTGATCCTCTAATTTCCAAGCAGACAGGCATTTCTAAAATGGAGTCACTTTGGTTCAGTGACCCCTTCAATAATATCTCCTTTTCTGACTGGAGTGCTGAAAGGCAAGAGCTTAGTCCCTCCTGAGAGAACCATAAAGAAGTACAGACCCCCTCTATTATATCCTCTGCTGCTCTGCATCTGGCTTTTGTGAATTTCTGGGCAGAGAAATGCTGGCAGCATTGATGCTTTCTTCTCTTCAGAATGACCCTCGACTTACCCATGGCTCATATCAAAATCCATAGCTGGGGTCCCAAAACCTGCCTTCACCCGGATCCACAGCTGTTTCTCTAGGCAGCAATGTGCAGCGGGCCAATCACGCCCAACAACACAAGTGCAGCCACACTCCCAAACAAGTGGCAGACTTGTTGTAAAACATGATGTTTTGGTACTTAATTTGTAAAACGCTGAGGTGAGTTGTAAATGTGATATCCCACTTAGATGCTATCCCAGCATCTAATTGCTATCCCGTTTTGCACAGATCCTGAAGAAAGGCAGAATGTTCTCAGCAGGGTTATTTAAGGACTATGACTGAGCCACAATGGAAAGCAATGCCATTCCCAGACTAATTTGTGGACAGCAATGCCATTGCCTTCCAAATTATCCCCTCTCCAAATTTTTTTAGTGGAGCTCTTGACTAAAAAAAAAGCCACAAAATGAATATTTTAGCATAAAACCTGCTTAATGATACATTCTTTGAGAGAAAATACATTTTGAAAAGCATTTATTGTGAGAATAAATATTACTGCTGGCATTTAAATAGGGATTTTAATGGGAAATCGGATGAAGCAGATTTATGAATGAAAACAGGCGAAAAAACAACAACCTTCTCTCAAGAGACTGGAAATAGGCTCATAAGTAAGATGTTTGTGAGCTGCTGTTTCAGAAAAGCTTTTCTTGATGTTAATTCATGAGAGTACAGCAGTATTTCAGCATTTGCAGTGGATCTATCAAGTGCAAAGAAGGAAGAATGGGGAGGGAGCGGCTCAAAATCAGATTCCTTTGCAGCCTTTTCTCGCCCAAGGGATTAACTCTGAACTACCAATTAAAAGTTATTGTTAAATCTTGTTAGCAGCAGAAAGCAGTTAGGCGATTAATCCCAAAGATTTAAAATATCTGTTTCACACAGCAGAGGTTTCTTCTTATTTCTTGTAACTGCTGGATCTTCTATAGTGTTGTGTCCCAGGGAGGCTGTGCTATTTCTTGCATCTTAACCCATGGCAAAGTACACACACCAGTCACTACTTGAAGCTGAAATAAAAGCGTAGCTGCAGGCGAGTGCATGCACACAGTGTGTGGCTGTTTGAGAATGATTTTGTTTTTTTCTCAGATTCCCCCCTCACCCTACAATCCATATAATCATTTCATGCTTTGATGGAATTTCAGGCAACAACCCTTGTAAATTCAGCACCGAAATGACTGCTTATCAGCAGGCTAAGAACTATTATTAGACAGAATGAGGCAAGTGCTTCAAACTTGTGGGGGAGGGGGGCATTTATTGTGCCATTACCTTAGATCAGGAGGTAGAGATGGTAGGGATGCATTGGCATCCCATTGGAACTTAGAAGGCAGCAAGCCTCACTATGGATGTATCTACACTGTGGGATTAATGAAGTTTGGCACTACTTGAACTGTCATGACTCAATGCTCAATTGAATAATGGTTGTTGTAGTTTTATATATCTTTAGGTTTTTCTGCCAAAGTGCTCACCAAACTAGAAATCTGAGGATGCCATTGAGCAGGGGTCCTCAAACCTTTTAAGCAGAGGGCCTGCTCATGGTCCCTCAGACTGTGTTGTCGAAGGCTTTCATGACCGGGATCACATGGTTGTTGTATGTTTTCCATTTCTCCATACCTCACAACCTCCGAGGATGCCTGCCATAGATGTGGGCGAAACGTCAGGAGAGAATACTTCTGGAACATGGCCATACAGCCCGGAAAACATACAATAACCCTGTCCCTCAGACTGTTGGGGGGTCGGACTATAGTTTGAAAAAACCAATTCCTATGCACTTCACATATCTATGTACTGCAAAAAAACAAAACAAAACAAAACAAAACAAAAAACAAACAAAAAACGAATGAACGATACAATTTTTTAAGAAGAATAATTTCAACCAACATAAACTTACCAGTATTTCAATGGAAAGTGTGGGCCAGCATTTGGCCGATGATATAGTCAAGTTAATTAGGATTGTTGTTGTGTGCCTTCAAGTCATTTCAGACTTAGGTGAAAGTCTAAAGTTTAGGGCGGGAGCCAGGTAAATGAGGGAGCCCCTGGTAGAGCAGTGGTTAAATCACTTAGCTGCTGAACTTGCTGACTGAAAGTTCAGCAGTTCAAATCCGCTGAGTGGAGTGAGCTCCTGCTGTTAGCCTCAGCTTCTGCCAACCTAGCAGTTCGAAAACATCTGAGTAGATCAATAGGTACCGCTGCAGTGGGAAGGTAATGGCATTGTATGCAGTCATGCCGGCCACATGACGTTGGAGGCATCTATGGACAATGTCAGCTCTTTGGCTTAGAAATGGAGATGAGCACCAACCCCCAGATTCGGACACAACTAGACTTAATGTCAAGGGGAAAGCTTTACCTTTACCTTACCAGGTAAATGACATTGGTGGGCCTTAGTTTGGGGATCAATGCCATTGAGCATTTCTGTTTGTTCTTGAATCAATGCGTCTCAGTCATTTTTGACACTTCGTATAAATTTGTGGACCAGATTTTATGAAGAAGTACCAAACAGGCATTTTAATATGATATGGACATTTTCCTCTTCTTCCTGAGAGCTGGCTGAAATACAGTCCCAAGGAGAGTATCAGTTGGATGACTTGTTGCACTTTGCACAATCATACCTTCTACCCAACACCTCTGGTGTCCCATTTTCCTAGCTGCTTTTCAAATGGACCCGATTCTCTTTCTTCCCATCTCACTTTCCCTCTTTGTTCTGGCTTACTTCAATTGCTGCATCTAAATTAAGATGCATGGGCATTTTTCACTCAATTAATTCAACAGCAAGGAGAAAAAGTGCTAGAATGTTGCCCTTTCCTATAGGATGAGTCAAAAGTGAACTACCACAGCCTCTCCTTATTAGTGTGTTCTTCCTCATTAATAACTTTTGCTCTCTTGGCCAGGCTCTGATGTTGCTTGGCTGTATATTTATGGCTTTCTATTTGTAAAATGTTGGCAGGACTATGACTTTAGAGACCAGGGTTCGAATTCCCATTCATTCATAGGAACCCATTGAGTGAGTCTTGGCATGCCATATTCTCACAATGCCAGAGGAATGCAAAGGCAAACTCACTCCAAGGGATCTTGCTAAGAAACATCAAGATAGGTTCACCTTACGGTTGCCATAAGTCAAAACTGACTTGAGGTCATACAACAATATTACTTAATTCAACCTTTTTGTAATAGGTTTAGAATACTCCTCCTTCACCTGCAAATCCCTGGTTTCCATAGGAAGCTTCCTTGGCTGTTAAAGAGAAAACAGGGAAAGAGGAGGAGATTCTCCCTTTTACCAAAACTATGTCTCCAGGACTTCTCTTTGTTTGGTGGTGAAGAAAAGGACACAGAGATCCTGAGTGATATAGTTGTCATAAAAGCATGTAATTCTGCCAATTGGTGCATTTCATTATTAGTTGCTAGGCTCTGTGGCTTTAGCTACTTCCTCACTTGTGCAATGATCAAAAAGCCTGGACTGTTGGATGCTGTATTTATAAATAAAATGATTAGGTAAGAGCTCTTAAAATGTCCAGCAACATCATATATGTACGAGAATATCAGGATGTATATAAGGCAATCAAATTCGTGGAAATCCTTTATTGTCAACAGCCATTCTGTGCTGAGTGTAAAGCCTATCTTCAAAAACGATGTCTCCTCTTCTTGGGACCAGGCTCTTTTTGGCTTCAGCAACATGTACAAAGAATCTCTGGGTCTAACAGAGAGAAATTTAATCTTGTGATTAAAGCATGGCCTACATACATTGAAGGTCATATGTTAATTTTTAACTTAGGTACAAAACTCTCATTGATATCTCCCGTTGGAATAAACTTTTTTTGGAATTTCTGCCACGTGATAGGACAGATGACGATTATGATGGAATGAAAGTACATACTTCCTGGGACTCTCTGGGAAGATAGCATTGTTCCTCTTTTGAAAATCACCAGTACTTAAAATGCGATAAGGATCAAAATTCACCCCCATGATTAGTCCTTAACATTAGTCCGCATCTCTGTGGGTTTCACCTTTGAGGATTTGATTATTCACAGATCTGATTAATGGGTTCTCTACAGGAATCTCTAGATCCTTCAGGCTGACTCTATGGCTGACTTCTGCTAGAACGTGACCATAGAGTTATGCTAGAGGAAACAGATTCCTGAAGAGAACAGTTTTCTAGGAATCTCTCAGTCTTACACAGTGATTCTGTGGCCAAGTTCCAGGGCGATGTAGCTGGATCCGGGGCGCCTACCGCTTCGCCACGGACCGCAACGATTTTCCCTTAAACACAATTTCATTGATGTAAATAAAGCATGGTATACTATACTTAGGAGGATTACTATAATACACTTCTTTATCTAGATGCATTTCAGCATTAACTTCAATATGTCTTGTTCATATAATATAACATACCGGTAGTTGCCACCCAAACTGGTATTTCCATATCTGTAACTAAGTTTTGCTGATGTAAGTTCAATGAATGAGCAAAACATGCGGAAGAACTTTGCCTTAAGTGTTTCCATTGGATATGTGGAAAGCTGGTTTTGAATCTGAAGGAGCTTAAGCAATTCATTAGCATGATTAAACCCCCTTTCTCATGGATTATGTTTTATCCCAGCTAGTTTGTTCTACGATGTCATGCTTGCTAACTAATGTATGTTTAACACTGCAAATGCAATTTTCTGTAGCAAACGATTTTCCATGGCAAATTAAAGTGAAGAAGAACTTAAATACAGGGCGACTGGGAGAGATGTGGAAGTGATTATACAGACCAACAAATCTGCCTTTCTCTGAGCTCATGTTGACAAGGCTTGGCTGTATGGTTATGAGTCTTCATGTGATGTCTTCATGTCTTTTAGAATTACATAAGGCTATTAGAAGGAATATTTTGAAGATGGGGAGAATGAAGGTTAGGCAGGCCGGTTAACCTGCTCTCATGAAGATATTTTCAGACTACAGCTGTTTCTTAGAGCACTCTGCAGTCTGCCTGGGAAATTCTAACTGAAATCTCTGGCAATCTGATTTAAGCCCCAAGACAGTCAGCTGAGAAAGACACTGGCAGCCAAAACATTTGATATCTTTTCAGGATCAAGCTTTTTTTTTCTAGCTTCCTTTGATTTTAGTGCTGGTCTGATTTTATTCCAAATAAGCCCTGCTCACCCCGTGACCATTCATTCCATCACCTTTTACTCCTTAAAAATTAAACCTCTTCTATTCAGTATTCTCAGCAATCTGTATCCACAGTTTCTTTATCCAGGGATTCAACGATGCACAGCTTGAAAATGCCCCCACCCCAAAGTCCACCACAAGGCAAACCTTTTTGCCTTTTTATGTAAGGGACACAATTTCACTACACCAGTGTATATTATAGGATTTGAGCACCTGTGGAACCAAATCCCAGATGATACCAAGGGTCCACTGCATTAGTCATTCAACAAGACCTTGCTCCTACAAAGTGGATGGAGAAGGTAATGTTTGGAAAGCCAAGATACTGCTTAACATCAGTTTAGATTCAGCGATGCACACTGTCATATCTGTCCATACACAGCACGGAGCTAAGATTCACTATAGTTGCTTCATGGTATGTGCAAAACATTTTTGTCCTTTGATATGGAAATCTGCCACCACTTCAGACTCAAAGGTGTATAGAATGTACATTCTGGGTCTGAACCATGGTGCTACATGCAACAATAGGGAGAGGTAGAAGAGAAGCAATGGGTAATGAGGAGCTGCTACTCTAAGCTTGGCTTTAGCATTAGATAAAATAAGGCAATTGCCTTAGATGGGCAAATGCTAGAGGGGGAGCAGGACCAGGAGCAGGCATCATTATAATGTCCTAAACGGTTCAGGCCCTGCCTATCTCTGTGATCACATCTCCCCTTACTTACCAGCACGGACTCTTAGATCCTCTGGGGAGGCCCTCCTCTCGCTCCCACCACCGTCTCAAGCGTGGTTGGTGGGGACGAGGGAGAGGGCTTTCTCGATGGTGCCTCCCTGCCTTTGGAACGCCCTACCCAAGGAGATAAGGCAAGCCCTGTCACTATCCTCCTTCTGCAGGGACCTGAAAACCTGGTGGTTCCAACAGGCCTTTGAAAATGATTAGTTCTGGCCACTGGCTAGGACACTACTTGCACTTTACCCACTTCCTTGGACCTACCACACATTGTCCAATCCTCTTATAGCGGCCTAACAGGCTGTGAGATCAAGAAACCTAGTTTGCACTTTACTCACCAGCTGCACCTTACCCACCTCCAACTACAGTAGAGTCTCACTAATCCAAGCCTCGCTTATCCAAGCCTCTGGATAATCCAAGCCATTTTTGTAGTAAATGTTTTCAATATATCATGATATTTTGGTGCTAAATTCGTAAATACAGTAATTACAACATAACATTACTGCATATTGAACTACTTTTTCTGTCAAATTTGTTGTATAACATGATGTTTTGGTGCTTAATTTGTAAAATCATAACCTAATTTGATGTTTAATAGACTTTTCCTTAATCCCTCCTTATCATCCAAGTTATTCGCTTATCCAAGCTTCTGCCGGCCCGTTTAGCTTGGATAAGTGAGACTCTACTGTATATGTTACTTCGTGGCACTAGCCCTTGTCCAGCCTCTCATAATGTCTACCCTCACCCCCACAGGAATCTTGTCCATTGGTAGGTGAACCTTACCCAATGGGTCAATATTGAACTGGTTTTATTTTGTATGAATATGTTGCATCACAGTAATTATGTTGATGTTTTATTATGGTTGTGTTATATGTTTTGTACTGGTAATTGAATGTTTTACCTATGTTTGGAACCGCCCTGGGTCACTTTGGGGAGATACAGCAATATATACATAAAGTTTTTATTTATATATTTGCTATTATATTATTATTCTCTACTATGTACAGAGATCTGATGTTGAACTCATGGCTCAAGTTTTGAGTCTCCTTGCTATTCCTTCTACTGAAGGGCAGAGCTAGAGGGATGCAGGGCAGACCTGCATCCCTTAAGCTGCTCTGTTGCCTTCAGATGCTATAGCAACAATGCTTTATTGCACGTTCATCTGTATTTATTTGCTTGGAATGGTGGTGGAGGTGGCTGCCATCTTTATCTTTATCTGAGCACCAAATGGCCCAATCAGTGCTGCTTTTACTAACCAGCTGATTGTCTGGCTTGACCTGGACTCTCTTTCCCTCATAGAGGCCACCAGTTCCAAGTACTTTGTGAGTAAGAGAAGAGGCAGCTGATGTTGAGTAACTGCCATCATCAATAGACAGGAACCTGTGCTGCATTTTTTTCTGCCAAGGACTACAGGAAATTCCTGCCTCAGGGGCTGCAATAACCTAACCTAACCTAACCTAACCTAACCTAATCTGATCTTAATAACTATGGAGTCAGTGTGGCATAATGGGCTGAGCATTGGACTACAAAACTGAAGAATAAGGTTTGAATCCATGTTTAGACACAAAAACCTACTGTGTGACCTTGGACAAGTAGCGTACTCAAAGCCCTGGAAAACCCATGCTATAACATCCTTGATTTTATAATCTATACTGTGCACAGAGACCTGATCTGGCCTTAGGTTTTGCCTTAAGGGTTATCTTAAATCAGAAATGTCTTGAAGGCATACAACAACAAAATCTTGAGGACTATGTATCTTGACATATGGGAGGGAGGGGTCATTTTGTATTCTGCTTCAGGAAGTTAAATGTCTTGGGCCAGCCCTGTTTAGTGTGATTCAGCAAAGCCTTTTTTATGGTCATGTTTGCCTAACTTGTATACAACTATGCCTAGGTTTCTTTCTTTCTTTTTTTTTTAAATGTACATAAGGATAGTCTGATTTGAGAAGAAATGCAATCAGAAACCTAGGCATAGTTATGTTCCAGTTGTGTACAAGTCAGTCAGCTGAAAGTGATACAGGCAGACCAAAATGTGATATCTGTTCCTGCTGGGTCCTTCTATTCTCTTTTAAAGCCGAGCCTTTATGTAACTCAACATCATAAATTGATGTGATTAGCTATTGACTTTGGTCCCAGTTTGGTAAGATTTTGCTGTCTGCTGCCACATATTCCCTATTGTTCAGGAAGGAAGCAGAGCAAATGTACCGTGTGGTTCTGCTTGAGGTGGCAACTTGGCACTAAGCACTTTTCAAGTTTATTGTTACACGCTGATAGCAAAGTGATTCAATTAATGAAAGACCTTTCAGTTTAATATGTTGAGTTGAGAGGTTTCCATGTTCATTCAAGTTGCAAAATGTCAGGAAATTGCAGCTGTTACAGACCAGACCCTTAACAGATATTTCATTTAGGTAATCTAAATGTGATACAACAGTCTGTGCAATAGCTTGTGCTAATCAGAAGAAGGAAAAAGTTATTTACTGGGAGCTGCGGTAGCTTTGTAAAGCTCTGCTGGGAGGATACAATGAAAGAAAGAGGAATATTAGGGACTGTTAACTAGACCACTAACTGGCATCATTTATCTCATTAGATTGCATTACATGTTTATTCTGTCTTTCCTACAGTTAACACAAAGATAATCCACACTAGAGAGTTATAGCAGTTTGATGCCACTTTAGCTGCTATAGCTCCACAGAATGATAGAATAAGAGTTGGAAGAGACTACATGGACCATCTAGTCCAACCCCCTGCCATGTAGGAAAAGCACAAAGCAAACCTGACAGATGACCATCCAACATCTGTTTAAAAGCTTCCAAAAAAGGAGCCTCCACTACATTCCAAGGGAGAGAGTTCCACTGTTGAACAGCTCTTACAGTCAGGGAGTTTTTCCTAATGTTCAGGTGGAATCTCCTTTCCTGTAATTTGAGCCCATTTGAACTCTGAGTCCTAGTCTCCAGTGCAGCAGAAAACAAGCTTGCTCCCTCTTCCTTGTGACACCCTTTCACATATTTAATCATGGCAACCATGTCTCCTCTCAACATTCTCTTCTGCAGGCTAAACATACCCAGCTTTTTAAGCCGCTATTCATAGGGAATAGTCTTCAGGCCTTTGCACATTTTAGTCGTCCTCCTCTGGACACCTTCCAGCTAGTCAATTTCCCTCTTGAATTGTGGTGTTGGATACAGTTTTCCAGGTGAGGTCTAACCAAAGCCGAGTAGAGAGGCAACATGATTTCCCTCGATCTAGACACTACAGTATTCCACGTGAGGTCTAACCAAAGCCAAATAGAGAAGCACCACGATTTCCCTCGATCTAGACACTGTAATCCTTTTGATGCAGCCAAAGTCCCATTGACTTTTTTAGCTGCTACATCACACTTTGGCTCATGTTCAACTTGTTGTCCACGAAAACACCAAGATCTTTTTCAAATGTACTATTGTCGAGCCAGGCATTACCCATCCTGTATCTGTGAATTTCATTTTTTTTCCTGCCTAAGTGAATTATTCTACACTTCTCCTTGTTGAAATTCATTTTGTTAGTTTTGGCCCAGCTCATTTTTGAAGTCATTTTGAATTCTGATCCTGTCCTCTGGTGTATTAGTTATCACTCTCAATTTAGTGTCATCTGCAAACTTATTATTATTATTTTATGAGCACACCCTTTACATTTCCATTTGAGTCATTAATAAAGATGTTGAACAGTACTGGGCCCAGGACCAAACCCTGCGGTGCTCCACTAATCACTTTTTTCCAGGATGAAGAGGAACCCTCTGGGTTTGGTCACTTAAACAATTACAAATCTACCCAACAGTAGTATTAGCTAGCTCACATTTGACTAGTTTGTTTGAATGGAGGTCATGGGGGACCTTTTTGAAGGCCTTACTGAAATCAAGATATGTTACATCCACAGCATTTCCTGCATCTACCAAGTTTGTAACTCTATCAGAACCAAAGATAAGAATAGCATGACTTGTTTTTGAGAAATCCATGTTGACTCTTAGTAATTACAGCATTCCTTTCTAAGTGATTGCAGACTGCTTCCCAAATGATCTGCTCCAGAGTTTATCCTGGTACTGATGTCAGGCTGACTGGACAGTATTTTTTGGGGTTCTCTTTTTTTCCTTCTTGAAGATAGGGGCAACATTTGCCCTCCTCCAGTCTGCTGGGACTTCTCCTGTTCCCCAAGAATTCTCAAAGATTATTGCCAGTGGTTCTGAAATGACGTTTGCTAGTTCCTTCAATACTTTTGGATGTAGTTCATCTGGCCCTGATGATTTGAAGTCATTCAGAGCAGCCAGGTATTCCTGAATTACTTACTTACCTATTTGGGTTTCATCAGAGCCGGTCCAAGGTAATTTTCAAGAGTAGGCGAACAGAATTTTGGTGCCCCCCCCCCAAACCAATAACTGAGAAATAAAAGGTAGAAGGTAGAGGTGAATAGAATGGATAAAAGAGTTTACCTTACAAATCAGAAGTTTATTTACATCATTATGTTCATATAGTTACATTACATAGAATTAACACAAAACTACTTGCATTTTAGAATGAAAATATTTTATTAAACTTAGTTTTTGTTGTTATTTTTAGTCTACAAGTACTACACAAAGGTTTCCTGGTCATGCTGTCCCTTCAGAAGAGTTTTCAGACTTCGGACTTGCTAATATCAGAGAATTCAATCCCATGCTTCTTGAGTCTGTAAATCAGTTTTGTTTTGGAGAACGCAGTCCCAGGAGAATAGACACTTCCTTTTTCAGGAAGTGAACTCTTGTCCTTCAGAAATGCCAGGCCAGCCTGGACCATTATAATGAGTGTGGCAACATAGCCAGCCTCTAGCACCTTCACTTGAGTGGATATTTTAACATCCAGTTTTCTTTAACACAAATAAACTTGAACACTATTAAAATTAAAAAGAGATTTTTCTGGCTTTCAATTTTGAAAACTCACATACGAGCACATCTGTTTCAATTTCTTGCAACAAGTCATTCTCAATGGCCAAGGTTGCTAATCCACTCAAGCGCTCTTGACTCACAGTAGATCTTAAGTAGGTTTTTATAAGTTTTAATTTTGAAAAACTCCTTTCACCGCTGGCCACGGATACTGGAAGTGTTAACAGAATTCTCAATGCAATATAGACATTTGGGAAAGCATGCACAAAACCACGTTTGGTTATGAAAGACAAGGCTTCAGCTGGAGGACTTCCAGGTGGCAGCATATTTGGAAGTATTTGTAGCTCATCATACAGATCATCACCATTCACATCGTGGTCTTCTCCATCCGTCAAAACGGTTTGAAGGTGTTGACAGGCAATCTTCAATTCTGTTTCTTTCAAACTTTTCCCAAGGCTTGAAATATCATACAGAAATTTGAAACTTTCACTATGGTTGTCCATTAGCTCAAATCTCTCCTTTAATGAGGATATTGCTGTGTCAAGCACAACAAAAAAGAAGTTGACTTTAAAAGATTCTTTACCAGAAAGTACAGCTTCATCTTTACTTTCATAGGAAAACTGTCTTTTTACTTTTCTTGATCGAGATAGCGGTTCTTTTTCAAAGTCAGCAGCAGCATCGATTTTTTTTGCAAGTTCCTTTGCATCTGTAATGACGTTATTTAGACCTTCTTCAGATCTCATTCTTTCTAGAAATGTTTTCACACTCTTAATAAGATCCATAGAACTTTGAAGATCAATTGTCACATTTTGCAACAGTTTACTAACCATATTTATCTTATGCAAGATCTCATGCCATGTCACTACACAGCACAGAAACGTGAAGCTTTGCAGTCTATTAAGAAGTACTTCAGCAGTGTCCCTACAAAATGCATCAAATTTCTCATCTTCAGAAGCCTTCATTTAAGGCATCATATACTTCTTCAATATGGAACCTCAAAGGCAACAGTGCCTCAATTCTACTTTCCCACCTAGTATTGCTGAGTGGTTTGACTGTGAGACTTGTAACATACTTCAACAAAATACTCCATCTTAGAGTAGAACCTGAAAAAAGGTTAAAGATTTGTTGTATAGTGCTGAAACAGCGTACTGCAATCCTGCAAGACAGAGCTGCATCATTTACGACCAAGTTCAGGGAGTGGTTTCCACATGGTACATAAAAGGCTCTAGGATTTAAATCAAGGATCCTCCTCTGGACTCCAACATGTTTTCCCTTCATTGCAGAACCATTATCATAGCCCTGGCCTCTCATGCTTTTTAAAGGAATGTGTCGTGCTTCCAACTCTTTGAGTAATATTTCTGTGAGACCTTCACCTGAAGCATGGATAACAGGAACAAAGCCTAAAAAATGTTCCTTAATTGAGACATCTTTATTTGCTTCAAATGTAATGAATCTTACCACCAACGTCATTTGTTCAGTGTGGCTAACATCGGGAGTACAGTCTAAAATAATAGAATAATATTTTGCCTGGTGTAGTTGTTGTAAAATATTGTTCTGGATCTTGCCTGACAAGAAAGCAATAAACTCGTTCTGGACATTTTTGCTCAAATAGTGAACATGTGTTTCTTTGGAATTGATTCTTCTCATATGTTCGGCCATAAAACCATCAAACTTTGCTATATGTTCTACCAATTTTAAAAAGTTGCCATTATTACGTTCAAATAGAACATCTTTTTTCCCTCTAAATGCCAATCCTTGAGTCCCCAAAAACTGTACAACACATAGCAAGCGTTTCAGAACTTGCTGCCAATGTTCAGTTTCAGCATGAATAAGTCTTTCATGCTCTGCATCAATAGTTTTGTTTAAATGTAAACACTGAGAGAGTTCATACCAAGATGCATAGTGTGCAAGATGAGTTTTGGATTTCTCATGACTGTCCAAAGTCTTGGTCAAGTTCTTCCAGTCAGAATATCCTTGGCTACTAGCAAGAAGAGAATTTGAGTTTCCAAAAATTTTGCATGTAAAACAAAATACTGCATTTTTTGATGCAGAATATAGCAGCCAATCCCTGTTGATATACTCTCCGTTGCACAGCTTCTTTGTATAATAACTTGAGGTAAATCTCCTACCCTTAGCATCCTGAGGAAAATCTTTGTCTCTGACTTGCTGAGGTCCTCGTTCCACAAGTATTTTCCGTACCTTATCATTTATTTTGGGTGGCCACTCTCCACAATCATTTGAAATCCATAATAATGGGTCTCTGCTTTGTTCCTGAAAAAAAAAAGTGGTGTATGTTAAATTCTTAAAGTTTTTCAAAGATTTAATGCAATGCCAGATCAATACCAATAATAGCTCGTTATGAAATTTTTAATAAAAAATGGAAATAAAACAGACCTTTTGGCAGTGGCCAATCGGAAAGGTAGATTTTGCATATTAATTATAAATGTAAACCATGGTAAATGCAAATTGTTTTATAAAATTATGTCTGCAGTTCTTAACAGATTTACAGAATCAATATTTTACTAAAATCTACCTGGAAATAGCTCTGAGATATTTTATAATAAATATTTCTGGAAAAGTGCCCTTTTCATCCTCCACCTTCATTCCTCCTTCTTCTCAACAAGAGCTAAACGAACTGGACAGGCCTAGGCCAATTATATTTTCCTAAAATATGTACTAATAAGTTAAAATTGAATCTACTTACAGTTTCAATTGTTTTCTGACTACTAGATGGCAGGACTGCATGTCTTAATAAATCATTATCCACATCTTCAGTGTCTGACTCAGTGATGTCACAACCAATAATTGAAGGTGCTAGCGGTGCTGCTGAAGTCACTGTAAGAGGGTCTTGACTTGTTGATGGTCCAGGTAGAGGCTCAGATATTGGTATCTTGCCGTCATCGTCATGAATGGATTCAGTCAATTCAGTTGTCTCTAGGTTTCCTGTCTCACACGATGGTGATGGTGAAGTCGTTAAAAACCTTTGCAATGCTTTTGCTTGAGTCACATCTTCTTTGCAATGCTGCAACCTCCTTTTACGATGAAATGCTCCCGATGGCTTCTTGCTGCTTGACATTTCCTGAGCAAAATCTGGTTTGTTTTTTTAAAAAAAATACTATTAAAACCAGGCCAGTAAATAAAAAACAGCACTCTGAAAACAGGGGAAATCCAGTCATGAATCAATCAGGGCCAGTTAACACCTCCCAACAAAGGCAGGAATCAGTCAGGCTTTGAAGTAGCAACAGGCTATCAAAAGCGAATCAAGTGAGGGAACACTGTATTCTATTCACAGCAATGTGATATTGTTGTATATCCCATATTCAGTTCTCTCATTCCTTTAAGTGTTCTCCTCTTTTGTCTAAAGCCCTATCTACACTGCCACATAATCCAGTTTCAGAATGTAGATTAACTGCATTGGTCTGGATTATACGGCAGTATAGACTCAGTAATCTAGTTCAATGAAGTTAGCCTGCATTTTGAAACTGGATTATATGACAGTGTAGATGGGGGGAAAGTGAGGTTTATTTATCTGTTGAATGTCCAGGGTGGGAGAAAGAACTCTTTGTCTGCTTGAGGTACTGTGAATGTTGCAGTTTGCCACCTTGATAAGCTTATGGCCAACAGTTTCAAGGCCTGGCTGGTAGCTGCCTGGAGGAATCCTCCCAACAAGGGATTCCCCAGGCAGGAATCAGCCAGGCTTTGAAGCAGCAACAGGCTATCAAAAGCTAATCAAGTGAGGGAACACTGTATTCTATTCACAGCAATGTGATATTGTTGTATATCCCATATTCAGTTCTCTCATTCCTTTAAGTGTTCTCCTCTTTTGTCTAAAGCCCTATCTACACTGCCACATAATCCAGTTTCAGAATGTAGATTAACTGCATTGATCTGGATTATACGACAGTATAGACTCAGTAATCTAGTTCAATGAAATTAACCCGCATTTTTAAACTGGATTATATGACAGTGTAGACAGAGCCGGCCCTAGGTATTTTTCAAGTGTAGGCAAACAGAATTTTGGCGCCCCCCCAAACCAATCACTGAAAAATAAAAGCATTGGATAAGCGAAAATGTTGGATAATAAGGAAGTATAAAGGAAAAGCCTATAAAACATCAAATTACATTATGATTTTAAAAATTAAGCACCAAAACATCATGTTTTACAACAAATCAATAGAAAAAGCAGTTCAATACATGGTAATGTTATGTAGGAATTACTATATTTGCAAATTTAGCACTAAACATTGAACAGGGATATAGGGCAGTGTGGACTTAGATAACCCAGATAGCCCTCAGTATTAAAAAAAAACCCTCTAAAATCAGGACAATAAATAAAAAACAACACTCTGAAAACAGAAGAAATCCAGACAGTAAACAATCAGGGACAGCTAACTCCTCCCAAAAAAAGATTCTCCCAGGCAAGAAGAAGCCAGGCCTTGAAGCCACAGGGCCATTAAATGCTAATCAAGGTGATTAATTACAACATTCACACCTGCTTCAAAGAAAAGTTCTTTCTCCCACCCTGGACCTTCTACAGATATATAAACCCCACATACCTAGCTTCCAAGTTCCTACAGACCTCACAATCTCTGAAGGCCCCAAAGGTGGGCTTGCGTGGTGCGAAGGTGGGTCTGCGCTGGCCGGAAGGCCCAGCGCGGCCGCTGGAAGGCCCGAAAGAGAAGGAGGTGGAGAGTGGTGCCCTCCTCCCAGGACGATGGTGCCCCCGGGACGATGGCGCCACAGGCAAATGCCTATTTCGCCTTATGGTTGGACCGCCTCTGGGTTTCATATCCCCTATTACCTCATACAACCCATACTGCTCAGGTTGAACATCAATCTTCTTTTGGGAGAAGACTGAGGTAAAAAAGGTGTTGAGCAGCTCTGCCTTTTCCCTATCCCCTGTTAGCATTTCACCACCTATTCCATGAAGAGGTCCTACTGTTTCCTTTTTCTTCCTTTTTCTACTGACATAACCAAAGAACCCCTTTTTGTTGTTTTTAATCTCTCTGGCAGGCTTGAGCTCATTTTTGGACCTTTTCTCTACCCTTGTTGGTTATTCGTTTGAATTCCTCCTTGGTGATCCCACCCCTCCTTCCATTTCTTGTACATGTCCCTTTTAAATCTTAGTTCAGTTGAAAGTTTTTTAGATATCCATTCTAGTTTTTTCAGACATTTATTATTTTTTCTTTTTGTTGGAACTGTTTGAATTTGCGCCTTCAGTATCTGACTTTTTAAAAACTCTCATCCATCATTAATTCCCTTATCTTTAAGCATTTCTATCCATGGGAACACACTCAGTATCTTCCTAAGTTTTCTGAAATCAGCTTTCCTAAAGTTTGGAATGCATTGATGTGTGTCATCAGCCAGTCAGCCACATGGTGGATTTTGCCCCAGGAAAATAACGTACTTCTCAAGACATCCTGTCACATTTGCAAATTGCTGCTTTTGTTCCTCTCAGGAGGGAGTCCCCTACTACCAGTACACGTTTCCTCTGGGGACAGACAGAGGACAGTTTTAAAATTTCATGTTAAACCATTTGGACCTTAAATCCTCAATTTTGAAAGTACTGCTCTCTGCTAACAGGCCTGAACATTACCTTGTTCCATTTTGCAATTCCTGGTAGGCTCAGGCAAAAGCAAATGACTTCAGTGGGTGCATGTACACCATAGAATGGGTGCACTTCGACGCCACTTTATTTGCCATGGTTCAGTGTAATGGAATCATGGAAATTATAGTTTGGTGTCACACTAGCACTCTTTGGTAGAGAAGACTGAAACTCTAAGTTCTGTGATTTCATAGTATTAAGCCATGGCATATTGCATTTATTCTATAGTATAGCTTCATCCAGTGTCTTGTGTGTTCTTCAATACCTTTTGCCATCAGTGTAGCAATGACAAAGGGTATTGAAGAACACACAAGACATTGGATGCATCTACACGTTGATGCACCAAAACATAGCAATGTTAATGCATGGAATTTCTTGTGTATAAAAATGTCTGCTTATGATTATGCTTTTACACTTGCATTGTGCTGTACAAGTATCCCTTTTGCGCAAATTGAATAAAGTCTCTGCCGCTTGCCATCAACCTGGTGAGATTCTTGGTTTCTGATTCATGTCATCCACAGTTAGCAAAGCTTGCCAGGCATCCCTCAGTATCCACAAGACTTAGGAAAACTCTAAATTTCCAGCATCAAACCGAATGAGTTAGCTTGAACTAGCAGGGATTTGAACCCTGGTCTCAAAAGTCATAGTACCCTCAACACTCAAAAAATATAAACTGGGAAACGTTTTGCCAAGCAACATCAGAACATGGTCAAATTAGCAAAATTATGAATATGGAAGAACACAATAGCTGATTTTTGACTTATGGTGATTCTAAGGCTACTTTATCATATGGTTTTCTTGGAATGTTGGTCCATTACAATGTTTAAAAGCAATCCACTGTTACACGTTGTAATTTTAAAAGCGTAGTTTGCTGTGGTACTTCTTAATGTTACCTGCTGTTTTCTTTTTTCCTCCCTTTCATTGCTTTAAAAACACCTTAGGGTGATAACAGAAGTACATAAAACTGGAAAACTTCCCATCAAAATGCCTTTAAGGATGCCTTTAAAACATCAAAGTAGCATTTAAAAAGCAATTAGAAAGCCTTTCTCCTTACACCAATAAATTGCCATCATTTCCACTTGTTACATTGCATTTATGAGGTAGATATGCATTGTTACAAAAGGAGGAAGTGACTCATAGCAGCTGACTTACTTATAATGCATTAGTCCCATGCTCTGAGTTTATTTCTTTGGGGTTATATTCTGGACGGAAGCTCAAATTAAATTCTAAACTGGGCCATGACCTGGAAAGGCAGGAAGCACACCAGCCCCTGAGCAGGAAAATAGCCACCATACTGCAGAGTGAGTGCACTTATTTGGAGAGAAAGGGAAGGAGGGACGAAAATGTTGCTAGAGAGTTATATATTAACTTCCTTCCCATGTGTATGTGAGAAACTAGCCAGAATTCACTTAGCAACATATCCACACAGACACCATGCTATATATTGCACACCTGGGCTGCGAAGGCACCTCAAAACCACTCTGGAGCCCCAAAATATAAGCAAGCAAGCTGTTTGCTGGGGGCTGAGTGTATACCATTATGCATGTCCATAATCTGAGAATCAGAGGTGACCAACTGAAACTGAATGGTGGGATATTCAGGACAAATAAAAAAGGATGCCATGAGCTCTGTTGTTTTAGGATGTAGTGATGGCTGCCAACTTGGACAGCTTTTTTTAAAAAAAGGATCAGATAAAATCAGGATAGTCAGGGGTCTTAGTAGCTACTAGGGTAGTTAGTTAGATATAATCTCCACTATCAGAGGAACTATGTCTTTCTGCATCAGTTGCTGGGAAAGACAAGACAGGGGCTGCAAGTGGTACTCCTAAGCTGCAGTTGGGTTTCTGTTTGCTTCTGTGTGAACAGAATCTTGGATTAGGTAGGCCTTTGGTCTGACACAGTAAGGCTGTTCCTGTGTTTTTAAATCAGCCCAAAGACTGAATAATTCTGAAGCAATTGGGAGTTGCTAAAAGAATTTGTCTAAATAGAACTTGGGAAAAACAGAAGATAGGGGAAATATGTCTGGAAAAGCTAAGGTCAAGGAGGCATGAAGACTTTTTTTCTGACCTTGCCAAAGAGCAGCCAAAAATGAACGACCCTATCATCTGTGGGACAACAGAAGCAGACAAAAAGGAGTTCTGTACTTACTCTTCACATGGCCCTTTTGGGCAGTGCCGTTTCGCCAGTGAAAGGGAAGCTCATGAGGCGGCTTGTGGTGCCCTGTGTGCCCTTCCTCCTTTCCCATCATACGGTGGGGACAGAACAGGCTGCACTGGCACCCTGTACCTGTCAGATGGGAGAAAGAGCAGCAACACATGACAGCACATGTTGCCCCGCCACCCTTTCCCTATCACACGATAAAAAGGGGAGGGAAGTGCAGGTAGCCCTTTCGGAGCTACCTAAAACACATTTTCCTTCCTATAGTGGTGGAGGAAGCGCCTTTCGGCACTTTCTCTCCACTTTGGGAGGAATGTGGGTGGGGCTTGCTGTGCATTATGTGATGGCACATGGCAAACCCTGTCTTTGCTGCAAATAAAAGCGGCAAAATGTATGAAAGTATGAAAACAAGGTTGATTGCATGTAAACTCAGGGTGAGTCTTCACTGTGGGATAAAACCAAGGCTAGTCTGGAATAGAAATCCTTTGGAGTGGCCCTAGAGCCAATGGCATGTCTTGGCTTTGGTGTCAGAGGTTGGCACACTATGTTTTGTCTCAGGACAGAAGGGGGACCATCAAAGTTGTTTCTCCCTCGGCCCTATCCATACCATCTAGCATTTTGTAACCATTTCCTGGATTCCATCATATGGCCCAAAAAAGATGGCAAATACATTTTGTGGGTGGAGTCTTTTGTACTGAGGAAGTTACTTGCCAGCATCTTTTCTATGAAGGAAATGTAGGCCAAGGAAGGCTGCTTTTTGTTATTCATTAGTATGCTGCCACTGAGCTGCAAACTTGAAACACATGCCATTTATCAACTTAGACATGAGGAAGACCGACACTGCAGAATAACAATAATCTAGATATGTCATTCTGGGTACAATAACACATTTTTCTGAGATGTGTTTTAGCAAGCTTGGTTCTCAGATTGAAAGGCTGCTGGGTTGCTCCTAGACAGGTTTGAAAGCCATTGCTTGCTTTGTATTGTTCTCTTAGAAGCATGAAGCGTTCTTCAAAAATGGATGCAAAGGAAGTTGGCACTGGTTTTATGTTTCTACAGAACATATTGTCTAGTGGTGGGTAAAGTGCAGCCCTCCTATAGAGCCAATGCTGAGGAATTCTGCAGTTGTACTCCAGCAAAGTCTGGGGGGCTGCACTTTGCCTACATCTGGCACAGGGGAAGAAATGCTGGGTCCAAATCCCTGGAAATGAGAACAACCTATGGCCTGGAAGCCTTTTCACCTTGATCCAGGGTTTGGGAATTGCACGCCCACCATCCCTAGCTTTTGACTATGCTCTTTAGCTAATAAAACTGCAATGGCTTTAATCTTAGAAACAAAGTCATCATTTGCTACAATCTTGCCTGTCTTCTATCTTTTCCCTCACCTGTCTGTCATTTTATTTGATTTTTTTTAAAAAAAACAATACCAAACATAAGAGGTATGTAGAAATACATAGAAGTACGACTTCTTCATATAGCCCTTGTGGGCTGTGCTGTTGTGCTGGCAAAAGGGAAGGTGCGTGGGGCGGCTCTGAGTGCCCCGAGTGCCCTCCCTCCTCCCCTCATCACATGGAGGGGACAGGAGTGGGTGCTCTGGCACCTTTTCCCTCCCCCATCAGCTGACAGAAAGAGCAACAACACACAGTAATGCGCATTGCCCTGCCGCCCTTTCTGCCATCACACGGCAGAAAGGGGAAGAAAGTGTGGGTAGCTCAATCGGAGCTACCCAAAATACACTTTTCTCACTGTAGTGGAGGAGAAAACTCCTTTTGGCGCTTCTCCACTTTGGGAGGAATGTGGATGGGGCCTGCTGTGTTTCATGTGATGCATAAAAGTGGCAAAACGGGGCAAAAATGCCCCACATGAAGATGTCCATAGTGCCTTGTGTTATTTTGATGGTTATTAGTAGTAGTTTACACAGATTCACACTGGTTGAAGCTGTTAGTAGTCACTAGTGGGATATGGTGATTCCATATTCCTTCTGGCTTCAGAGGCAGTGTGCCCTGTATAATACATTTCTGGAAATTATGTGTGTATGGATGTGTTGTTGCATTCATGTTCCCTTTCTGGGTATCCTACTGACCATCTGTAGATTAGATGAACCATTAGATAGGGATCTTATTTGGTTACTATTATAACTGCATTCTTCCTCCAAGGATCTATGTGGACTAGATTTCATGACTGAAGCCAAACAGATATGTTTCAGTCGGTCCTCTAAATCCATGGATTCACAGATCCACAGATTGCACCATTTATGGCTGGAAAATATATTTCAAAAATTCCAAAAAGCAAACCTTGATTTTGCTGTTTTATGCAAGAGACATCATTTTACTGTGCTACTATGTATATTGGGACTTCACTATCCGTGGAATTTATTGTCTACAGGGAGACCTGGAACCAAGCTCCAGCATTGGATACCAAGGGTCCACTCTAATATCATACAGGCATTTCTTTTTCCCACTGTGTCCTAGCTAAAATGCAACTATAGGAAGCTGCCATTATGGTTATTATATTATAGCATGATGATTCTTCTTTAACTGTCATGACAGCATCCTGTGGTTTTTTCAGGTTTGCAGTTTGCTGAGGTATTAGAGCAGGCATGGGCAAACTTCAGCCCTCCAAGTGTCTTGGACGTCAACTCCCACTATTCCTTTCTGTCTCTCTCCCCCCCCCCCCCACACACACTTCATTTGAACACTGTGTGTATGTGAGAGAGAATATGTGTGTGTTTGTGTGTGTGTGTATACATATATATATAGTGTACATTGAGCATCCCTTATCCATACATACCTGTATGTATGTACGTGCTTGTGTGTGCACATGTGTACACACACATACACACACATACATACATGGGATAAATATGGACAATTTCGGATTGTGTATGTGTGTAAGAGAGAATATATCTATATATCTATATATCTATGTATATATAGATATATATGGGTTGCTGTGAGTTTTCCAGGCTGTATGGACATGTTAATATATATATACATACACATACTGGTGTATATAGATAAGGGATGCTCAACATACACCATATATAGGTGTGGGATACATACATACATGGCATATATATAGGCAATTTCGGATTGTGTTTGTATATGAGAGAGATAATCTATGCACACACACACACACACATACAAACATATGTATATGGATAAGGGATGCTCAATGTACAACATATGACTGCTTCCTACCAAGGGAAATCCTTTGTTAACCAGCTTGAATACAATTAAATAGCCTTGCAGCTTCCAAGCCTTGCTGCTTCCTATCTAAGGCAAACCTTTGTTGTCCACCTTGAACACCATTGAATAGCCTTGCAGCATCAAAGCTTACCTCTTCAGACTTTAAGTACTGATGGAGTTTCTGAGGGTTAACCAGGCATGATGTGAGTTGTAGTTCATACACAATCTTGTTCATTTTGTACATATATACAACCATATCACACACACCAAATACCACCACTTCCTCATTACTTTATTTTCCACACCACAAGACTTCTCCACAGCAATGCGTGACCGGGCATAGCTAGTAGTATTATAATAATGTGATGTGAAAGAACCCCTGGATCCCCTGACTGCTAAGAATAAGGCAGAGAGAGAGCACCATATAATTCTCACTTCAAATCCATTGCTTTAATATAGGATGGCAGATGTGGGGAGATTCATCTCATTTCCTACTCTGAATCACTGTGAGCTGTACTTCTGATTTTTAAGGGTCCCTTCTGATTTTAAGAGATGAAAAAGAAATAATGGCCATTTCTTGTTTTAGCCAAGAAATGTACCCACTGGACTCTTGCAGAGATGTTATTTCTGTGGGTTTCTGAAATGTACTTGCATATGGCCTATGGGACATGCCATTCTCTTCTCTGGTCTGCTCACTAGACTACAATGGGTACTATGAATAAGTATTCCTCCTAGGATGCAGAGCTACAACTTCGAAGCAACACGTACATGTTCAATGGACTGTATCTGAGCTGGTCTTCACAAAGCGAAGGCAATATTACCTCAATTGATCTCATTTCTTCTACTGATACGCTGTGTGCTCTTCTTTTATTAGGTGTAATTTGGAATCAATGATTGAAGTTTTATTACCATTTTAAACTTTTCCTAGCTAATATAGCAGTTTGATTTTATAGGCATCTTTGGAAGTTCCTTAAGACCACATGACAGGGCACCCACATTTGGAAAAATATTGAAGATAGCAAATATTCTGTATTTAAAGGGATGGAGTTGACTTTGGGGAGAGATATTAACATTGATGATCCGAAGAGATGATCTTCAACATTCCTACAGACTTTTTGAGTTTGCAACTTTTAAAAAGTTTTTTGAGATAGATATGGATTGTGAATATTCAATTTCATACTTAATATTCGCATGGTACTGAATATTCATATGTAAGACAAGCAAGCATAGAGGCAACACAGCAGAATTTTTTGACATTTTTATTGGGTGTGATGGAGAAACACATCAGGGAAGGTTCAGAACTAAAAAATACAAAGGGAGCAAAAGACAGTAATCAAGGAAAACTTCTGCTTTTCTCTATTCTGTCCATGCTGGTGTTTTTCAGATGTCTTGGAATGCAACACCCATCAGCCCCAGCTAACGTTTCTACTAGTGAGGATCATGGAAGACAAAAACATATGCAGACCACCAACTTTGGGTAATCTTTCCAGCTGTTTTCTAAAGCCAAAGAAAGGTTTTACAAGTCCTTCCTCCAAGGATCTCTGTGGACTGCATAAACATAAAATGTATACTGCCACTTAGCCCAGTTGATGCAGTGGTCTATCCTAAACTCAAAGAAGGCTTGTAGCAGATTATGCACCATGTATACAGCTAATATTCTTCTACATCTAGGACGTGCACCGATGTCTTCGCATCACCTTTAACATTTCCAAGTGGTCTAAGACCTGCTTTTAAGCTCAACCTGGAAAATATGAGTCACTTTTACATCTTCATCTGACATTTTATTCAGCATTTGAGGCTGCTCCTTCCCAGGCAGAAGAAAATAATCATGGACTGGCCTGATAAATTCTGCAAGTGAATCTGTAAAATAAGATATTACTTTTTCTATATAATGTACAATGCTTTCAAGGATTCAAAATAGGAAGAAAATCTGGTTATACATTTGGATCAGGATAAAAAGGATCTTGATCTCCCATAATCTTCTTCAATATCTTAATCAGAGCAGGGTGCATACTTTGAATAGCTCAGAATAATAAATATGTAGATTCCATTGGGAGGAACAGTTTCTTTTGCCATTATCTTGTAGAAAACAAAGGCAGGGCGAACGCAGCATGTGTTGCCATGGAATCTTCTGTAGGATTTTTCTTCACCTATTTAAATAAGTTTCATATGCATGTTGACCATTTCAGAAGAGCAATGAGAGGGATTTGCCTCTTGGTGAAGGAATAACGCTGTCTGTAATTGAGCAGGAAGAGCCTGATGGATGTGCAAACAAAATGGAGAGAGAGTGGAAGAAATATCACTGTAGGTTGCAAAGTCTGTTGGTTTGAATTAATACGGTTTGTCATCATTTTAAATGCTATGGCTCAATACTATGAAATAATGGGAGGTTTTGTTTTACAGATTTTTAGCCTTTTTTGCCAAGAGGGTTGGTCCCTCACCAAACTACAAATCCCAGGATTCCATAGCATTGAGGTATGACAGTTAAAGTGGTGTCAAAGTGCATTAATTCTACAGTGTTGATAAATATAGAGGCAATCTAGATAACTTGACTGGTTCAGAACCGTTTGTAGTCTAATCATTTTCATACTGAAAAAAGCAGAGATGTGTTAGAGACAAAAGTGGACTGTTTTCAGCATGGCCTGTGCTCTAAATGGGGACTGGGGGATGGCAAATGGGACAACATCAGACCATGCAGAATGAGAAAAAAAAACTCATCACCATTTGAACCATGGGCTTCTGGTGATTACATTGTTTTTGCCCATTAAAGAAATGAAGATCTGTCAATATGTATAACCTTTCAAAAATGTAGGGGGGGAAAGGAGCTGAAATCAGTTTTTTGGGTTGTCAAACAACCCTGATAACTAGAATTTTGATGAGAATGTTTGTAGTTTAGGGTATTTTTCAAGAAATAATTTATTTAGATTGTTACATAGGACCTTAGCAGATGGGCCCTTTTCCCCATTCTAGGATGCTGCCCAGACACAGCCAGGACAGATTCTACCAGAGCCCTTCACATGATGCAGGGCTACTTCTGGCGGGGCTACTTCTGACTAAGCTGGGGATAGTGTGAGACCAAGCTGGGGACAGATGGGAAACACTGTGGGATGGTAAGGGCGCGATGCAAGACGCTGGCCTATGGTTTCCCCTGCTGCTCCATGGAATTGCCCTGCTGTCCTCTGGCTTATGGACCTCCATCTGATGAGATCCATAGTTACATGTAACCTTAGATACATAGCTAAGTAGTGTTTCCTGCCTGACTCCTCACTTAACTGGATTTCAGCCACTGCGAGCAATAGGAATCTCCATTTGATTGGGAAGCAACTGACTGATGTTCTCACTTGTTCTTGTGACCAATTTCTGTTGTGACAGGGAAAAGCAGGGCCCCTATCTCAATCCCCCCCCCACATTGGAGACCACTCACAGAAAAGGGGCAGGGTGGGAATGACAGCGGAACAGATCTCTGCCACTTGCAGTGGTTGCTGACTAGTAAGTGGAGGCTGGTGGACTTTCACAGTTGTTATCTATTCCCTAAAGTAGTTGAATGCATAGGAATCATGAATATGTCCTCCAGGTTATGTGTTTGTAACTTCCTTAGTGAATTAAAGAGATACATACGATTAAACCGCCCTAAAAGTCAAACACGCAATTAAAATACTTCAATAATTAGTCTTGATTTTAGAATCTGAAGGTGCATCTACGCTGTAGAATGAATATAGCTTGACACCACTTGAACTGCCACAACTCAATGCTATGGAATCATGGAAGTTATAGTTTGGTGAGGCATCAGCAAAGAAGGCTCAAGGCCTTGTAGAACTAAAAATCCCAGGATTCCATAGCATTGAGCCATTTCAGTTCAAATGGCATCAAGCTGCATTCATTCTAGAAGCAGTTTTGTTTGCCTTGCTCAAAAGTAGCTCAAAAGGGATGGAGTCAGTCTGATTTTTCTCAAGAAGGAGTTTGACAACTGGGATGCTGTTATTGAGAAAGTCCTGTCTTGTCTATTCACCATTCTAGGTTCTCAGGGTGATAAGATATGCAACAGGGTCTCTTTTGTTGGTCTGAAAGTCTGAACAGGCTTGAATGGAGAGAGGCGGCTCTCCAAATGTATGAAAGCTACAGTTTTATGCGAACATGATTGTGAGAAAACAGTCCTGAACTCACTGGAACTTTGTTTCTAGTACACATACACACAGGATTGTATTTCAATTATGATATTAGTAACCCTTTTGAGAAGTTTTTGCAATTTACAAAAAACCTATGTGCCTGCCACAAGAGGTCAGTGTATACTTTTGCTTGTTTGTTTCATTCCTGTTACCACAATATATGCTGATGTTAACAAATGATATACTGTGAGGTGGGCGAAAAAGAGATCACAAAGTCCAAATTTATAGCATTTTCTGCTTTTCCGAATACCGCTGCGCCTTGAGGTCTTTGTGGTGAATCATTGCTTAAAAGTGTATTTAATGCTGCCTTGTAAAGTGGACAAGCTTAATAAAATACTACTTAGCTGTGGCAATCAGTTTCCTCGCCCACTCATGCACATCTGGCAAGCATTGCATATGCCTGTGGATACGTACAGACAGGCATGCACACACATTTGTCAGGCAATGCTACGCCTTCCTAAGCTATTTATTTTTGAGAGAGATAAATGGAAGTACATAGATCTCAACAGTGTATGTGCAAAAGAGGGGAAGAAAGAGAGAAAAATGGGACGGAAAGTGGGCATGTCACATGCATATCTACATCTAATGCATTTGCACTTAGAGCTGTGTAGACACCTCTTCTTTTAGGGAAGGAACCCATTCACTGCAAAGCAAACCCTCACAACATCTGATTTCTCTATTTATAGAACAACTGTTCTGCTGAGCACACAACATTCATGGTAATTAAAGCCAATTGTGTTACACAGTGATATTCTACAAAATCAGAATATGGGAGAACCGAACAGATGCTGCTCATGAAATATTAGGCAATCCTCACAAAAGAAAGCCCTGTCTCAATAAGAATATTCTCACTTTGACTGTGAAATATAGTCAAGGAGGATGTGAACCTAACCTTGCATGGCAAAAACTCCCAAATGCTTAGAGGTGGCTGCAAAGGACTACTACATGCCCAACACAGAATAGTCCAGTCTGTCTTTCTGATCAACTTTTCTCATGGTTTCTAAGAGTGTTCTGAGAAGGAAAGGCGCCTACCTACCTGCAGAGTTCTTCCCATCTTTCTGCAGTGGATGTGCCTCCTGCCACTCTTTTCCTCCCTCTTCTCCTTTGTTTCATGCAAGAACCATGCCAGATTCTCTGTGAACAGGAAGCATCTTGATGAATTTTAACCAGTGATATTAACATTTCACAGCTATGCAAGCTCTCCTGGGACTAAGCTCCATTGTACTCAGGTTATATTTACTTCTCATGGCTTGTGTTCAGAGGTGGGAAAGGGAAGTTTTTGGGATCACAGCTCTCAGAACCCCATTGGACAATTCTGGGAACTGCATTAAATTTACCTTTCATGTTCTGTCTAAGGTTGGTTTGACCCCATCAGCCTTCAAAGGGCAGTTTCTAATTGTAAGACTGTATAAATGTCACTATGTTGCCCTGGCATTGAAAGCCTCATGGGCCACATAAAATTACATAGCAGGCCAGATTTGGTCTGTGGGCTTTGCGTTTGATATGTGTGCTCTACACTATAGAATCAATGAGTCTGACACCACTTTAACTGCCAATGTGATGGAATGGTGATCCACGCCCTTGGTACATCTTGAATAGAGTACTGCAATGTGCTCTACACGGGGTTGCCTTTGAAAACTGTTCTGAAGCTTCAAGTAGTCCAATGGGTGGCAGCCAGATTGCTCACTGGAGCAATGTACAGGGAGCATACAACCCCCCCCTGTTACATCAGCTCCACTGGCTGCCAGTCTGTTACTGAGCACAATTCAAAGTGCTGGCTTTAACCTATAAAGCCCTAAACAGCTCCAGCTCAACTTACCTGTCTGAACATATATCCCCTTACAAACCAGCTAGAGTGTTAAGATCCGCTGGGGAGGCCCTGCTTTCAGTCCCACCCCCTTTGCAAGTGTGGATGGTGAAGATGAGAGATGGTTCATTCTCACTGGTGACCCCTTGGTTATGGAACTCCCTCCCCAATGATATTAGATTGGCCCCTTCCCTCCTGGTTTTCAGGAAAAAAGTTAAGTCCTGACTCTGGAACCAAGCATCCAGGGAATAGGGCAATAGTGCAATACGAAATAGACACAAATCCAGCAACTTGAAGGACGACCACGGGTTTAGGGCTATGTTTTTTACAGTTTTATCCAGGTTACTGTATTTATATATTTTATTTGTTTATTGTTTAATATGATGTATTTATACACTGTGTTTTGTAATGTGGCACAGAAGTGGCCAAATGATAAGCCGCTTTGAGTCCCCTTCAGGGTGAGAAAAGTGAGGTAGAAGTATAGTAAATAAATGGTGGGAATTGCAGTTTGGATCTGCAGCTCAATCCGAGATGGCAATTGCACTCAGTGGTTTTGTTTATCCTATTTAGCAGTTATAGTTTTACATAACATTCTTACTCTTTATAAATGAGAGTTTTTTTCTACACCACTGACTCTTTTTTCCTTTTATCTGTTTTCCTTTTCAGACAAGACGATACCCTTCTTCAGGCTCCAGAGCTATGTACTTGGACCATAAAGGTGACAGTGCAATCTCTAGAAAAGTAGACATGGAGTTGACCCAGGCTGCTGTTCCACACCATGTGGATCTGCTTGGAAATGTAGCTGTGGAACCAATTCCCAACAATTTGAGTGAGCTGAAGCTGTTGAAAGAGATGATGGCTGTTCAGGGAGAACCCACAAAACCCTATGCAAAGAACGCTCCAGAATCTGACTGCTCCATTACGTTGGAGAAAGATTATAACCCTTTCAATATGCAGGGGAGGTAAGGAAAACAAGAATAAACAGATTCTATTTTTTTCTGATACATATTGATTTTTTAAAAATCTCACAGACGCAATAAATGTTTTATTTGATATCTTCTGGCAGGATAAGGAATGGGAAAGAACCATATGGGAAACCACAGTAGCCAATTGCTGAGGGAGGATATTCTTTTAGAGCTAATCTTTGTTTTTATAGGAATTGTGCGCGGTATTTTCCATCATTTTCATATCCTTATTGAGTTTTCATTTAAATAAAATGTTCACAGAATGCACACAAATGTCATTGTACTGATAAAATGATACCTAAATGACCAAACTGCATCAGATATGTGTCTTAAAGGGACAAACTTTGCTGTTATGGCCGACTGCTGGAGACATAAAAGTGATGTATGGTACTACAGTTATGATAGCAAGAATACTATTCACTCCTTCTGGGCTTGATTATGTGGAATGATGAGGATGTATGAAATTATCTAGTAGTTTGTTTTTATCTCTTCTGAGATGCCCTGAGGTGGAAGTGGCACTGATTGTCCTTGCTTCTTTATATTCCTCTTACCACACAAGTACTGTTTCATATCCTCCAACTGTCCTTATTTGGCAGTGATAGCCCTGATCAATCCTCTGTTATCCTTTTTTTTTACTGTCTTTCAAATTCTCAAGTTTCTCCATCCTCATTCCACTCCCCCTCTTTGTCTCCAGCTGATTTTCTTTGTTTTAAACTAATAATTTGCACTCATTTAACCTAGGAGGGAGAAGGAGAAAAGAAGGCAGAATCTTGTCCTTTCCTGTAGATCTGGGTAAACGGAAACTGCTGCAACTTCTCCTAGCTGTTTTATAACCTCATCATATGGGCTAATTTGCCTGTTGTACGCTGCTTGCTCACCCCTTTGGCCATGGAGCCCATTACACGATGTACATCTACTTCTTGTGGGGTTCTGTGGCAAAAGGGGAGAGCAAGCGGCATATATTGCCATGACACGGGACATGTGATGGCACGCCAGGGTTAAAAGGAAAACTGTAATGTCTGGCTATACCCGGTGGCTATCGGTATACCCTCCGATGTACTTCAGTTCTTTAAAATAAAGACTCTAGAGGCAAGATACAGTTAACCAAATACGTTTACTGGAAACAAAAGGCAAAGTTAACTTCAGTCAGGGTTCTTGAAAGGTAAATCAAAATAATATATTACAAAGACGAAGTTTGTTGGTTGAACTTAGTTACACTGGTAATAAATACTTGACTATAATGGTGGTAAGTCACTTGGTAAAATACTCGGCTATTGAAGGTAGAATACTGGACTATATTGTTGGTAAATACTTGGCTATAGATGTAATGTAGAACTAAGATGGTAAAGTACAGAACTATGGTGAAGTACACTAAGCTATATCGGTAAAGTACTGTTTTGGTGGTAAATACTGGACTGTGATAACTATATGGTAAGGTACTCTAAGCTATGTTGGTAAAATACTCTAAGCTATATTGGTAAAATACTCTAAGCTATGTTGGTAAAATACTATTTGGATGGTAAAATATGTGCTAAGGATGTCTGTCTGGATTGCCAAGGCCAAGGAACCCGGACGATTTCTGGCCTTCTCCTCTAAAACTCTGACACAGAATAAAAAGGAAGGAAAAGCCTCTGAGGCAAAAAGGCTAAACCCACCGAGACAGGCTTCTAGGGGGGTTTTAAGCTCCACCCATAAAAACTAAGTACAAATGGAAAAGTCCACACCAAAGGGAGAACTAAACAAGGAAATGAAGCAGAGGAGGGAAAAAGCTAGGCCAAGACATCACAGGACACTTCCTGTGTTGCCTTTGCAACAATGGGGGGAAGTTGGGTAGCAGATGCTCTCCCCTGTGGGATTGGGCCAGCGGTAAGTCGGGTGATGTGGGGTGATGGATTCTCCACGCCCCACACTGGGACCCCATGGGTATCCTTGTCATCACGCAGTTGAAGATAGGCAGGTGTCCTTCTGGCAGGTAGGGACCAGAGTCAGCCTTGGTGTCTGTCATTTTCAATGTTGTTCTGATGTTGCTTGGACAGATATGTCTCAGCTTTCATCTGTCAAATGTTAGAAGATAGAGTGTCTGGATTGGTCAAATGCAAACCTAACCCCCCCCCCCCTCCCAAGGTTGGTTTGTAAAGGGCATTTTTGTTAAAATGTACATGGCATCAGTGAAGTTTGGAGTGCAACCTTGTAGAAAGAGAAAAATAGAAAGGTTTGTGGAAAGAGAAAAGTTTGGACTTCTCTAGGTGGGCTTTATCTTTATCTGGCACTACCATCCAGCAATATCCTTGTTGTCATGCAGTGGAAGGTAGGCAGATGTCCTTCTGGCAGGTAGGGTCAAGAGTCAGCCAGGAACATTATGCTGTCTGAGATGGATAAGCAAATGGTGTCTCTTGGCACAAATTCATGATATCCTACGTCAGCCAGATTATTTTGATGCCTGAGCGAGAAAATGCCACAGGTCACAGTCCTCATTTTATGAACAGTAAGAATACAATAACATGCTGCAGTTACTTCAGGCAATATATTTGGGGTATCAGCCGCTTGCTATTTTTTAATTTATGATTGTAATGAATGAATGAATGAACAAATAGCCTGTCTAGTATGGTGATCTGAATGTTGGAAGATGACTCTGGAGACCTGGGACTGATTCCCCACTCAGGGAATAGAAACCCATTGGATAACTTTGGACGAGTCATTTATTTTCAGTTCCAGAAAACCATGTGATAGGTTTGCCCTAGGCAGGCATGTAGCGGGGGGGGGGGGGGGGGAGGGGGGGGGGCTTGAGGGGCTTCTGCCCCCCCCCCCCCCAAATTCTCAGGGTGGTCGGCGAGAAGGCCTTACATTTATTATTTAAACTGTTACGTTTATTCATATCATGATCTGATCACCATGCTCAATATCTCCCATATGGGGATTTTGGTATAACGATACAAAAGCCCCCCCCCCCCCCCGGTAAGACATGAGATCTCACAGGCACCTAGAGATCTCAAGAGAAGCTCTTCTTTTTTGAGGTTAAAGGTGAGCCTTGTGTAGGCTGACCTCAGGTGCCTCAGGTGCCTCAGTCTAGTGTTAAGCTGACAACTGAGTGGGAAAACATTATTAAAACAACTCCAGGCCTTCGTTCTCCTCCTGCCGTCATATTGCTTCATAAATTTCAATATCATGTGTTACTATTTGGAAAACCTGGGAATCCTATTTATGGGGTGAGATAAAGGGTCCTTGTATGGACTGTTAACATCCTCTTATGGATTTGAGAACAGGTAGGAGTAAACAGACATCTCACGATGAAGAAAACGAAGCAGATAGTTTGACTTCCACAAAGTTTAGAAAAATTGGACTGCAATTCTGAGAAACCTCTAGTCAGCTTGTAAACATTCTGGCTAGGGAATGATATTTCAAAGTATGAGCAAGTTAACTGCTCCATGTTGTTAAAGTATATCTTTACACAATGAGTAATTTACTTACAGAATTTATTGTCAAGTAGTAACAGCTTTTGGTTTGCATGGCTCAAAAGGGAGGACTAGAATTGTATCTTAAGGCTACTTTCTAAGCAAGAGAGCCAAAACGAAGAGTAAACAGAATTTGTTTCTTCAGGAATATATCCCACCCTGCTCTGGTTCAATATGTAATGAATGTTTTATTTAACAACCTTCTGCAACTTAGTGAAAAAGAACAAAGTGTATAGTTAGGAAGCTGCAGCCAAATGCCTAGGGAGGCATCTTCACTCAGGCACTTTACAAATCTGTTTTTATAGCTGTTCTGTGTACACACTGGTTTCTGTATTGCAATATTTTCCAGCATCTTTTTTTTCTTATTGACTTTTTATTTAAATACAATACAGACCTTAAAAACAGTACCTGGCATGGATAAAATGATACATAAATTGTCAAAGTACATAATAAATCTACACTAAGAGAACAAATCCAGTAATTATTGTTAACTCAATGGCGGGTCAGGCGGAAGATAACATGGTACATGTGAAGGTCAGAAGAAAGCTGCAACAGATCGAGAATCTACCATCATCGTGTTAACCACGCCACTGGTTGGGACCTTCACTCTGTGAAGACTGTGTGTTGATTGGCTGTACACTGATCTCTACACATTAAAAAAAACCTCACGCATAGGCGTCTTCCAAGACCTTGGAAGGCTGTCATACTTGGACAATGAGTGATCATTTAAGTAAGTAAGTAAGTAAGTAAGTAAGTAAGTAAGTAAGTGACAACAGTAGATGTGAAATAGATCTAGGAGTCTTGCAATCTTACCAGGAAGATCAGGTGAAGTGTCCTACTTCTTGCTTCCGCAAGGAAAGAGAGAGCAGTAGGGCAAATCTGTCCCCCGCGCACAGCTCCCTCTCCAAGACGCTTTCCCCATGGGGAAAGCATCACCCCTTTCTGGCTCCATTGGAAGCCTCCCATCTGGTGATGCTTTCACACGGGTTGGACATGGCCTACACCAGAAGTCACACAGCATTGTGTGATGTCCCACGTGGACTTCTGCCCTCCAGATGGAGTGAAAACATCCTAGGATGCTGGTGAGGTCAGGGTGAAATCATGAGTCAACAGTGTGATGTGACAGCTAAAAACCCCCAATGTGATTCCAGGCTGCATCATTAGGAGTATAGTATCTAGATCAAGAGAAGTAATAGTACCACTGTATTCTTTGGTCAGGCCTTTCCTGAAATATCTAGTTCTGTGCACCGCAACTCAAGAAGGATATGGACAAGCTGGAGTCCAGAGAAGGGTGAGAAAAATGGTAAGAGATCTGGGTTTAGTCTGGGAAAGAGAAGGTTAAGGAGGTTGGGCATGATAGTCATTTTTAAATATTTGAAAGAATGTCATGTTGAGAAAGGGGTAAGCTTGTTTTCTGTTGCTTAAGGGGCTAGGATATGGTACAATGGATTTAAACTGGAAGAAAAGGAATTCCACCTAAACATTAGGAAGAATTTCCTGATGTAGGAGCTGCTTGGAATATGCTTCCTTGGAGGTTTTCAAACAAAGGCTGGATGGCCATATTTTGGGAGTGCTTTCATTGTGCATGGTAGGGGCCTGGGCTGGTTAGACACTGTAGATTCCAAAATTCTATGATTCTAAATTTCTGAAAGCTAAAATAATATTAAAGGAATAATATTCATTTGATCCCTAATTCATTCTGTAGACTTTATTGGTATTTTTTTTTGCATTTTTTAGCATTTTAAAATCTGCAATCCTACACAACTTTCTATAAGAGAGTTACAACATAATATTCTTGAGGCATTTCGAAACAAAACAAACAAAACTCAATTTATTTACCTAGTGGGCATTTGGGAAGAATACACAGACTAAGTGAGAGAATAAAATATTTATTACTTTAATTCATCAGTTTGCTGAGCCTACTTCTTTTCCAATCCTGCATGGATTTTTCTTCTTTGTGTACATATAAATCCTTATCTAAGAAAAACATCCTTCTACAGGCTAACAGTCTCATTTACTTTAAAGGTTCTAGCACCAGAAAAAAGAAAGAAAAATGGAATTCGACACAAAATGGGTGTCAAATCCCCATGTTTTGAGAGCTTCAAGGAAGGCCCTTCTGTGTGAGAAGTTTGACCCAATTGTATCGTTGGTAGGGTTCAAGTGACTCTTTGATTGTAGGTGAACTATAAATCCCAGCAACTACAACTCCCAAATGTCAAGCTCTATTTTCCACAAACTCCACCAGTGTTCACATTTGGTCATATTGAATATCTGTGCCAAGTTTGATCCAGAGCCATCATTGTCCACAGTGCTCTCTAGATGTAGGTGAACTACAACCCCAAAACTCAAGGTCAATGCCCACCAGTCCCTTCCGGTATTTTATCTTGGTCATAGGAGTTCTGTCTGCCAAGTCTGGTTAAATTCCATCATTGGTGGAGTTCAGAATGCTCTTTGATTGTAGGTGAACTATAAATCCCAGCAACTACAATTCCCAAAATGACAAAATCAATCCCCCCCAACCCCACCAGTATTCAAATTTGGCATATTAGGTATTTATGCCAAATTTGGTCCAATGAATGAAAATACATCTTGCATATCAGATATTTATATTACGATTCATAACTAGCAAAATTACAGTTATGAAGTAGCAACAATGGTTGGGGGTCACCACAACATGAGGAACTGTATTAAGGGGTCGCAGCATTAGGAAGGTTGAGAACCATTGCTTTAACTAGAGATCCTGCATCGACCACGAAGTTGGTCTCAATAGCCTATGTGGCCATTTATGACTATGTTTTTACAGCTTTGCCATCCAGAACCCTTTTCCTCCCCCCCCCCCAAATGTTTACATTAAAAGTACATTTTCTATGTAAACTTTACTCCCATCTCTGAATACCAGTGGGGAAACCATTCAAGGCAGAGAACTCGATTTTGGGGGCTGGTGGTTGTGTGGTTCAGCATTTTGAACAACTTCTTTAAAATTTAGATAAAACCTGAAACAGATTTTCTGCCCAATCAGTGTGGAAGTCACCAACTGCCACACTTTGACACCAGTTTAACTGCAGTGGTTCAATGCTATGGAATCCTGTGATTCTGTGAGGCACGAGTACATTTTAGCAGAGAAGTCTAAAACTGCAACTCCCATGATTCCATAGCAGTGATCCATAGCAGTTAAAGTGGGGGGTCAAACTGCATTAATTCTACATTGCAGAAGTACCCATAGAGAAACATAAAATACTGTAGTGAAGAAAGAAATAGGGATCTATTACAGCCCCTCCTTTCTCTTGTTTGAAATGTAGCTGCACAGGATTTCTCTGGCCTCTTTGTTCGGTGGTGGAAAGATGTCAGTAACATGTAGATTTCAATCCTCTCAGGATAGCTCTGACATCTGTACCTTTATCTAAACCTTTTTAAATAGAGGCTTTTTTGTACTGACAGCTCTCTTGACCAAGGAGACACATAATAGGTTTAGAAAATCCTGAATGGCATGAAAGGTGGAAATAAGAGAAAGTATGTTCTCTAGCGGAGCATGGGCAGAAAATAAGTGGCAGCTGCCTGCTGAGGGCTATCATTGCTGGCTCCCATTCAGATTCAAAAGGAGGTATTGTTCCCTTATTTTTTTAAAATTTTATCCCATCTTGTTCCCTCACTGGCCTAGACTTGTGACCATGTTGAGCCTGAAGCTCTTGTGAGAAATAACCATTAATACCTCCTCTGGCTCATTTGCTGGGCAGATACCACTGGGCATGGATGGGAAATGGGCATAGCGGTATGTTTTTTGAGAATATCAGCAAACTAGAATAAAGTGAACTGGTAGATATGGGACATCACAAGGCTTTAACTCATGCAGCATGCTCCAGCCATTAATGATAAACTTACTATCATCCTAAATTTACTGCAAACTAACCTTCAAGGTGCATTGAAGCAATTATTTATGAAAATGGTCAAATCCCATTTTTAGGGTTCTGAATGTGTGTGCAAAGAGTTTCCCAAAGCAATTCCTTCCATATGGCAATCAGAACCCACTTCTGCTGTGAGTTTTGGAGCCAGTGACATATCGTTTTATGGGTTGCCTTTCTTTCTGCTGCAAAGTCACAAGTGTCAACCTCAAGGCTTGGGTGGGCTGGATCTGGCCCTATGTGTGATTTTATGCGGCCCCCCAGATGATGGACTACAGCTCCTGTATTTCTCTTCATTAAATGTTATGATTAGAGTTGATGGGAGCTAGGATGCAGTAGCATCCAGAAGGCTGCCGTTTGATCTGTTTAGTTGGGATAGTGGGGTTTGAATTTAGATACAAGGCTTGTGGATGTCTGGCTTTAAAATGTCCTTTAACTTTCCTCCAACCTCATGGTTACAAGTGCAGTTGGGTTGCAATTCCCATTATCCCCAGTCCACATGGCACATAATCAAAAATGATGGGAAGTGCCATTCAATAACATTTGGGGACCCAAACTGGGTAAAAACTAAAGAGCACCTATCACTATGTAAAAAAATTATAGTTGGCCCGCTGTATTCATGGATTCTCTGTCCACAGATTCAAAGGGCCTTTCAGTGCAACCATATGGCTGGTGAGGCCAAGCAGCAGTTGTAAGGGCATTGTGCTATAAGACCAATAGGCTTGGTGTGATAAGAAGAGCGAGTAGGCAGACTGATGCGATGGCAAGCCCATTTTAGGAGCTTCATGTGTTTACTTGGACTTGTAAAAGGTGTTTAACAGTGTCAGTCATCAAAGGTTTCTAGGTTTCATTGCCCCGGTGGCACAATGGGTTAAACCCTTGTGCCAGCAGGAACGCTGACTTGAAAGTTGGGTTGCTGACCTGAAAGTTGCTGGTTTGAATCTGGTTTGAATCTGGGGAGAGCTCGGATGAGCTCCCTCTGTCAGCTCCAGCTCCCCATGTGGGGACATGAAAGAAGTCTCCCACAAGGATGGTAAAACATGAAAATATTTGGGCATCCCCTGGTCAACACTCTTGCAGACAATCAATTCTCTCACACCAGAAGCGATTTGCAGTTTCTCAAAGTCACTCCTGACACGAAAAAAATTCAAAAGTTTCTATTACAAGATAAGCTAATACGGAATAAGGAAAAAGTCTTATGTCTAGATCAGTAAAAATCACAGTAGAAATAAATGGGTAACTCATAGTATCTGTATTTGGGGACAAAAAATATTAATAAATGATCTGGAATTTGTTGGGCAAGTTTGCCAAGGACATCAAGTTGTCCAGTACAGCTTAAAATAATGTGCAGGGTCTCTCTGTATTCCAAACTGTATTCCAAATGAAAAGTGTTTTTAATGCTGCACATTAAGGCAAAAGGTCTAACTTTACATGTATGTGACTGCCCAGGAAAGAGACTTGAAGATTATGATGGATAGATCAGTGTAAAATTTTAGCCTGTATATAGCAGCTGAGAAAAAGGTCAAATTCAGAACAATCGGGAAAGGAATATTAAACCAAACTACCAATATCATTATTTGGTGTGATCACACTACATACTGTTATGATTTCCACACACTCCAAGGAGTACCAAAATTTTCAAGTAACTCTGCTGGGAGAATAAGTTACAATATGTAGAGCTTTGTGAATTTTTAGTTCAGCAAAAAGACAACTTAGAGAGGATGTAATGTGGACATATAAAGTTTAGACATAGTGAATGTGGAGAGGAGGTTCTAATGATAGAAATGGGATCACACAGTGAAAGCGAACTGTGGAAGACTCACAAAAGGAAATACTTTCTCATGCAGTGAACAGTTAAATTATGGAGTTTGTGGTGACAGCTGCCAAACTGAATGGCTTTAAAAGAGGCTTAGGCAAATGAATGCTGGGCAACTACTAATCACGCTGGCTATATATTACAATGAGTTTCATTGGCTGTACATCTCCCAGTATCAATTATCGGGGAGCAAGAGTTGGAGAGTGTTGTCATCCTCATGTTCTGACTGTGAGCTCCCCAAAAGCATTTGGTTAGCCATTGTGCAAATAGAATGATATTTGCTCATGTGGCTTTGCCATCCAAAGATCTCCTTGCTGTATCAAATACTGCTTATTCTTTTTTCCTTGCTTCTGTACAAGTATTGTTCCAGGGGATAGGACTCAGTCCAATAGTGTGAATTCTCAAAAGGATAGATTTTAATTGAACATTAGCAGGAACTTCTTGATAGTGAGAGCAGTCTGGCAATGGAAAAACAATATTGAGAAATGGTAGAGCCTCCTTATCTGGATGTCTTCAACAAAAAGCTGGACAGCTACTTGCCGAGGATGCTTTAGCTCAGTGGTTCTCAACCTGTGGGTCACCAGATGTTTTGGCCTTCAACTTCCAGTAGTCCCAACAGCTGGTAAACTGGCTGGGATTTCTGGGAGTTGTAGGCCAAAACATCTGGGGACCCAAAGGTTGAGAACCACTGCTTTAGCTGGAGATCTTGCATTGCCCAGGGGATTGGACTCAGTGGCCCATGAGGCCCCTTGTGACTATGTTTTCATAGCCCTGCCATCCAGAACACTTTTAATGTTGTACCTTTTCCATGCAAACATTATTCCCATATCTTTCTAAAGTAAGTCTAAAGATGTGCCATTGAAACAATCACATATTCTTTCTCTTCCTCCATTTCTTTTCTTCAGTTATTTCTGTTGAGTTTAGATTGTAAGTTCCTTGGTCCAAAGACCCATCTTTTTTGCATTCTGTAAAATGCTGGGCACATTGATGTAACCATGCAAATGGCTGCTGTTTCATGTTAAATTTTTATTTGATTGTCCTATGTGATTTCGTCACAGTGCCTACATTATGGAGGTAGACAGTTTCCTCAGGCAGCAGATGGCAAGGCAATGACAGTACCCAGCTTGTTTTGCAACATCTAAACTATTCTGCTATTGACAGGTGTGGTGATGGACCTGGTGTGCATCTCCATTGCACAATTTAGAACGGTTTCATTTCACTTTAACTGTCATGGCTCCATCACATGGAATCCTGGAATTTGTCCTTTATTCCAGGGAGTGGATTAGATAATTGTTAGTACAGGTTGAATATTGCTTATCCAGAATTTTAAAAACCCAAATACTACAAAATTATTCCCATGGGTGGCTGAGATAGTGACACCTTTGCTTTTTGATGTTTAGTGTACATACATTTTGTTTCCTGCACACAATAACCAAAATGTTGCATATAAAATTGCCTTCAGCCCAAGTGTGCAAGATATATTAACTTAAACAAATGTCATGTTCCAGATTTGGGTACCATCTCTAATATATCTCATTATGTACACATATACAAATACAGGTATTCCCATAAATAAATATCCAATATCCCAAACACTTCTGGTCCTAAGCATTTTTGATAAAGACTATTCAGCTTGTACCAACAAACTACAGGTGTCTGTAGGATGGAGCAGCGGCAATTACAATGGTATTAGACTGCTATAATTTGCTGAGTTGATAGATACATTCTACTTGCCATTGCCAGTATTAGAGTAAGTATTAGAGTAAGATTTAGTCCCAGTTTGGTCAGCTTCTGGATATGGAATCCATGAAATTGAAGGGGAGATGTCTGTGTCTTCTTGTCCTTTCCCTCAAGTAGTAAACTATTTTGGGATATTCCTGCTGGGAGGAAACAACAGGAGATGTTTATTTCCATTGTGTCCTACTTCTGAGCTTCAAGGCAGGCATGGGCAAACTTCACCCCTCTAGATGTTTTGGACTTCAACTTCCAGAAATCCCAGCCAGCTTACCTGCTGTTAGGAACCTTTTTTTTTCATGACAGGAGCAGCTTGAGAAACTACAAGTCACTTCTGGTGTGAGAGAATTGACTGTCTGCAAGGATGTTGCCCAGGGGATGCCCAAATGTTTTGATGTTTTTACCATCCTTGTGGGAGGCTTCTCTCATGTCTGCGCATGGGGAGCTGGAGCTGACAGAGGGAGCTCACCCACTCTTCCTGGATTGGATTCAAACTGGCAACCTTCAGGTCAGCAACTCAACCTTCCAATCAGCAGTTCTGCCAGCACAAGGATTTAATCCTGTGGGATCTGTAGGAACTGTGGGAGTTGAAGTCCAGAGTTTGCCCATGCCTGTTCTAAGGAGTAATGGGGTGCCAGAGTGAGTTCTCAAGTAGATGAACCACCCCAGGGACGCTTATGTAAATGTGTGAGTAGCATACCCACAGAAACACTCCCTCAGATTAATATGTGAGGTGGGCCATTACCCTTTTCACTTGTGTAGTTCGTGTTATATTGTAGATAAGCCCAGAGGCAGCTACGTAAGCCTGAATTAGTAACATCTTTTCTGTTTTCTTAGGATGATGATTACTTCATCTGCTATTGTTGATTTATGTAATGTGCTTTTTGCAGTTTTGCTAATCACTCCCACCCACCCCCTTTTTGAAACCTCAGAGGGATCCAGAGTTTAATCTTTCTAGGAGCGATAGGAGCAACTGTGCCCCCCTTCAGCCATGCCACCGACATGTGAGCACCAATCCTCTTTAGGGGGTTTATTGACAGCTGTTTCATCATGTAAACCTCTTAGAGCTAAAACCATGAACCTGATTTTAATGAATATGTCTGATAAAAGGAACAGGAAAGCCAAGGTAGGGTAGGGTGGGAGGAAGGAGAAGAGAAGGAGATCTCAAAAGCGGCTGCTTCCCATTTCTTAGTGGTGTTGGCCTTATTTGTAAGAAGATGATATATAACCCTACAGTGCTGAGGATCCTGAAGATCTTTGTCTGCCTGCCTGTGCCTGTCTCCGTGCTGATGTCTCTTTCTCTTTTTAAATTGTAGATTTACAACTGTGTTGGGCATTTTGCCCCAGGATACAGCATGGTTACATTTGCTTCGGTCTCCTAGAGCAAATTCAGGATAGATGCTACACATGATGATCAAAGGACAGTGCCGTTTGAAAGCTTGTATTCTTTCATCAAAAGAAGCAAGGCTAATTAAAATGAGAATTATTCCCTTATTTTTCAGGTCTCTTATCTGGAATCAGCAGAATTTCCTTCCTTCCTGAGTCCATGCTTAGTTTGTGCTTTTTGAACATTTCTGTTTTTGGCTTATGTTCCTTAGGGGGATTGTGAACTACAATACCTATTTCTCAAACTGGTCACATGATGGTAATGAAAGAAATAATTTAAAATGATAAATCCTGAAAACTGGGTTTCAAGAAGCTCCTGCTTTTATCACAGGTTGAATACCAACATGTACCCAGAAGGTTGCTATTACAAATCTGTTCATAGTTGTATAACAGTATTAAAGAGGATTATAGAGCTAGAAATATTTCTTTTAGTCTATGTAGTTAGAAAATAGAATATCTAAAGAGACACATAGCAAGAAATATGGCCAATTTTAGTACATTTTAATGATTTCTGTGGGCAATACTCCCTTCTCCTCCCCTCTTTAATAAATGAACGAGAAAACAAACAAGCAAGAAAACAAACATTGGTTCAACTAGAAACCAACAGCCAATCCTGGGTTTTCTGGGAATCACATTTCAAATGTGTGCAGATTTAGTTTAATTCTTTGACGTTCTTTGGACCCAGAACTTGGGTGATTTCTGTAACTTGTTGGTTACTGAGGCCCCATTTACACTGATCATTTAATGCAGTTTCAAACTGTTATTGAAGAAAGTGGTTTCACTGTGCAGATGATTATTTGGGAAATCCTGGATCCAGCTTGAAGCCCAAATGGTTATGACACAAACTGCAGAGGATTGATGAACATTAAGGGCTTTCTTTTGCCTGCTTTTGTTGGAGTTTGTTGTCTGGCTGCCACAGTTTGAAACTAGCTTTGAACTTCATTAAATGGTCTGTGTAGATAGGCCCTTAGTCTCTGAATAAGCACAGAATGCTTTTCTTTTTGGTTAGGTTGCTATCATTATAGTTAGTTGCCATGAATTAGGGATTACTTGTAAAGGCTTCCAAAGCACAATGAGGCATCCAGGAGAGTATTAACTTTGAGATCTTGTATTTTGTTATGAGGAGGACTATATTGTTAGATATATGCCTCTGGTTACCATCATGCTGGCCCTAACTTGGGACCTGGTGAGTCAGCCAGCATCCTCTAGTGAACTTCTGGTTTGGGAAGCCTCTTTCTCATTGGACTTTTCTGAATCTAACTTTGCTTTTGTTAACTGCTACTCCACTTTGAATGAATGCAATTTGTAACAGAATTGAGCAACGACTGTCTCTAGTAGCCTTATTTTATGCACCTCTTGGTGCTTGCCATTCCTACCCATGCTGCCATGGTTGGCAGGTGTATACCCACTCAAAGTGTGAAATGGTGAAATAGTTACCAGGTATGCTCTAAGAATGTATTCATATGTATTCTGAGTTCATAGGCTTATCAGTCTTCTTGTAACTTGAATAAAAAGTACATTAGGCAGATTAGCTTTTACAAAACCTAATCATGCAGAACTCTAAAGATGCAATTTTATTGAGCATTCAGCAATCAAAATAGGAGAAATAAGTGCTTTGTGGAGAGCAGATATTGCACAATAAGTTTCATAAATGGTAAAGGTACATGCAGAATAGCCAGTCTAGTTGGAATTAGAAGTAGCTTGAAGCTATAGGCATTGTTAAGGGGAGGAAGATATGAGAGATAAAGTATCAGAAGTAAGAATAGTATAATACTTTCTCTAATCCAGACACATACCAGAAAAGGTTTTTGGGAGTTGCAATATCAAGGGAAAGTACACCCCAAAAGATAGATGTAAGAAACTTCCTGCTTCTCAGCAGAGGGTTCGACTGGATGGCCCATGAGGTCTCTTCCAACTCTATTATTCTATGATTCTATGATTCTATGACTGAGAATTTATCTCTTCTTGGCTCCTTTGGACTTATGAGCCCTTCTGGCTCAAAGAACCCAAGCAAATTAGGTTAAGATGATCAAGGTCTTCTGCACCAAAGCTAGGAGTATGAGAAAGGAGAAAAGCTAACAAGATTCTCTGCCCCAGATTCCAGCTTTTGGGGTTGCAAAAACTGATTTCAACTCATTTATGCAGGGATTTTCAGCAAAGGCCTCCAGAAGGGGGAAGGCAGCTCAAATTATTGGTTCCTATAGAGCTCACCCAAGAATAAATTGCTCTGAATTTGGAATTAGGCATTTCAGTCCTGAGCATGACTGAAACAAAAGAGCTTCCCTCAAATAAAAGATCTCCACCTAGGCTTCTTGAGGCACTTTGCCCCCTTTTTGGGTTAGTCAAAGGTGGTTGTGGCTCAGAGAAGTACCCATTTAAGAAATGTATCATTATCACTTATGAAGTGTAAAAATTGGTGGGTCCAAAAGTGACATTTTCTGTCTGTATTGCATTGTCTGCCACCTGCAGGACCATATGCTGAAAGATATAGAACCTTGTCTGGTGGATATTTAGTGTTCCAATAGTTTAATAAGGAAGCTTTAAGAAATTTGATGGTGGTAGATCATGGAGTTCATCCATGGTTCTGGCAACCAGATTTGACCAGGAGAGGTATCTTTGGCCAGACAATCATTTTTGAGTGTACACATGTACATCTTGCAAGGCGTGTTGTACAGATTTGGCTGTCTCCTAACATAGTGACCTAGCATTCTTCAAAGAAATAGACGACCATATGTTTTTGGACTATCAAACTTGGGTATAAACCTTCTTGTGTGTGTCTCTTTTTCTTCTTTTAGTGTGAGGGGACTCCTGCCCTTCAACTTCAGATGGGAACAAGCCGGGTATCCTTTCAGTATCATGCTTGGTGTAGGACAGCACATGCTCAGAACACTAGGGATGACCATCACCATGTCAATTAAATTCTTTAGCCCTAGTTGGTCTTTTTACTGCTCTACTGATACCATATAATAGCTGAGGAATAAATGGTAAAGAGGTGTTTTGGATTATCCAATCTATTTTTGAGTGCAATTAAATATTTAAAGTGAATGGTTGCCTTTATGTCCTTCATATTGGCTATGAATATGTGGGGGACTGATTTAGTAATTAACAAAAGAACTTGGGGAGCAAAACATTTTAAATGATGAACAGTCTTGAGATGGTACATTTTGTTTCACTGAATGCTTCCTTTGCCAACTCTCTGGTTATTTTGTAAATAAATTCTAAATGCTGAGCATTTAATGCTATAAACTACTTTCCCCCACTTAGACACAAATGTGCTACAAGATTTCTTTGTATCCAAATGCAGAGATCAAATTGAACCAGCTCTTTCTCTCTAAATCCTTTCTTCCAGGGACATTAATTAAAGTTGTGTCACTGATACAGGAGATGTGGCATTAAACAAAGTTCCTGTGATTTAGATCAGCATCTTGTGCCTCTCCTGATGGGAGCATATATCTTTGCCAACATCAAAGTGTTCAATAAATACTGTGTCTCTGATTCAGTTTTTCAAGCTTCTTTAAAAAGTTTGACAAAGTTTCCTTATGGACCTCAGCATGTTGTTGTTGTTGTCTTTCATTTCTGATGGCTATATCAGGGGTTTTCTTGCCAATATAAGTTCAGAAGGAAGTAGACTAGTATAACCTCATCAGATGGGCCAAAATTTGGTGGCAATGCTGGTTCCTCTTCAGTTTTGCCACAGAGCCTTCTTCTCCTATCCCACCACATGCAGCTACTTCCATCAGGGCTCTGTAGCAAAACTGAAGAGGAACTGACATATGCCTATGTGGCAGCAATATAGGAGGCTTTCTGTGTTGCATCATCAGCAACAATGGGGGGAAGCCGGTTGGTGGACCCTTCCCCCAGTGGGATAGGGTTAGGGGTAAGTTGGGTGATGCAGGGCATGGGGTGACAGCATCCTGGTTACCCTCACCGGACACCTCCAGATTTGCCACAATCTGTGGTGATTCCTGCAGCAAATGTGATTACCTTCCTCTGAGAGATGTAACTTGTTCAAGTGGGCTTCCATGGCTGAGCAGGGATTTGAACACTAGTCTCTAGAGTTATAGTTCAACACTCAAACCACTACTATATGCTGGCTCTCACATCATTGATACAAATGCTCACACAAATCAATGACTTACATGAAATCAAAGAATAATCTTAATAAAATTACTATTCTTGTTCATCTGTGTGGTGTTTGGCTGAAAAAGGGATCAAGTAGGCAGTTGAGCTGCAACAGCCAGGACATTTTGATTCTTGAATGAAAGGCAATAATGCTTTATTTCATAGTCAGAAGCAAACTGCGTTTGCCTTGAATCATGCTTACTGGGCAGTGGCATGGTGCCCCCCAGGGTAATGGTTTAGTTTAGAGGTGTGGGGCAGACCATGTAGCTTCCAACATTCTGTCTGACAAACGGTCCTCCAAAAGATAAAAATGACTGGGCTTCTAGTAGAGCTATAACATCATTCGAGATGTGATATGCTAGCAGTAGAACACTAAAAAGCTCAACTACTTATGTATAAGTTGACCTCATGTGTAAGTTGAGGGCAGGTTTGGGGGCCAAAATTATGGATGTTTACATGACTTGTGAATATCATTTCAACAAGAGGGGAAAGTGCCATGAGGGGCCCAGCTGCCCCTGGCCACCCAGGTGGCGCCCCTTTGGCAAAATAGCCAGAAGGGGTGCCACGGCAGAGAGAGGGGATCAGTGTTTCTTTTAGATTCTCCAGGGATTGGACTAAGCTCTTGACTTTCACCACTCTACTGAGAAAGGGGAGTGGTTCCTTTAAAAAAGAGTTAAGGTACACTATTTACATTGATCCATGGAGAGTCAACCCACATTTTGGGTTGGCAGTTTTAACTAAAATTTCTAGATTTATACATGACTATATAGTGTAGATCCAAAGAACACCAGAATGTTGTGTGGGATCCAGTGTCTGTTGCATGATGCAGTTGTCTTAATGTGCCTTAGGACCTCATCACAAAGGCACATGGATTTGCCACATATCGTGGCAAATCCATGGGCTCCAAGCAGGGGCGTGGGGAACCTGTTGCTCCGCTCCCCAAATCGCACAGCTTGTCTTTGCCCCCATCCCATGGGGGGGGGGGAGCATTGCCACCCGGCCTCCTCTCATTGCTGGTATGGTATGGCTTCTTGCTTTTTGGACAGAGCCTGGTCGGAAGTATGCATGCATTATGTAATGGGTTCCATCCTGAAAGGGGAGAACAAGTGGCATATGACGGGCCAAGTAGCCTGTCTGATGAGGTCATAATAGTGTTGTTAGTGATACTGTTGAGTTGTCAGTTTTTTCTTTCCCAAAGAAAAGTCCTGGTGGATTTTTATGCATAACATCTGTTTTTTTTGGCATGTGAGATAAAAAAATAGTGTAGGATTCTTATCTACCAATTCTAATCTTCCTGCCCATCAACACTTTTATAGAGCCAAGTGGTTGATAACTTTAGAATTGTTAACATTGTTAACATAAAACGATAATCTGAAGTGAAAGGACAGGAGGGCACAGAGGGAATTGGCAGTGTTTAGTTGCCTTACTTTGTCTTTCTACTTACCCTCCTAGTCCAGCTGCTTTCAATCCAGCAGAATGTTGTATATGTTTCCCAGTGTGTTTTATCTAAGGCTATAGGTTCTGTCAGCTGATTCTTGTTTTCCTACTATAATTCTAAACAATAGCCTTAGCAAATTTCAATTCAGGAAAAGGTCTTTGAATCTATCTCTTAGGGAACAAAGGTTGTGACAATGATTAATGTTCTGCGAAAATCCTTGAGCCAGATTGTTGAATTAGCATTTTAAAAGGGAATATTATAAAACCGCAGAATAAATACAATGCTGAATTTATATATTGAGTTTTATTCATGCTTGTTCTCAGTTCTGACACCTAGCATTCAGTGAATCTTATTTTAATTTATAGGGCTCCCTACTAGGAGCTCATAACCAGAACATTTTGTCTTCAAGAATGCAATGCAAGTTCCATTAAATTCTAGTTAACACTTTCTTTTGAGTAAGTAGCTTGAACACACACTATATACAATTGGAAAAAAAATGAACAAACAAGAATAAACAAAAAAAAACCGAGCCATTCATCAGGGTGTTAGTCTATCAGAAGAGCCTGCTGGGACAGATCAAATGCTTACTGACAAATTTTGTTCCCTAGAATGTATGGGAACCATTTGTCTATGGGAAGCCATCTACACTGGTCAGTGTAAAAGGACATCAAAACAACAAGATATGAGTGCATAAGCTCCATACTTTCTCTGTTACTGGAGGGAACTTGTATTCATCATGACAAGTAGCCAGGGACAAAGTGTGTAGATTAGACACTGGAAGTAGGTTTGATTTACGCTCTTCTCAAGGAGGTGAAATGAATTCCTTTATGTGGCTAGTGCTAGTAGAATACTACAAGAGACAATCACTCTTCTGCCTTGATGGTATCTTGAAAGGGAGGGCAGGCCTAGAAAATTGCTCAAGTAGCTTTCTCCAGCCTGGTACACTCCTGCTCTGAGGGCTTACAACTTTCATTGAAAAATAAAGATCTCCATGTGCAAGCAGATGGACCAAATTTATTCTTTGAAAAGATCAGCATATTTTGGCTTTGTAGACAAATAGATTGGCCTTTTTCAGAAGCTATATTGAAACAAACAGAAATACATTTATTTACTTAAAATCTTTTACAAAGGGACAACACATAAATACAATTATTTAATTATATATACTAAGATAATAAAATTGTGATTACATACCATTCATTAGTTTGTCTTTACTACGTTTACTTGGGTGCCAAATCCATGTTTACTATGGTTAACATTTTAAATGTTTTACTATGCCAGTGTGTAAACTTTTCATATTTGTGTCTGTATTTTCTGATGTATTTTACTTTGGTTTGTTGTTTTTACCCAGGCTTGGCCCCATGTAAGCCGCCGCGGGTCCCTTTGGGGAGATGGAGGCGGAGTATAAAAATAAAGTATTATTATTATTTTATTGTATGACACAGCAAACAAGATAGACATGCTGGATTTCATATCACAAAATCACAAGTCGAACACTTCCCAAGTGTCTAGGACTGTGTGATGTATTTTCGGATGATGCGTGCAGATCCCAGTAGGGTGGCCTTTTGCAGTTGACAGATCGTAATTTTGTCAATGTCTATTGTTTCCAAATGCCGGCTGAGATCTTTTGGCTATTATTATTATTATTATTATTATTATTATTATTATTATTAGACTACCAGAAGAAATTTTAGGAATTCATAAACATTTGGATTACAAGTTCCGTCATCCCCAACACTAGAATTGCTGGTTATGGAAGATAAAAGTTTGAGCCTCAAACACTAATATAATTAATGTTTTAAAATGTTGAACATTTCTTATCTGGAATTCTGAAATCCTTCCAAAATACAAAATTGTTCACATGGCTAGCTGAGAGTGACACTTTTGCTTTCTGATGGTTGAATCCACACAAACTTTGTTTCATGCACAAAATTATTAAATGTATTACCTTCAGCCTATGTGTATAAGATGAATATGAAACATACATGCATTTTGTGTTTAGACCGGGGTCCCATTTCAAGGAGTACCCGAGCTAAACCATCTATTTGGTTCAACGAGGAGTTGGCATCAATGAAGCAAAAGAAGAGAGGACTAGAGTGCGTGTGGGATTTAAGGCTGAGCGAATCAAACTGAACACGACTATGTTCCTATCTTAGGGCATATGCCGTGGCAATAGATGCTGCAAAGAATTCTTTCTTTGCAGCTAATATTGCGTCTGCAAAGAACCATCCAGCGGAGCTGTTTCGGGTTTGTTAAATCCCGTGCCCCAGGACGGGATCCCTGACAACTCGGCAGCCCGCTGTGAAGCATTTGCTCGGTTCTTTGCGGACAAAGTCGCTTTGATCCGCTCTGGCTTTGACACCATATTAACGGCAACTTCCGAGGATGTAACACGAGCACCTGCTTGTCCCATTTGATGGATTCTTTTCAATTGGTGCAGCCTGAGGATGTGGACAAGCTGCTTGGAGAGGTGAGGGCAACCACATGCATCCTAGACCTCTGCCCATCTTGGCTAGTGAGAGAAGCCAGAGGGGGATTGGCCGAGTGGGTGAAGGTGGTGGCGAATGCCTCCCTTCGGGAAGGCAAACTTCCAACGAGCTTTAAAACGGCTGTGATCAAACCGCTGTTGAAGAAGCCATCACTGGACCCCACTCAATTGGACAACTATTGGCCTATTTCCAATCTCTCTTTTTTGGGCAAGGTCGTGGAACGTGTGATGGCCGCACAACTCCAGGCATTCTTGGTAGACACTGATGTTCTAGATCCGGCGCAGTCTGGCTTCAGGGCGGGGATGGTACCGATACATCCTTGGTCACCTTAGTCAATGATTTACGCCGGGAACTGGACGGGGGAGTGTGTCCCTGCTGGTTCTGCTGGACCTCTCAGCAGCCTTCGATACCGTCGACCACGGTATCCTTCTGGGACGCCTTGCTGGAATGGGGCTTGGAGGTATTGTTTTACAGTGGCTCCAGTCCTTTTTGGAGGGCTGCTCCCAGAAGGTGTTACTGGGGAACACCTGCTTGGCTCCACAACCATTGTCTTGTGGGGTCCCACAGGGTTCAGTGCTGTCCCCCATGTTGTTCAACATATACATGAAGCCACTGGGAGAGATCATCTGGAGTTTTGGGGTGCGGTGTCATCTGTATGCAGATGATGTCCAGCTCTGTCACTCCTTCCACCTGTCACTAAGGAGGCTGTCCAAGTCCTGAACTGGTGTCTGGCAGCTGTGTCGGACTGGATGAGGGCCAACAAATTGAAATTGAATCTAGACAAGACAGAAGTCCTCCTGATCAGTCGTAAGGCTGAACAGGGAATAGGGTTACAGCCTGTGTTGGACGGCGTCACACTTCCCCTGAAGACACAAGTTCGCAGTCTGGGTGTTCTCCTGGACTCATCGCTGAGCCTGGAACCCCAGGCGGTGGCCAGGGGAGCATTTGCACAATTAAGACTTGTGCGCCAGCTGCGCCTGTTCCTTGGGAGGTCTGACTTAGCCGCGGTGGTCCACGCTCTGGTTACATCCTGTTTGGATTACTGCAACACGCTCTACGTGGGGTTGCCTCTGAAGATGGCCCAGAAGCTCTAATTAGTACAACGGGCGGCAGCCAGATTGATAACTGGAGCAGCATACAGGGAGCATACTACCCTCCTGCTAAGCCAGCTCCAATGCTGCCGATATGCTACCGAGCCCAATTCAAAGTGCTAGTTTTGACCTATAAAGCCCTAAACGGTTCTGGTCCAACTTACCTGTCTGAACGTATCTCCTCCTATGAACCATTAAGAACATTAAGATCGTCAGGAGAGGCCCTGCTCTTGGTCCCACTTGCCTCGCAAGCGTGGGTAAAGACTTGGCTTTGTGTGCAAGCATTTAATGAGTAAACAGTATATTATGGTCCGAACTAAGGTCTACGTGCAAGGTCTTTGGAAGAATGGAATTAAGTAACTATATGTTTTTAAGCCTGTATAATATGTTTTTATTAATTATTTCTTAATTATTGTTAATTGTTTAAAGGTATTGCTGATTTTTATTTGTTGTGGCATTGAATTTTGCCAGTTGTAAGCTGCCTTGAATCCCCTCGGGTGAGAAAGGCGGGGCAAAAATGTTGTAAATAAATAAATAAATAATTAATTACATATATGCAAATACAGGTATTTCAAAATCCAAAACACTTCTGGTTCTAAGCATTTTGGGTAAAGGATTGTTGTTTATTTGTTCAGTCACTTCTGACTCTTCGTGACCTCATGGACCAGCCCACACAAGAGCTCTCTGTTGGCCATGGCCACCCCAGCCTCTTCAAGTATAAGGATATTCAACCATTATTGTTTTTAAAAAAATAGAATTTCAAACATTTCAAATACCCCAAAATTTAATTATTCCCAAAGTGGACATCTGTTTAAGGTTTTGTGTGAGATTTTGGGAAAGATTTTTCAGTTCTACAAAAACGTTAATCTCTGCCATCTAAGCCTTACAAATATAATTAGTTATATAAGAATGCACTTTGATTCAGTAAGAAGTTGCTTTGAGTTATTAGCATATTTCTAGGATCCAAATATTTTGACTCAGTCTGTGGGGCAATTTGTTTTGTTCTAATAGCACAGAGGTTTGCAAATACACGAGGATTTAATTTATATGGGAACACTTCTTGAGGATGTGTTCACCAAAAGCCCTTGAAATCAGAAAGAGGTCAGAAGGGAAGGATGGAGATAATTCTACTTGCCATCTGTGACTATACCCTCAGGTGAATTCATCTGCTTAATGTAATATCTAATTAATTAAAAATCCTCTTATTAAAACATCAACAACTCTACCTATAGCATTGGTTCAGTAAGAAGTTTCTCTGTGCTGTTAGCATATTTCAAGGGCTCAAATATTTTGAATCTTGGTCTGTGGGGCAATCTGTTTTGTTCAAATTGCATGGACTTTGAGCATACATGAAGTCCTATTTTGCATGGAACAAAATCTGCCCCAGGAGGTGTTCACTAAAAGCCCATGAAATCAGGAAGAGGTAAAACGGGAAGGAGGGAGCTAATTCTACTTGCCAGCTGTGACTGTACCCTCAGGTGAATTCATCTGCTTGATGTAGTATCTAATCAGTTAAAACCCTCTTACTTAAACATCAACAATTCTACATACAACACTACGGAGGTTATTATAATACAAATGAACTTTCATTCTTTCTTTCTAAAGGTATCACTTCACTTTGCCTAAATTCTTCAGCGCAAGGTCAAAAGATAGCTGTTTTACAGAGAGAAGTCCCCTGTTGAAAGTTTCCACTGAAGAAAATGGGTAAGGAATTATTTTAAAAAGCATACCACAGTATCATTAACTGTTAGTGCTGGCTGAACTGCTATTGATTTCTGAGGGACATAGGCTTGCACTTGAATATAGCCTAGGGATAATAAATATTTACTAGGAATGTGTGATCTATTTAAAAAAGGTTCAAAATTCATTGCAAAACAGGGAGGGGAGCTGCCGTTTAATTTCTAAATGGTTTCTAAATGGTACTTGGTGAAAATTTTGTTATTATAATGAGAGTAACAAAACTTAGTTACTATTTCGTTACAGTAATTCTGCATGCATGTAATTAAATTATTATTATGGGAGAAAATTTTTCTCCCTCATTTTTAAAGCCATTGGAGTGAAACTTGCTACAATAGCAGAACTCATTTACCACTGTTAGCCCACCAAATTCCAGAACGTTTCACTTATCCATGGATTTTTGGGGAATTTTCAATTTTCAATTTAAAAAAACCCCCCACAAGAGCTGTCTCTTTGAATTTTCTATACAATGACAGGAGATAACAGGGGAATCATTCCTCCAACTTGGTGAGTGTGACAATGTACCTTGTCACACTCACCGCCACAATTGCCACAAATCACTGCAGGTCGTGGCAATCTTGGTGATGCCCACCCAGGGGACGTGGGGACCTGTCACCCTGTGCCCTGCACCATCCTTGTTTCCCCCCTAACCCATCACACCGGGGGGGGGGGGGCGCACTTTAAGCTGGTTTGACCTATCTTTCCTTATGGAAAGACGGGGAGTCTCCCATCATGAGCTGCCAGCAATTTTTTGGTGACAGCAGGGTTTTTGCAGCAAATTATGCACAGAACCACTCGGAAATACTTTTCTGGGGTGCAATGGGAGCCAGTAGGCTCTGTGGCTGAAATAGAAAAAACCACCACTGCCGCTGAATTTGGGTCCATTTGAAGAGGTTCATTATGTGTATAATGTTGTAATATTTGTATGCACGATGTGATGAACTGGGATTGAATCCTGGTCTCAAAAATAATAATCCAACACTCAAAACATTCCACCATGGTGGCTCTATCATGTTTTGGTAGTAGACCCCTTCAGCAACTGGTTGGCCTTTGTGTGAGTATTGGACTAGTCAATAATTTTGAACTTCATTGCACAGAGATGGCAAACTGGCACAGTAGTAGGACTGTCACCTTTTGTGATGCTCTTTATTGCACAATGTCACGAGAAGCCCATTGCCGGTCTATCACTTTGCTGTGATGTCTATATATTGTGTTTCTAGTCTATTCCAAGGGTAGATGGAATTCCATTTAGGCTTTCATTTATGTTACTGTTAACCATTGTTTATTTTGTGTATTATATAATTGTATTGCTAGAGATTTATTTGGCTAATGTTGTTGCTGTTGTTGTCACATTCGAATCTTATTTTTTCCTATTTTTTCCATTTCACATAATTTCATAATTTCACTACATTTGTTGTTGTTATGTGTTATCAAATTATTTATAACCCAAGGCAAACATATCACATGTTTTTGACAAGATTTTTTGAGAGGAGGGCTGTCCTTGTCTTCTCTGGGGCTGAGAGATTTGTCCAAGGTATCTCAGTGTGTTTTCATGGTGAGCAGAGAGTTGAATCCTAGGCCGCTTCCAGATGGCAGGAAAGTCTGCACCAAACTGGGTTTAAAAACCCAGGTCAGGGTAGCCTTTGGCCCCACACCTCCTCCTAAACTACGCACTTTCCCCGGGGCGTGTCTAGATGCCCCCTTGGTTATCTTCCGGGATGGTACTGAGACACCCAACCTCCCCTCCCCCAAGGCTTTAAAATACAACATAACTTACCTGGCTGCTATTGACGTCCTATCAGACATGTCCTGGTGTGTAGAAATAATGCTCCAGGAGAGGGTGAGGGTGAGTAGGAAAATCTCTCCTCGTCCCCTCCTATCCTGGAGCATAATTTCTATGAGCCTGCACAGAGGACTACACATTCTCATCCTCTGAAAATAACATGAGAAACTCTGTAGGTTTCTATAGCTGCCCTTTAATACATTACATGCTGTTTTAATTACTTGCTTCAGATACTGTGGCAGATGACATTATTGCTCTGACATTGAAAAATGTCTCATAGCTTCATGTGCCTGTGTTGTCCCATCTCTATATCATGGCTGTGTTCACCAGAGATTGTCATTCTTTGCTTTGTTGCTCTAGGCTGCACAGACTACAAAATAGGTGGCTTTCTCATGTGAGACAGAGTGGGGTGTGTGTTGATTATTTGGCAATTTTGTTTTACAGGTTTATGGCTGTTCATAATACAGATTTCACCACAGATGATGACTCTTGGGAGAACAGCTCAGCTGAATTTGAGCAAAGGTTTCAGCTGGGCAGTGAAATGGCCAGTCTGTCCAGATCTTCCTCAGAGAAATCTGAAATGTTGGACCACTTTTATGTCAAATTCAATTTATCCAAGATGAGGTATGAGTCCAGCCTTTGTTTCACTGTTAATGTTTCTGCAAGCATTGAAGGCTACAGAAAGAATCAAGAAATTGATTTCTTCCCTTCAGCTAATGAGGAAAATAATGCTCCATACATTTAGTCATATCCTGCCATCGATCTTGTGCAGATCACCCTCATGAAACAGATGATAGTATCTGTTCAGATTTATAGCCCCAGGAAACAGTAGGGGATTAGCTTACAACCTCTCAACTCGTATATTTGATAACTCACAGGAATGGCAGACATCTTCAGCACAATATTACACAGGTTCCTAGGAGATTCTGAATGTCTAGGAAAAAAAAGTATACTTCGAAACACTGGTTATTATCATTGTGTTTGAAACTTTTGACTTATTTGAGTTGTTCTCTGGAGAAATGACAGGTCAAAATCACTTTCATTACATAGGTTGAGCATCTCTTATCCAAAACAAGTGGGACAAGAAGTAGTCCGTATTACAACTTTTTGGGGGATTTGGCGTCACCATCAAGGCTGCAAGGCTGGGCAGTTTGTATCTTGTGGAATTTTTGGTTGGCCAGTTTGAATAGCAATTAATAGTGTCGGTGTGGGAGGTTTGAATGATGGAATTAGCGTCCTTGATTAGTATTTAATGGTCTTGTAGGTTGAAAAGTTGTTTGTTTTCTGTCTGGAGGAATCGTTTGTTGCAACCATCAAGGCTATTCAATACTTTTCAACCACTCCAACCAACATTTCCCCTACATACAAAACCCCCAAACTCTGAAACCACAACACTACTCTATCCTAATCAACCTGGCCTACCAAGAATACCCTATATACAAAGCGATCAGCCTTTTCACCTATTCAGTGCCATTCAATCTACCCAAACAAGGATTCCCCTACTAAGCAAATAACCAGGCTTCAAAGCACCTCTTTCATTGACGCTACGACTCCAACCACTCCACAAAACGTCCAGACTTTCAGACTGCAAGCCTATTCACTCCTATTCCACCTGGCCAACAAATAATTCCGATAAGCCATAGCAACGCGTGGCTGGGCAAAGCTAGTGATTATATAATTATAATAGCAACACCAGGGGCCACCTAGTACAGCCCCCTTCTGCCATGCAGTAAAAGCACAAATTGAAGCACTCCCAACAGATGCCTATCAGGCCTTCATAGTACTAGTAGTATTTCTAGTAGTAGTAGTAGCAGCAGTAATAATAGTAGTAATAATAGTAATAATAGAAACTCCAGGAGCCATCCAGTCCAACTTCCTTCTGCCATGCAGGAAAAGGGTTCTGGAAGCAAGGAAGGTGCACGGGAAAGGTCTGCATGGAGAGATAGGGAAGGGAAGGGAGGAAGGAAGGAGAGGAAGGGGAAGGGGAAGGAAGGAAAGAAGGAAGGAAGCAAGTCCTTTATGGCTACGGACTCCAGCCTCAGCATGTTCCAGCCCTCAATTTTCTACATTAAAATATGTTGGACTGGATCCCATAGTTAATCACAACCTTGGATAGACCCATTTAATCAATGAAATTTAGGCCCACAACCGTGTGTGTGTGTGTGTGTGTGTGTGTGTGAAAATGTAGGGCTTTGACCCATTAAATTGGCATTCCACTGAGAGGCTTAGATCTAAAGAAAAATAACTGTTTTACAGTAGGCTATATTTCACCACATATATTTCTACTTGGAGCTACTCAAGACCATCAGTATTAGCTGCATCTCTTCTCCAAGCGTCTTAGTGTTTCAGGTACCATTATTCAAAGCAGTAAGAACAGTAGCATGTATTCTGTAATAGAGTAAAAATCTAATCAGAACTGAAAACTACTATTCCAAGCTCTCACCAGATTGTAGATATTGACATTTGAAATGATTTTTAATTATATTTAGAGTACAAAGAGATTTGATGTCTTTTGTGTTACAAAGCGATAGAGTTTGCATTGCCTCATATTATCTGGAAGCCTTTGTTTGTGCGTGTGTGTGTGTATGTTTTAGAACTCCTAGATTTTCTTCCATGTATATTTAGAAAGTGTGAAACCAGTCGAAATGTTTGCATTCCATTGTTAATCAGGATCAAGTCTTGTATGTCCTTCTGCTAATGAATTGCCTTGTTCCAAGTTCTTAACCTATATACTCGTGTTTAAGACTATACATTTTAGTCAAAAACTTCAAAAATCTGGGTCAAGTTATTCATGAGTCAATGTGAGTACTGTACAAGTACCTTAATTTGAGAAAAAGGAACCATCCCCTTCTCTGAACAGAGTGCCAAAAGGCAAGAACTTTTTCTGGCCCTAGAGATCCTAAAAGAAGCACCAACCTCTCTACTCTCTCTGCCACAGCACTGTTTCTGATCTTTTTTTAATGTCTTGGTGAAGAAATGTCAGTGGTAGACAGAGATGGTTGGTCTCCTGAAACAGCATTGATGCTTTCTCTTCTCCATGGAATGGCCCTCAATGTATTTATCAAAAGGCATAATTTTAGTCCCAAAATCTGCCTTCAAATTATATATGAGGTCAACTTATACATGAGTATAAATTTTCATTTTGTGCTTAAACATAAAATTTATATATAAATCTTGAAAATGCTGACCGTTAATTTTCTCTATTGCACTATGGTAATTCCTTTTTTTGCAGAAAACAAGTGGGGATGCTTTATCAGCCCAGAACATAATTATGATTTCATCTCAGATTTGGAACTGGAACTTTTTTTTACTTATAACCATTGTGCATCACAATTTGGTAGACACAAATAATACAGACTACATATCAAAATACAAAACAACAATAACAACAACAAGAACAAGAACAAACTTTATTTTTAACTCACCTTCTCTCCCAAAAGGGACTCAGGGTGGTTTCCAAAAATGAAAATGGCACACATTCAACGTCATGTAAGATCATAAAATAAAAATTGTACATACAATTAAAACAAATTAAATGACTTTAGTTAAAAATATATAAATCAATCAGTCAGGCATCATAGATAGTACAATTAGACAGTTAAAATCTGCATAAAAATATAGCTCTTCAATAAATTAAATTATCATTGTCAACTTCGTCCACCTGAATGGAATCAGTGATATTATTCATCCTCCTCTCCATAAACCAGTGAACAGAAATAGGTTTTTAATTCTTTCTTGAAGAAGAGGAGTGAGTGGGCTGTTCCTATGTTCTTTAGGGAGGGAGTTCCAGAGGGAAGGGGCGACCATTGAGAAGCCCCCCCCTCTCGTTCCCACCAGCTGCGCTTGAGACAGGGGTGGGACTGAGAGGAGGGCCCCCTCCGATGATCACAGAGTCTGAACAGGTTTGTAGATAGGGACACAGGTTGTCAAATAGTCTGGGCTTTATAGGTAATAGCCCAGAAGCAGACCGGCAGCCAGTGGAGCTACCGCAAAATGGGGGTTGCCCGCTCCCTGTATGGCACCCCAGTTAGTAATCTGGCTGCTGATCTCTGAACCAGTTGAAGCTTCTGAATTATCTTCCAAGGCAGCCCCACATAGAGAGCATTGCAGTAGTTCATGAGAGATGTGGCTAAATCATGGACAACCATGGCCAGATCTGGCGTCTCAAGGTATGAGGGCAGCTGGCACACAAATTGTAATTGTGCAAAGGCGCTCCTGGCCACCACTAACACCTGGGGTTCCAGGGTCAATGATGAATCCAGGAGCACCCCCAGACTGTGAACCTGCATCTTCAGGGGGAGTCTAACCCTATCCAGCACAGGCTGTAACCCCGCTCCCTGGTGCCCCTTACGACTGACCAGGAGTACCTCTGTCTTGTCTGGATTTAATTTCAACTCATTGTCCCTCATTCAGTCCATTACTGATGACAGGACCTGGTTCAGGACCAGGATGGCATTCTTGGCTTTTGGTGGAAAGGACCCTCTCATGTCATTTATATTTCTAAAAGGAAAGAAATACCTAAAAAATGCTAAAATTGCTAAAAGTAAAATTGCTAATAATAAATTCCCTTCTAAAATGAGAGACATATTATTCCCTCCTCCACATTACAATGTAAATAGTTTGGAAAGACAAAAGACCATTCTATTTACCTTGCTAAATCACGTCCTTTCACTTCATATATTTGGGTATATACTGGTAGAAGTGTATTGTATTATTGCATAATTTAGGAATTACGAAGTGAAAAACAAAAGCATATTGTGAAGGCTTTTATTTGAAGTATGTCTTTTTTAGTTTTCTTTTTGGTTCATCTTTCATATGGCAGATGGTTTCAAGCAACCAACCCTCATTAATTACCCAAAGTGGTAAAGCTGTATGAGGGGACTGTACCACATTGTATAAACTCACCAGCTGGAGTTAATAAATGGAACAGTGACTATGGCATATTGTGAATTGCCACTACATACAATAGCCCAACTGTCAATACAAAAGATTAGTAGACCTTTATAAATAAACCCAGAACCTGCTGCTCGTAATATCTGTTTCTCCACATAGTTTTTGTTTTCTTCTCATACCCTTCCTTCTTAACCTTCACTTTTTCTGGCTTAATCATGGATATATTAATGCGTTCAAAGCAGCGTGGAATTTCCTTGTTCCTTATCATTGCTGTGTAAGCACAGCCGGATGTAATTGCCCTAGTTAGGTAGAGCGGTTGGCAGCTACTCTTTGCATTGTTTCCTTTATGCTGTAGCAGAAATATACTCCTTCTGAAAAATTGTTTTTTGAAATATTTTTCAATACTGCATTGCTGAATAAACTTGCTAGCATTTCCAGATGCTGAGACAACTTAAATTTGCAAACCTTCACCAAGAACCATGCATGTTGTAGAGCTAAACAGTTGAGAGATTCAGAAGCAAGAAAAAATTCTTACAACTTAGTGTTCATGCTTGGTGGTCATCATTATAGATCACCCATGATGAGATTCACGTTCTAATATACAAAGCGTAATCAGCTATAGATGTGAACTGCTTAGATATTTTATTATAGCAAATGTTATAATGATATATTCTAAGGCACTCTTTTTGTGAAATATGCATATACAAAATGTTGGCAGTGGCAGAAGCAGAGTGCATACTGTGGTTAAACACTGCATATTATTCATTGTACATTACTCATTGCACATTAGTACCCAGTCATTGGTATGTGTTGGGTAGCATTATTATTCTCCATTGGGGTTGTATCGTTCTGGTGCAGTGTATCTCTCCATGAAGATGTGTACTGCCATGCTAGGGGTTGTCGGATTACAACCAAAATATGTTTCTATACACCAGGGTGGGCAAATGTAGCATGTCTAAGGCCCACTTTTCTGACTTGGGCCCACATGGTGACCACAAATGAAACCCAAACTTCAAAATGGCTGAAAATCCAATTTTGATTCTCAGATTATATTTTAACATTACACAGCACAGCAAAGACGTCAAACTAATTTAAAGCATTAACTATTCCAGGAGAAGCAATTTGTTGTCTATTTTGGACCTCATAAAAGCCAGTTTGGGCATTTAAAGGTGAGTTTGGAGGTTTCTCTCGTGGGACTTCTATAAATGACTTTGATATAACAGCTCAAGTGCTTTGTCCAACCACTTGTTATACAGATTCTGTAGTTCTGAGGTTGTGCACTAGAATAAACTTTTCTGAGTATCTTCCAGTGCACCGCTACAGACAAACATAAAAACATTCTTGGGGACTGCATGACTCTTGTTTTACACAGATTTTTTTTATTTAAACCCTTTTATCCCTTCTATCCTGCCCTTTATCACAGGATTTCATGCTTTTGTACAATAAGCATAATCTAAACATTTCCAGCTGAAAAAGCACACATAAATAGAAAAAAAAACATATTAAATGCAACAACAGCAAAAAACCATATTGGTCACACATAAATCAGCCCCATTACAACTCCAGGTGGAAGAGGCTCAGAAAACGGCAAAATGGATGATGTCCCCATGAGAGAAATATTCTCGGAATTCTCCTCCAATTTCCCAAATCCCTCAGAATTTTCTTGGAAGAAACCAAATATGATGTCAACTGTCCTGCCAACTTTGTGTCAGTTTCCTGTCAAAACTCAATAAATTGATAACTACAGAAATAATATTGAAATCTAGAACACATATAAAATGACTGCATATTGGGGAGCCAATATATCCAATGATTCAATTGCCCCATTGTTTTCTAAGCATAATTAAGTCTGAATTCAATCCATATGATGTCCTAATGCCTGAGTCTTGTTAATGGATAAGGGAGAAAAGATTTTCAGACTTTCACATTCAAGAGAAAATAAAGCATAAAAGTTAGCAATCAGAGCTGCATTTCACCAAACAATGGATGTATTTTAATATATCTTGGGTCCCAATTCTAAAAGAAATATTTTGAAAAGCAATTCAGTTGGCGAAAGTTACATCTTGGAGGCTAGTTGGAAGTCAACACATATTTTGGACCTGAGCTGGTGGAATATGGATTAGTATTTACTTTCATATTGTGCTGTAATATAATTGTTATATATTGGACAGGAAAAGACATAGTGATTTCTGCTCTTGAATAGCTTGAATAAAGCTAGAAATTGGTGGAGGCTGCTGACTCTGATGTTGGTCAGGCAAAGACTCTTCTCTAGGTTTTTGTATAAACATTAAAAAAGCTATCCAAGGTGGTCTCCAAAATATTCATATCAAAATCTGAAATAGATTTACTGCCTTTCTGACACTAGTGCCTCCAGCTCCATGGGCTGGACATTTTAATTTTGCTTGTCAGAAATTCCTTGCAGGATGCTGAAGCTGGCATTTTTATTTATTTAATTTTGGGCAAATCAAGGGCACAATTTTCTATCTATATTTATGTAAGTTGAAGAGATACTTTGCCCCCACCCCCAAAAGCCCTAGCATGATTTTTCAGGATTTTTTGAGAATGCTTGAAATATACACCCTACCTAAAAATAAGCCCTAGTTACAGTTCATAAAAATCAATTTGAAAAAATAAGACATCCCCTGAAAATAAGCCTGAACACATCTTTTGGAGCAAAAATTAATATAAGACCTTGTCTCATTTTTGGGAAACAGGGCCTTTAGTAAAGAGAAGTTATGCTAGCTATTCCTGATGAAGCAGTTGTTCTGAAGTCATTATCCAAAACCCATTTTTAGGGTCTTTTTCTCCTCTTCTTTGATCCAAAGCATTTTAGGTGAAAGAGAAAAATAGCTTTCTTCAGCCACCTCATTCTGATGAGGAACAAGCATGTGAGGGAACAGTGGATAGTGCCGGTCCCCCTTGGGCACACCATCACATCTTCTTCCCACCCTATTCTGTTGTCTCCATATCAGGGCTACAGAGCCTGGAAAAATTATTTTACAATGAAATAATATAGTTCAATGCAGCATGTCATTGCTTGAGATGACCATATATGTCAGGCATTCAACTCCCACAATTCCTAACAGCCGGTAGGGCCAAAGTTTGTCCATGCCTGATATATGTCCTGCAGACATATGTGTGTTGTTTTCATAAGAAAACCAACTCAGGTCGTCCAGAACAGGGTTTAAGCTGATGTCAGGAATATGAAAAATCATGTTTTCTTCCTTTTAAAATGTTGAAAGGATCATTTTATAGACCAAAACCTGCCCTGCCCTGTGCATGTGTATATATGAGTCCATGTGTGAAGTGTTGTCCAAAATGTAAGCTTTCAAGTTCTGCTCTTTCTACAGCACAAGGCTTTGACTGAAACCGAGGAAGCTCTGCTTCCAACACAAGAGCTATTTGTCAGCTTTCTTTCTCTCTCTCTCTGTGTTGAACTAAACAAATCCTTCCTAATAAAACATCTTGCTGTGGATGGGATTGCAAGCCTCCTTCTTGCAAATTACCTGGCAATACAAAATTGGATGTGTGAGTCATTTGGGCAACTGCTTTTTGATACTTTTCTCAGCGTGTGAAGCAGCTTTTAAAGTAAAGTGCAGATGCATTAGTGGCTTTTAAAAAATCCCACAGAATTGGAGTGCCAAGGTCTTGATGATGCTAGATGCATGGTTCAAGGTCTGATTGTGGCTAGCTGCTAATCTGTTAAAAGCACGGATTCCAAAAGGGTTGTGGTTAGTGATGGGAATGCTTTAAGTGCCACAGTTTATTAATAAAATTACCTCCTCCTCTCGCAAGGTAAGCTCTACCACCATGTCAATTTGCCCAGATGAGTTGCTTTTTTAAGATCATGCACATCTGGAGGATTTAATGGTCCCTGGATTTTATTGTCCTTTCGGGGTGCCTGTCTCGGTTACCATTATGTTAATGTTATTTGGAAAGGATCAAATTAACCTTGACAAGGGATGGAGCTGTGGTGACCATAATTAAATTTGTACTATAAATACTTTGAAATATGTAAATATTACAGTACTGCACATTTGGAAGGAGCACGTGGCAAAAACCAGAGAGAAAGAGCTCTAAAAGAGGAATGACATGCTATTTGTGTTTAAATATATGATATGAATAATCTTAAGGTAGCAATACTCGTTCACCGGTATTTAATTTTTAATTTGATTTGGTTCCCACATGCTAAGATTATAGCATTTTTCAAATACAAAGGCAATGTATTCCTCATAAATACAAGTGCAGAGTTCAGAGCTAAAGCATATGAATGTAGTCAGCATTAACTTCAGTCCCTGGCAGTATTGAGAGCAGTTTAAGATGAAGTGATGAAAGGGGAGGAACAGAGACTGAAATTTCCTCCTAGGATTCCACAAAACAAGCCTCTCACATCTTAGCTTTTAACGCTGAAGAGTGAAGAATGCCTTGCAGTGGACAGTAGTAATAATGTTAGTTTGAGTGACCTGAAGTGTCCTCTCTCTTTGTCTGCCTCTCTTGACCACTCTGTGGTGTAAACTCATACTCAAAGAAATGTTTCTCCACATCTTCTTCCCATCTAGATACTCTCTTGATCTACTAAAATAGTGCTAGATCAGCACCCTGAGTTATTATCTTGTCTTAAAATTGAGTTCCTACAATAAAATGTACTCCTTTTCTCAAAGGCATTAGTGAAAAGCATTGCTCCTTAAATCAAGATCTCTACCCTTCATACATACATTGTAACACGTTCCTGTATGTATCCCACTGGCCCCTGCCTAGATCATACTGCATCATTCACCAGAGTCCTGTAAATATGTGAATGAACTTGTAGGAAAGAGCCTGCCCCAGGCTTATAAAACTTCAGGACAGATGTGACACATGTACACTTAATACTTAGCTCTACCTACTAACTGTTTAATGTCACAACAACATACATTTTAATGCCTTTGCTGAACATTACTGACCACTAGCAATTAGGATGGAGAAACAATGTGATGTTCAATACATTATTAAAATCTTCTATATGTTACAGAATGGGAAGGGGAGGTTGCTTTCATTGCACCCACATATTTAACCCAATGATCTGTTTTCTCCCCCATGGATGGCAGGGAGCAGGGTCAGGGATGCTTTTGTCTCAGAATCAGGAGAGCTATGACCAGTCAAGAGTATGCTAGATGGGTTGTTTATATGATCTCCTTATTTTACTGCACAACGCCATAAAAAGTCAGTGATGGATTTCCCATATAGTCTTTGATAAATGACTCCTTTCCTGCTTTAGTGTCTCGTGGAAATGACAGGAATGCTAACTGCCAGCCTTGGATATTTGTGATGTGAATGAGTGGAATAATATATTTTCCTACTATTTGTTCTTAGTAAAAAACTTCTTCTTTATCCTCTCCCACCCCCACCCCCCTTTTCTTCTTCTTCTTCTTCTTCTTCTTCTTCTTCTTCTTCTTCTTCTTCTTCTTCTTCTTCTTCTTTTTTTTACAGATGCTGCTTAAGATTCTTCAAGGTTTCTGGCCTTTTTATCTTTGTAGTTGTATGCTCTGTAAGTACTGGATCTCCAAAGTTTCCAAATAATTTTGTATCTAAAGTTAACTCTGGCAGTACAAACGAGGCCTTGAATGTTTCTCATTCTTAGGGTTACAATAAGTAGAAATTGGCTTTAACGGCAGTTAACGGCAGAGCTTTTTTTCCTCTGCATCTCCTTATTTCTAAGTAAGTATAAAACCTGGGAGCCCCTGATGGCACAGTGGGTTAAACTGCTGAGCTGCTGAACTTGCTGACCAAAAGGTCGGTGGTTCAAATCTGGGGAGCAGGATGAGCTCCTGCTGTTAGCCCCAGTTTCTGCCAACCTAGCAGTTCAAAAACATGCAAATGTGAGTAGATTAATAGATTCCATTCTGGCGGGAAGGTAATGGTGTTCCATGCAGTCATGCCAGCCACATGACCTTGGAGGTGTCTACTGACAATGCCGGCTCTTCGGCTTAGAAATGGAGATGAGCACCAATCCCCAGAGTTGGACACTACTAGACTTAATGTCGAGGAAAACCTTTACCTTTACCTATAAAACCTGGGTTGGATTGGAGGATGGATTAGCAAATCCAAAGAAGGCTGAAATAACTTGAAGATGTACACTTATAAAGCAGAAGTAGGCAGCTTCAAGAAGTTGAATGAGTTCTCCATCTTCTGCTGCCACCAGAGTCCACTTTTTCTTGCTTGTGCAGACTTGGCCTTAAGGATTTTAATAAGAAACCTGAAACAACTCATTTTTTAGTCTAGACCAGGCATGGGAAAACTGGTCCACCAGATGTTTTGGACTTCAACAGGGCCAAAGTTTGTCCATGTCTGTTCTAGACGTTATTTTCACCAGGAGAAATATCACTGGCAGATACAGAAATTTGAGTATGTTAGAAATCTAGAAAGATTTCTAGCAATCTGAAACATGAAAGTCATGAAGTTTTTGAAAGAAATTGGAAGCTGGCCTTAGCATATCTGATGGGGGAAACTAAGAAATAAAAACAAGGGGAATTTATTGATTCAGAAGCACAGAGGGTTAAACAAAATTATGCATAAACTCTACGTTGTTCAGTGTCGGGAGTCAAGGTGGTGGGGCGCACTGGGGGTGGGTTGAGGGGTAATTGTATTGTGGGTGGTGTGTTGTCTATGTATGTGTATGTTTGTAATGTGTATTGTGGGTGTTTTACAATTTTAAAATAAAATTCTATTAAAAATAAAGAAATTTGAGTGTTATCTCAGAAGGTTTTCACATGTAACAGCTTTTCCTTTTCCTGAATCTCTAAGATAAATGTTCAGTTCAGTTTGAAATTTAATTGCTTAAAATAATAGATCATCACAATGTAACAACACCGAGATGATAAAAATACCAGCTAACAAAGTAAAAATATAAAATATATCATGGAATTTCCAACATTATTTCTAAATGTTCAACACTTACCAGTAAGTATTGCAATATACAAAATGAGGCCATAGGGGCAGCAAAGCTTCAGACTTTTGACATTCCTTATAATAATTTTCACGGGCATTAGCATATGCCATTAAAAAGGTTTCAGCTCTTCTAGTGATACTAGAATCTTTATTAACAAACAAAAATTCTATTTTTATTGGTTGACCAATTGCATTTAATAGATAGCAGCCCCGTAAGGTATTTTTCTCTAAATTATTTTGAGAAAGAACAACTAAACAAATAGCAAGGGACTTCATCCAGCCACAGTGACAATAATGGAAATGATAAAGGAGCTTAGCTAGTGCAGATTTGTGAGTCATTTGCTGAAACCTGGCTAACGTTTGCTCTCTTCTTAAACAAAACTTTTCAAATCTTAAATTTGTCCTTGGACCTGGATAGTGTTTTAAGTATTTTGTACTATGGGAAGGGGGTTAACTGAGGTGAAAGATGCAAAGTCTTTTTGAATGTCAAACAAGCTGTGTAGAATGTACCCAAATAGCTTGTTCTTGCTTACAGTCCCATGTTAATGAGATTATTCTTGTTTGGACCCAATGAGTTTGCAAAGGGATCGGCATCACTTCTAGGACCAGAGGTGAAAACCTTTTTTATTTCAACATTGTAGATGAGTTTGTGAGATAAAAATAAGCAACAGACTGCTTGTTTAATCATGATAAGAAAGTCTAGGTTTCCTTTGTAGTGTTTCTAGATCATAACCCAGTTGTTCCCAATCTGCGAGTCCCCAGATGTTTTGCCTTCAACTCCCAGAAATCCTAACAGCTGGTAAACTGGCTGGGATTTCTGGGAGTTGTAGGCCAAAACACATGGGGACTCATAGGTTGGGAACCACTGTCATAACCCTTTGAAAGAGACATTTTGTTTAAACATTTGGTAATTTACCACATTTACTATTTAATGTACCCCCAGGTTTTATTTAGCATTCATCCTGAAAATGGAACACCTTGGCAAATGCTGGCTGTGTCACCTATGGAGAGCTATGGTATCCTTTACCAGTTTTTTATGTATGTGTTTTTTTAAAAAATAACAAATATAATAATGAACTACAGCGTCATAGACAGTAGGGGGATTCAGAAGTGTTTGATATGAAATTGCAGTCTTTGCTTGCTTAATTAAATACTGACAGTGATTTATTTCTTCCGTGACCTTGATGCTGCCTCTTGGGACTGTTCATCCAGTGAATTCATTCATATGTAAATCTGTTTCCCAAGTTTGCTTCCTAAGTGATAATAGGAACTTTTGGATAATTGTAACAAAATGTGCAAATAGAAGAAATGTGCAATTTTAAACTGGAATGTGGTTAGATCCTCCCTTCCATTCCATTTCTCTTTTATTTTACAGCTTGAAGTTAGTTATGATCAAGTCCACATTTTCTGCTTGGAACTGTGATGTATGGCATTGTGGACTCAGATAACCCAGTTCAAAGCAGATATTGTGGGATTTTCTGCCTTTATATCTTGGGTTATATGGCTGTGTGGAAGAGTCCTTAGTTACACAACCCTATCTGCATTTTTAGATAGGAGAGAGGTTCCCAAAAATCTGGAAAATTACAAATTTCAGCATGCTTCAGTTCCTGTATTGGTTTTGTTTTAGGGGTGTGTGTGTACATTGCTTAAGGTACTGGCTGAACAAATTTCTTCCCCATCCTTTAATGTGGCTTCTTATTTATACAACAGCCACAATCTTGCCCTGACACTGGCACCTACAGTGCGGTACAGTATGAGAAGGCTTTATACTCAGTTTGAATCACATTATACTTTGCCACAATGCCCCCATAGTGGGATATTAAAAGCAACTCAGGGCATCACATGTGAAAAATCTTTTGGAACACATCCTGTCTCAGCATGACACAGCACTGCAACCCAAGACTTTCTTATGTTTGACCAGGAAGCCTGTAATATTGTCTACCATTTTGTCCTTGGAAAGACTACTCTCCCAGAACAACTGCAATCTCAGTGTGAAGGAGACAGCAAGGTTGCTGTTGGTAAGGAATGAGTGATGGCGAGAGGAGTGAAACAGGAATGTGAATATCTTGAAGATGGAGTATCAATGGGAGCTAGCCAGGCTGTAAATCCACATGACGAGGCTTGTACAATGGCATCTGGTGACTGGTGGCATTTGGTGACTTTCCCCTTTCAATCAGTAGAGCCAATACTGCATTGCACGGCTTGCCCTGCTCCCCTCCCTCCTTGTCCTTTGGCTCACCGATCGGCAGTGGCAGCTTGCCAGTCTAATCTGCATCTGCAGAGGCCGTTGCTGGCACAGGGCCCGAGAACAGTTTTCCCATTTGTTTTCCAATATGACCAGATCACGAACACATCGATGTCTTAGAACACAAAGAGATGCCTTCTTCTTGTCCCACCAATCTTTCTTTACTGAGCTCTCTCTTCTGAGTAAGTAATCTCCAGGGTTTTTTTTTTTTATAGCAGAGACAGAACTCAGAAACTGAAGCACTTTGGTGTATCAATGGAGTAAGGACTCACGGGATGACGCACTCAGATGTTCTGATAAACAGGGATAATGATGTCATCTGTCATCCAGCTCAAGCTTCATGGTTCCCTCAAATATAGTATCTAAATAAAGCAGTACTATGCGTAAATGTAGTGCAACTAACCAACAGACCCTTAAACAGTATTTATTAACTCACAAAGTGGGAAACATACTATGGAATAGAAGAACTTTATTATCACTGTATAACATGCAACAAAATTAATTGCCATCCCCAATACACATTATAGGTAGAATTACCAAAACCAAACACCCATCCTTCCACATTCTAATCACTATTGCACAATCCTTAATGCCACATCAGTGTGAAACCATACAGTTCAATATAGTCACAGCTCTCCTCAGACTAAATATGCCCAAATTCCTTCATAAGGCATGGTTTCTAGACCTTTGAGCATTTTGCTTACCCTCCTCTGGAAATGTTCTAGCTTATCAATATGCTTCCTGAATTGTGGTGCCCAGAACTAAACACAGTCCAAGTGAAGCCTAACTAAAGCAGAATAGAATACTACTATTACTTCCTTTGATTAAGACATTATTCAGTCTAGAACTGATGCAGCCTAGACTTGCATTGGCTTTTAAAGCAACTGCATCACTCTCTTAGCTGCTTCTTCTGATGCCACTCCCCAAAGACCTTCCTCTTAAGTCAGGCAGTGTTCCAGCTGCACTGGGTGCTGAGGACTAGGACTTTGGGAAATGACAACTGCAGTGGTCTTCTGGTCATTGGGTGCATCAAGAGGGGCAGCTTGGGAGACCCCCTCAAGGTCCTGCTGCAACTACTTGTCTCAATATCCCAGAACCTCAATCTGCAGCACCTCAGAAACTCTTTGGTTGGGGTGCTGCCTGACATAAGACGTATGATTTTTGGGGTCATATTCAGTCATTAATGACTGCAAACATGCATGCCCAAAATTACAGGAATATCAATCTAGTTTATAATCTCATAAATATTGAACAGGATTCTGGTCATGTAATAATAATTGGATGATGACAAGAACATTGTTAAAAACCCCATTTGAATACTCGGGTCCTATGCAATGAAGCTTGATCTTTGGCAGAAGAATTATTTTCTATTATAATAAAAATTGCAATACTGATGTTGGAATTGTTGTTATGTGATTTTGAGTTGTGTCTGACCAACCTTAAGGTGATCCCATCAGTTAAGTTTATGGCTGCGCAGGGAATCAAACTCTATTCTCCAGGGTCATAGTCCAACACTTTAAACCAAGTTCTTAATTTTTGGACAAACTTTGTCAGTAACATATTAGATGTTGCATTAGCAGCAAATTGCAAACAATGTCATATATTACAACAATACAATATTTTATGAGCTATTCTTCTGATAATGTGAAGTATTTGGAAGTGGTGTGGTCATGGACAAGTCACAAAGATCTGTTCACTCCTGATGGCAATGAAAATAGTACAACTGATTGATTAGTAATAATCAAAACAGCTACCCGAATTATTGGATTCTCCATGGGAGCACAAGCAGTGAATGCCTGCTCTTCAAAATGTATTTCACTATGTTACTGCTTGAGCTAATACTGTGCCATCCATGCATGAACTTAATGCTAGCAGGTTCTTTCAGTCATTATCTCTCTGCCCACTCACATACACTTGCAACACACCGGGATTATTTCTGCCTCTGGCACAGTGAGGAGGAAGAAAGAATATGTATGGACTATGTCTATGCTTGACAGGGAGCACTGAAGTAGACAGAATAACTTAGAATTATGTGTGTTGGCTGATCACGCATGTTGGTTGATTAACAGACTTTTAAAAAATCTGTTAATCACCTTTTTATTTTTAACAAAGAGTGATGTTTTTGGAACATTTCCTTTCAGCCAAAAGCACTGGGAGGAGGTCTGTTATCAGCTCCGTGATTAATCTGGCATGGCTTCAGGCCACCTTGCTTCCCCTCTTGTCTTTCCTGCATTATTGATTTTCTTTACATCAAAGTCTCCCCAATTCATTTTGGGAAGCTCGTCACTGAGATGGCTTTTCTGATGCTATCAGATATGAACAGACATCTCCCCTTCATCACTCTGCCAATTCAGCTTGTATGTGCCACCTTGAACTGATGGGGATTTTCCATATCTATTAAGATCTGCTCTGAATTTATTTTGATCACAAATGCATTTAGTTTTGCACATTGGCAATCATTCAAATGAAATAGCTTTTGTGTAATGTTCCAAAATGGGGGGGGGGGGGGGTTGCTGTTCCTGTTGCTTCCTCTGTGGCTTATTGGCTTAAAAGCTTTTCTATGGGTGATGCCAGGGTCTATAACTCTAGGACATGAAATGTTCTGCTGGGTATGTAGCTTGTAAATGTAAACATTACAAAAACAGTAAACGAGAAAGGAAACATTTTCAGACTTGGGTTACAGGAATCTTCAAGTTGTTCCTTTCCCTGAGTTAGATAGGATCATGTACCTTCTTTTAGGATCATGGCTATATTATCAAATAGTCACTCCTTCCTTAATTTATATTCCACCGTACCCTCATAGAGGGACTCAAGGCAGAAAAGTACAATAAAAGGGCATGTTCTTAAACATAGAGAAATTGAGATTAAAACAGTAATAAACAAACACCGGAGCCCCAGATGGCACAGCGGATTAAACTGCTGAGCTGCTGAATTTGCTGATCGAAAGGTCGGCAGTTCAGATCTGAGGAGTGGGGTAAGCTCCTGTTGTAAGCCCCAGCTTCTGCCAACCTAACAGTTCAAAAACATGCAAATATTAGTAGACCAATAGGTACCGCTTCTGCGGGAAGGTAATGGCATTCCATGCAGTCATGCTGGCCACATGACCTTGGAGGCATCTACAGACAACGCCGGCTCTTCGGCTTGGAAATGGAGATGAGTGGCAACTCCCAGAGTCAGACATGACTAGGCTTAATGTCAAGGGGAAACCTTTACCTTTACTTAAACCAACAATATAATAAAATAATTAAAAATTACTTCAAAACATAGATTAAAAACAGCACAGACTGATAACAGCCCTTCTTTTGTTAACAATCTACTCCCAAAGGCTTGATGGAATAGAATTTATTCACCTGCTGCTGAAAAGAAAACAAAGAACGAATCATTCTAATGTCATTAGTGAGAGGGTTCCAAAGTGAGAGAGTAGCCATGGAGAAGGCTCCCTCTGTTCCACCAAACATGTCCATTAAGGCAGTGGAATAGTGAAGGGACACGGGAAAGGCAGGGGCATGCCCCCTTCTGTAGCCTCTGGTAACTTTTGCTGGGGAACAGCATTCCTCCACTGCCTCACCCCCATCTCCTTGAACTCATAGAAAGTTTATCTATCAAGAGTTGCAACTTCTTGGCAATCTGCCTCCTCCTCCTCCTTGTCTGAGGGCCCTGGGGGCGGGTGATAAAGCCACTTATGCTGGTGCATAGTTGGCATGAATGGACAGAGGCATCATCCTATGCGTGCCTTGCTCTGTGTCACTGACACAGGGAGCTTTTGAGAGGGACCTAGGCAAGTCTTGTACCTTAGTTAAGGAGGCTGTTTTATGATTTGGGGAGGGGAAAAATGGGGGGCAGGGAGGCTAGAGTGGCACTGCCACACCATCTTTACAGGCTGTCTGAGCCCAGGGACTGCAGGATGGCTATGAGGGTGCCTCCTGAGATCACAGTCCCCACAGCGCCCATACTTGCAAATCGGGACATTTGCAGGTATTTTTAAAAACCTGGAATAAACCTAGATGAACAGGTTTATTCCAAGTTTAAAAATCAAGTATGTTGTTTGACCTTCCCAGGCTAATGCAATTGCTATGCTACATCATGTGGCAGTGTAATGCTAGGAACTTCCATTTCCCCTTCAATTACTGTAGGGTTGCAGCTAAACTCAGAGTGAACTGGGGAACTTAAGAGGAATGTGTTTGGTAACCAAAAAGCCCAAATCTTTGAACCTGTGAACTCTGACTTTACTATGCCACTGGATAGGTGACAAGTTAGGAGAGACAGGAGAATGGGAGGAGTAACAGGAGGTAAGAATATTTTGTGAGGCTTATGGGAGTAGAAGGGGGAAGAAAACAATATAAATACAAAGTTCACCCTTCAGTTGCAGTTCAATGAATTGGGACTGAAAGGGGTGGCTGAGTGAAGTGATGCCTCCAGATCTAACATTGATACTGAATGCAAAATTAGGAAACTTGCTGTTGTAAGAAAATGAAAGTGGCAAAATTTTAAAAATTCCAATGGGAAATTGGAGCATGCTGTAAAACTAGAACAATAATAGTTAAGCTGCTGATTCCAAACTCTGTTTCCATTTGATGCCTTTTTGTAGACTTGACTCTACTCCCATGTTATTCATTTTGTGACTGATGGGCCTCCATAATTTTTAGCTGTCTTCAGATGATCTTCCTGAAGATAGGAACTTCGAGAAGCTCTGCTTTGCATGAATGAATTAGGCACAACAGTGAAAGCAATTTTTAGACCTATTGGTCCGTTCGGAATTACTTACTCTACTTTGCCATTCATTACTGAACTTCCTTTCATGCTGTGCCCCTAATAACTTCTGCTCTGTGCAAAATTATAATAATTAATATATACAAGTGGCGGGCACAAGGCTGGAGTGAATCAAATGTCCATATTAGGAACACTTTTACTGAAAAGAGAATATGATAAGGATTCTCATGCATTAATAAGATATCAAGTACTTCAATTTCTTGTTTTTAAAAAGCACATTTGGAGAATAATGGCCTTTGACCTCCCACTAACATTAACAGCACTTATAATTAGTTATTATTAGTGGATTATTCATCATCCAGGCAGATTGTTTATTGGAGAAACTCCTACATTCAGAATGAATTCCATTCCCTGCTTCCCAGGTAAGAGAAAAACCTTTTTCATTAAGTGTTGCTGTTGACTCATCCTGACCTCCATGTATTCAGATGAAGGTTGAATTCATGCACTGCTATAACAATGTATCTTTCTCTCTGCAAAACTGGAAAATCTCCAGGTTTTGAGATATTTAGTGTGTTCACTATCCACCTCATCATACCTCTGGCAGCTTGCAGTGGCGGTGCTCCACTTTGCTATGGGGCATGGGGAATCCGGCATCCCACGGTTCTCATCACCCAGATCCAAGGGAGGGGAATCACATGGGGGAAGCATGAGTGCACGTGCTGTGTGTAGCTTCCCCCCATAGACTGTATGACAACATGGGAGCACTCTCGTGTTCCCCTACCAGCAGTATGTGCCGGCTCTGCCCTGCTTCACCTACAGAGACATCACAACATCATGTTATGTGAGCCAGCTGGCTCCATGGGTTGACGGGGGCTAAAATCAGTGAATGCCACCAATTTTAGCCTAATGTGATGAGATTGTTGAATTGACTCTGCATATAGTTATCTCCATATTTTGCAGATCTGATTTTTCACAGATTTGATTAAAATGTTATCTCTAGGAATCTCTAGATCCTCCAGTATGACTCTATAGTCAACATCTTCTAGTTATACTGGTGGACATAAAGATTTCTACAGAGAACACATCCAACACAAGTGTTACACCTCTAGGCAGCGAGAGCACTGAAAACCAACACAGAGGCCAATAACAATATAATATCTTTATTAAAGCAAATAAAGTTCCAAAAGGAAATAAGCAGCAAAGTTGAATAAGCAATTGACCTTTCAGGGAAGATCAAAATTAGTCCAATAAGTGAAAGTCTTATGTCCAATATTAAAGTCCAAAGTCCAGAAACCGAAATACATTCAAACTCAGCTTGAGTATTGAGTGGGGAAAAGGAGCAAAGTGGCAAAGAAGAGTTCTCTGGTGTAAATGTCCAAAAGCAGGATTACAGGGCAAGGCATGAACTGGATGTGCAGGAGCTGAAATGCAGTCCAAACTTGGGCAAGGAGGTAGACAGGCGCCCGGTCTACTCAAGAGTAAGCGCACCTTCAGGCCGCTTGGATTTCAAGAGCTAGAGACAATGATGCTTCTCAGTAAGAAGTAAAGTTGACACCGTGAAGGAAAGTTCCCAGCGCAGTACTTTTATTGAAGTTCATAAGCTCCCCCAAACCAGGTGCCTGACTCCCTAAAACTTCCCAGGAGAACTGAACTTGCCATAGTCACCACGCCAGGTGTCTGACTCCCAAATTCTTCCCAAGAGAACTGGGCTTAGCCATAGTCACCACACTCCGCTAATCTGGCGCTTCTCCTCAAGCTTTGTCTCTGTGATCTCTCTGTTTTCAAAAAAGCCCTGCGATCAAACACTAACCCTTCGGGAGAATCTGGGAGAGCCGGCACTGTTTCAAGGGCATCCTTAACTGGCTCTGGTTCGGAGATGTCAACAGAAGGCATCTGGAAAGGAGTTGAATCTTGCTGACGTGGGAGAAAACCAAAGTCTTCTTCATCCTGGTCAGTAATGGTCACAGGGTCAGGGGCCAAAGGTGCCCGAGGCATCACAACAAGTTGACCATATAGTTGTACTGGAAAATCTAGAAATTCTTAGAGAGATGTTCTGTCAGATAAAAAAGCAGCAATTTCTTTTTCTTTCTTTTTTTTTTTTTTTGCATTTTTTCACTTTCACTGAAGTCCTCTTCAGTAAACATGACGGACTAACTTCAGTAAACATGATGGACTAACTGTACTTAAAAGCTGACGATGCATTTGTGCATCTATGCAATTCGGATCCCAGCTTTTGTCTCTGTAGATTCAATGGTAAGTAAAGCTTCACTCATTGAACAAAGAAAGAGACAACACAGATTGGACTTAAACAGATCACAACTTTAGTTATCTTTGAAGACGCATTGAGTGTAGGTATATAATTTGTTCCAAAGGACACGGAGAGTCTACTACAAGCATGCACAGTCAGGCATTAGTTAAACCCTGCAATGGCTTTCATCTGAATTTGGAAGTTATGAAAGGGGAAGTAGCATATGCACAATCCTATGCTTGCTGTTTCTCCCTCACTCCTTGTATTCCTTGAAGATCTGAGATAGAATTGAGCTTATCATCTGTAGAACAATAGGAATGCCAAAGGCCATGATTTAGAGTCCTGCATGCAAAATAATAAAGAGTCTATGCTTCTCCATATATGAAGATGCAAATCCAGTGCCAATAACTGTGCATGGAGGAAATAATTTTCTCTTTGAAAGCGGTATGTATATATGGTGACCCATAAAGAGATTCTTGAAAAAACACCAAATTTGTTTAGATATATGGAATGGTCAACTTTTATAGAAGAAAGAAAGAAAGAAATATAGTTTCCATCATTATAATTCTCAGTATGCTACTTCTGCTAAAGATTGTATAGGACCGACAAGTATGAACCCTGGCATCCATGACCTTATTGGTGAGGTTTATGGTGGTCCTGTGTTTCCAGACAGTCCAAGGAATATTGTCATAGGAAGTAAATAAAAAAACTGCAGAAAATTGACAAATTTACTCTTTTAACTCTATGTTTTGCTTTGATGTGTTATATATTTTGTTGATTCTGGGTGAAAAGCACAGATGTATATCATTCTGTTATGTCAAGGAAAGCAGTTTTTCATAGATTAGGTGATTTTTTTTAAAAGCAGTGGCTCAAAAGTTAAGCCCCATACCCACCCATTCAAACACATGGCATCAACTGCTGGCAAAAGCACCAGACACATTTTATTGGCATCAGCTTTTGTGTATTCCAACCCACATAGTCAGAGGCATCAGTGGGATTGTGCATCTCTTCCATTCTGAAGCAAGAACCTATATGGTATAGTGGTTTGTGTGTTGGAATACAACTCTGGAGGCCAGGGTTTGATTCCCTGCTCGGCTCCATGATAGGTTCAACTCAACATAAGTCAAAAATGACTTGAAGGCACAAGAATAACAATGCAGTTTGTATTCCACTGTTTTCAGGGGGAATATGTGCAACAAAAATAATTTGGTGGATTCTCTGTGTTATCACTATTCCATTAATTACTTGTATTGACCTAAGAAGTCAGACAGACCAAGGAACAGTGTTGGGTATATGGAGAATAAATTGTAAGTAAGAATAACTTGTGACATTACACAATATCATTGCCTATCACAGTTCATGTTTATTGAGGCATCACCTTAAGCTTAAAATTGTCTGCCTTTGTAGAATTTGAGCTAATATTAGATTACTTTAACTCTAATTTTATTTTAAGCTGGCAGGATGTTTCAAAATCATTAAACAGAAAAGATGAAATAACATTGTATACATTAATATTATAAAATGGATTTTCAGAATCTGAAGAGAATAAGAAACAGAAAAGAGACTGGACTGGGAAAATAAATGTTTTTCCTAATCAAAGGAATAGGGGAATATGAGTTGAAATATGAGACAAATATAAGAAAGTGAGTAGATGATGGCAAAAGGCATTATCTAGGAAATAATTCATGAAGAAGGATGGAAAGGATTATGATAGCATTGTAGCTGGATATTAAAGAGATCAGGGACTGGGAATCAGAGAATAAGCACCAGAGAAACAGGGGAGGAGGTTCATCAGGGCCACAAGGGCTGGTAAATCAGACCTTTGCTAGTTCATATTTTTCTTTTTGAATGATCATAACCTGGAGTACTTATTTTAAGGTCATTTTGTTGCATTCATAGTGGACACTGGCATCAAAATCTAAGAATGATAGATAGGACTGCTGTGTAAGTCATGTTACTATTGTAGTTTGAACTGACACACAAAAACAATATGCCCATTGCTTAAGTGTTGCAAATTAAACCTGCAAAGAATGATTTATGTTGGACTTCCAGTGGGGACATGGCGGCAGGAGCACCTTCCTAAGATTTTGCTCTGGGGAAGGAACCACGTTGAGAGGTCGGTAGAGCCTGTAGCTCCCCACCCCGGGCGGATCGAGACCCAGAGTGATGCAAAGCTCACCAGGGACCCTCCGAAGACCCCAAAGATCCCCCCTCAAGGGAGGGAGAGCGAGAGCGTCTGGAGACCCATGAGCAAGTGGACCTCCCCGTGGGAGCAAGCGCAAGCCTGCAGTAACTGCCAGCTGAACCCCCACTTAAAAGCCAAAGAAACACAGAAGAAACCAGCTTGGTGACGGGCTGGGGGAACGTAAGTTTTCTTAAGAAATTCAATCTGGAGCGGGAGGGGGAGATCTGCGCTTTTTAAAACAACAAATCAAAAGAATATCTATAATAGAAATGACAACTTTATAAAACCTAGCTAACAATTATCCCCTGCTAAACAGCGACTTTTATTACCATTACTATCAAGGGGAGACAGAAGTGGAAACTTAAATACCTTCCATAATGTTTGGATGACCTTGGCGACATATTGTTGAGTCTACAGGAGAAGAATTGGTAAACTATCTTCATAAATATCCCCCAAGTACGACTCACAAAGGAAGTGATGCAACCTACGTAGGACGTGAGAGTTCCCGGGCCCAAGGGAGGAGTAAGGGCAGAAGTAAGGGCAGAGGACAAGAGGAAGGAGGGAAAAAGGAGCTATAGGCGACATCTTTACTTAGGGCAGATACCCGGACGGGGAAAACAGCCCTAATCAACTGAAATTGACTAAAGGAGAAAGGGCCAAGCGCAACTCCACAAAGGGGGATTTAACACTTATTGAAAGGAATGAGATAGGCGATGGACCGGGGATGGAGGCACCAGGAAAGAAGAAGAGACAGACGGGAAGAAGAGGTTTTGGAAAATTGGCAGAGTTGATGGAAGAACGGCGAGGGATGAGTCAGAAAGGAAGACGGACGACGGGACATTACATAACAAGATACGACGAGATCAAATAAGTTAACACAAGGAGCATTAAGAACAGGAGGGAGCAAAGGAAAAACAATCCTTTAGGCTTATCAATAAAAAGGGTGATATCAGGAAGGAGTTAATAATCAATTAATTAAACAATAAATAAATTGACTAAATTATATCCCTCATATCAGGGGAAAATTAACTAGGATATCAAATCAATTACAATTTAGAATTAATTCTATATCAATTTAAATCAAAATAATCCTTTTATATTTATATAGAGCCATATATATATAAATAAAACAACTTAAAATGATAAAATAAAATTGGAGAAAGATCAGACACAACTACAAAAAAAGGTGGAAAATCTCGAAAAACAAAAAGAATGTTTGGATCGGCTTGAAAGAAACCAAGAAAGATGGCAACAAAATGAATTAGAGTATCAGACTGAGAAATCTTCAGGAAGACGCCAGAGAAAATATAAGATTGATAACCACTCAACTATTGGCAAATACACTGGACCGTCCTGAGGAAGAAATTGATAAAGAAATTGATAGAGTTTATCTAATTTCTACAATCTACACAAAGAAGCATAAGGTGGTCAGGGACACGATAGTACATTTTGTAAGGAGGAATATTAGAGATGAGATTTTGTGAATGAGTAACAAAAGCCGATCTGCTATCAAGGAATAAAAGTGGTGATCCTTAAAGAATTCACCCAAGCAACTTTAAATAAACATAAAAAATATTTATTTTTAACACAAGAACTTAAAAAATGACAAATTAGACTTCGCTGGGAAAAATCGGAAGGGATAATGGCTACTTATAAGGAGCAAAGGTTCTGGCTCACCTCCAAAGATAAGGCGAAAGCCTTTTATGAGATGTTAAAAAAAGAATCTGAACAGGAACAACCCATTACAACTCTCAGGAAAGGAGAGAAGAAGAAAAGACCCAGACCAGACTCGACGGATAACCCCGAAAATGATAAAGACAAACCGGTTACAGACAACTAAGATAATACTGATCATGAAAGACAAATAAAATGCTATTCCTGGAATGTGAATGGATTGAATTCACCCAATGAAAGAAAAAAAGATATTTAATAAACTAAAACGTGGTAATTGGGATATAATTGCTTTACAGGAGACCCATATAGCCCATAAACATGTGACCTATTTAACACAAAAAAATTGGCAAGGAATATCATTCCTCATATGAGGGGAAGAAAAGAGGGGTTGTATTGTACATAAACGAAAATTTACCCTCAGAATTTCAATTCAGAAATCAGGAAGGTAGACAAATAGCAGTAAGAATAACAATTGGAGACCAAAACATTCTAATATGTAATATATATGCACCTAATGGCCCAAAAACAAAATTCATTACTAATCTGAAAGAAAAATTATCAAAAGTAGAATATGATGATTTAATTTAATTGCAGCAATCTATGATAAACAGTCTGCGAGAATGATTTTTAATGGCCAGAAATCAGATGAAATATTGATTGGAAAGGGCACCCGGCAGGGTTGCCCTTTATCTCCACTAATATTTATAATGGCCCTGGAGGTCTTGATGAAAAGTATAAGAGAAGATAATAAAATTAAAGGCACAAGGATTGGAAAACATGAATACAAAATACGGGCGTTTGCAGACGACGCCATAGGAATTATAGAAGATCCAAGTGAAAACATATATAATTGGCTACAAAAAAGAGAGGAATTTGGGAGGGTGGCAGGTTTCAATCCTCACCAAAACCTAGACAGAAAAAAGCAAGAAGAGTTAAATGAGAAGACTGGAATTCAAATAACCTCAAAAATCAAATACAGTAGAGTCTCACTTATCCAAGACTCACTTATCCAAGGTTCTGGATTATCCAATGCATTTTTGTAGTCAATGTTTTCTATATATCGTGCTGAATTCGTAAATACAGCAATTACATTACTGCGTATTGAACTACTTTTTCTGTCAAATTTGTTGTATAACATGATGTTTTGGTGCTTAATTTGTAAAATCATAACCTAATTTGATGTTTAATAGGCTCTTCCTTAATCCCTTCTTATTATCCAAGATATTCGCTTATCCAAGTTTCTGCCGGTCCGTTTAGCTTGGATAAGTGAGACTCTACTGTACTTACTCTACTGTACTTTGGAATTTAGGTAACGGCAAAGAATTCTCAACTATTGACAAACAACTACGAGAAACTTTGGAAAGTATTGAAAATGGATTTGACGAAATGGAGCCATTTAAATCTCTCATTGCTAGGAAGAATTTCTTTGGTAAAGATGAATATCTTACCTAAGCTATTATTCCTATTTCAAAACTTACCTATCATACGAAATGTTAAAAAGTTTAAAGAATAGATGAAAGTCTTATTAAAGTTTGTTTGGAAAGGTAAAAAACCTAGGATAAATTACGTAATTTTGACTGATAAAAAGAACAGAGGAGGATTTGGATTTCCTGATTTGAAATTGTATCATGAGGCATGTGCTTTAACCTGGGTGAAAGATTGGATGACTTTGGAAAAGGAAAAAAACTTTAGAGGGACATGATCTCAGGGTAGGTTGGAACGTGTATACCTGGTATGATAGGGTGAAAAAAGAAAAAGGTTTTGGAAATCATTTTGTAAGATCCTCTCTGTTGAGAGTTTGGGACAAATACAAAACTCCGTTGTGGGTATCAGCTTTCAAAGCAAACCAAAGGAGACTTTTGGGCTGGATTAGATGGCCAACATATAAAGATATTCTAACCAAGAATACTACAGACTTAAAATCTCATGAAGAACTGAAACAAAAAATTAACAATATATCTTGGCTACATTACCTACAAATCAGAGAGCACTATAATCAGGATAAAAAGATGGGATTTAATACCAATGAAACTTTTTGGGATAAAATCCTGCAGACACAAAATAAATTAATTACAAAATCTATAATAGATTATTAGATTGGGCAACAGAGAAGGAAGGAGTAAAAATGTATGATTCAATGGGCAGAAAATATAAGACCAATTAATTTAAACAAATGGGAATTGATTTGGATTAAAAAGTTTAAATATACCTACACGTTGGATCTTAAAGAAAATTGGCTCAAGATGTTCCATCAATGATATATGACGCCGATAAAATTATCCAAAATGTATAAGAATGTTGAAAAAAATTGCTGGAAATGCCTAGACCATGACGGAAGTTTCTTTCACTTTTGGTGGACTTGTAAAACAACCACTAGCTACCGGATGAAGATTCGTAAGGAGTTCTAAAAAATATTCAAAAGAACATTCCCAAAGAAACCAGAATACTATCTTTTAGGTTTATTAGATAAGGACTTGACTCTGACAAAAAATGAGGATATTTTATTCACATATCTCTCGACGGCCGCGAGGATTGTCTTCGTGAAAACATGGAAACTACAGGAAACACCAGATTTGGATTTATGGAGAAACAAAGTAAGAGAGGTTAAAGATATGGATCAATTGACTTTTTTCCTTAAAAAGAACTTGGGAAACCCCATTTTTTTTTCGTGTCAGGAGCAACCGGAGTTGCTTCTGGAGTGAGAGAATTGGCCATCTGCAAGGACGTTGCCCAGGGGACGCCCGGATGTTTTGATGTTTTATTATCCTTGTGGAGGCTTCTCTCATGTCCCCGCATGGAGCTGGAGCTGATAGAGGGAGCTCATCCGCACTCTCCCCGGGTGGGATTCGAACCTGGCAGCTTTCAGGTCAGCAACCCAACCTTCAAGTTACGAGGCTTTTATCCCCTTGGCCACCGGGGGCTCCTGGGAAACCCCATAAAACAAATAGATTGGGAATTAGTAGAAAACTACTTTAGAAGAATTAATAGATTATTAATAACTGGAGTAGAATCAGGGTCAGAAGGACATTGAGTAATCTTAGAGGAAAGAAACAAGAGGACCCTAACCGCAAAGGATCAAGGAAGTAATTTTATTTTTATTTTTATGTTTTTTCTTCTCTCTCTCTCTCTCTCTCTCTCTCTCTCTCTCTCTATATATATATATATATATATAATCTGACATCTCTCTACTTCACCCATCTTTCCTATCAAGTTATTGTTCCTATCAAGTCATTGTTCTCACACTTTCACTGTATTCTATCTTCAATATCTCAATAAAAATTATTTATATAAAAAGAATGATTTATGTTTATGTGTGATACTGAGTAAGAGCTTTCAGAAGAATTGGGCCACTTAGTTCTGTAGGTATGTGATATTGGGGAAATTGAGACCTTTTTTCTTTAGTTTCTATTGTAATGCTCTCTGTGTAATTATAGGGTGTATTTTAGTATATTGTGAGAAATGGAAACTGTTGTAATTATGTGCACCTGAAGTCTTTTTCAAATACAAATTATTGGCTGTACTCATAAGATTGGCTACAAGTTGTCAGAGTGTCCCAAGCCATTAGGTTAATTAAAACAGGTCAGAAACGCTTTTGAAGCACAAAACTGCAGTAGCATCTGAAGTGCACCATATCTAACTCATCTAGCCTTGGAAAATGCAGTAATCATTATGACTTGCCCCTAGAAATTTAAAGTACTTCTACTGACAATTTATTTAAACTGTCTAGCAGTTATTTTTAATCTCTTTTGTGCAGCCATTCCATTTGTCAGAATGCAAATATAAGCCAGCTCAGTATTTGTGGAAAGGTCACATAGTTGTAGGCAATGTTATCGCCTGCCCATTTGGAAAGCATGTGCAGCAAAGGCATTGAGGCAACTGTGAACAATGCTCAAAACACAAGGTCCTGACATTCAAGAAAAACCCAGGTCACTTAAAACTAAAAAATAATCTAGTTTGTACATGACCTTTTCCAAGCCTCTGCTTCGACTTCAGGCACAGTTTCTATTGTGTCTTTTTCATCCTCCCTTGTGTTTTGTTTCAATGCATGACATGAAACATTTTCATTTCATTGCTAGGAACATAAGACTCTCATGTGGAAGCTCTCCATGTGGCGATGCCCGAGAAACATGTGAGAAATCCACTAAGAATGATCAGAGGAAGGTTGTGGAGATTACACAATGAGAACAATGTGTCCTGTGATTGCTGAATGTTATAAATAATGGCTGGAATTCTGTTCTTTAGTTATGATGTTGTAAGTTAGACATAGGACATTGTAATTGCTTTGGATTCTGCAATTGTAGTACTCTTGTTGCCACTGTTTCCCTACCTTGCCATTGTCCACACCGGGCTCCATAGGAGGAGGAGGAGGAGGAGGAGGAGGAGGAGGTGGGGGTGAGGCTGGCTGGGCCACCATGGAGCCTAGGGCGCTGCCCACTCTCAGCTGTCCCCGCCCCCTCCTCCTCCTCCTCACACCGGCGGCATCCCTACCTTGTCATTGTCTGCACTGGTGAAGGTCTCTCTTGTTGTCCCTTGGGGCGCGCCTCCCTCCTCACCTGCCTGCCTCCGGCAGTGAGTCTGGGAGGAGGAGGCAGGGGTGCACACGCATGCATGCATGCGTGCACGCAGGAGGGGAAAAAAGAAAAAAAGACAAGAAGCTGCTCAACTTGGAGGCGCCACAAGAGGCGCCTCAACTGCGCCCCCAAGAGCATGGCGCCTTCGGCAACCACCTAATGGGCCTAACGGGTGAACCGCCCTTGGTTGTCACTCCTTCACAGTGACGCTTCCCACATCACACATGGGAAGTGTCACCCTCCTTCAAGGACATGTGCTGGCTCTATTGAAGCCAGCACAACATGGGCAGGCTCCTGTGTTGTGGAGAATGCTTCCACCTGGTTGGGGTCAGGGCCTCTGCTGGAAGTCACACGACGTCGTGTGATGGCCAACATGGAGCTTTGTCTCCAAGACAGGGTGAAAGCATCCTAGGATGCTTAAATTGCCTTGTCTGATGAGGCACAGTCCCTCTTGCCAGTGAACGAGGCTGGGAAGAGCAGAAGCAGGGAGTCCTATCTCATCTCTTCTTCACAGTTTCACTTGCTGGTGGAAAGGGGCTGGCCCCATCATCCTTGAGCTCACCAGCAGCATAGGCCTCCTTTGTTTCAGACAGCTTCCTGGCTTTTAGGCGGGTTTCAACAGCTAGATGGAAATTAAGGTGTAGCTAAGACATTGCAGCCACATGATTGATGGAAGATATTGGCTAATATTTTTAGGAGCCGCCATTACTAGAATTGAACACCTTTGTTTCTGTGTAACATTGCTCTGTGCAAGAAGCAGGGATATGAAGAATATTTGTTAATACATTACATCCCCTATATCTTGGCACCAGCAACTGTACTTTCATTCATCCACTTACAACAAAATTCGACCACTAGGCCTTTTCTTAGTTCTCCAGTGCAATTTATGGTATTCTTAGTAATCACACACTGCTTTAGACTCCTTCTGAAACCAGCTTGTGCAGCAAAAGCACCGAGGCAGCTCTGAACAATGTATGGAGTTTTGCCATTTAGCTGCCCATTCTAGCATTAAAATATTTTCCTCTTTTTTCTCTTCCTATTTTGTTTATGTATAAAATAGAGCCTCAGAAAATTTAAAATAGGGATGACTTAAATTTCGTGCTATACTAATTGCCTACTCAGTCTGGGTATCTTGGTTTTTCTTTTTAAATAATGCTTTCTACCTTTTGGTCTTGAAGAAATGCAATGCAAAGCACTTTCAAAACTGTAGCATGCAGCACTTTTGAATTCTTGCTAGTAATATGGCTCTGTAAATGTTACTTTAACACTTGCTTTGCAATATTTTAGGAAATAAGCTTGCCATATAAAATACTGGACTTGAGTCAGAATCATCCAGTCAGTTCTTTTATTTTATTCAGTTTATAGACCATTATGTTCTCCAATGAGCTCCAAGTAGCCTGTTTTAATCCCTCTATCAGCCTTTTGTCATCACAACAATCCTTCAACATTGCAGGTTAAAATGAAAGGGAGTGATTACTCTGTAATGACTTTCATGAGTTTCATGACCAGATTCCACATATTGACTTGGGGATAGGAATAGGCCATATATACCCTTTTGGACTTTCGTTGGCCTCCCAAAACCCATAACATCTTCTAAAATTACTTGTGGCTCAAAAGAAATACATTTTTCTGTTGAAAAGAAAACAACACCCCTCCCTGTCCCTCAAAAATATTTTTGAATGCTGCTTTGGTGCTTCCTGAAAACACGATTCCTTCAAATCACAAAGATGACTGTGTGATGTTACTCAAAAACATAGTTGTGGTAGTTTGCATCAGTATGCAAAGGTATCTTATAGCACCTTTGAGACTGAGAGAAGTAGGTTTGCAGCATAAACTTCTTTCTGCATCTGATGAAGCAAGCCCAGTTTACAAAGGCTTGTTAGAAACTTCCTTCTTTCAGTTAGTCTCAAAGGTGCTACAAGATCCTTGATTGATGTTATGTCACTTCTGGTTACTTAAAATGGTAGCGGTGACTGCATTGTAGTCCTCCGGATTCCGCAGGAAGACATCATACTCATTTATTTAGTATCCTGCCTTTGTCCCAGTATGGGATTCAAGGTGGCTCAAAAATGGGATTGTGCATTCCTCTGCAGCCCAAATTATGACCCCCACCACCACACCAACTCTAGCATAAATACATCTGAATGAACCAATTGGCAAACTAAGCAGTTGGGCTGTAATGTATTAGTTTTGAGTATGAGCTGCCAACAGTCTTTATCCATTAGTACTTCCTTGAGCCTTCACCCCATAATCATCTCTGGCTCAGGATGATGTATTTGCATTTCTCCCTGATGACAGAAAATATCTCTACTAACAACAGGGAATATACAGCTGAGAACGCTGTAACAGTTAAGGGAAATCAGTGTAACGCCATCAACTCGAGGAACACCAAAGTCCTCTCTCAAGAGTTGTGTGAAGTCTTGGCTCTGCCTTTGCCTTTCCTTTGCTTTAGTTCCCTCTGTTTAGGCTTTCCCTATAGTGTAAAGATACCTCCATTTGTATTAGTTTTTGGGTGGAGCATAAATCCCCCTAGAGGCCAGCCTTAGTTGGTCTATTCCTTTTGCCTGCATAGAGCTTCTTTGCTAGATTTCTCCTTTTTCTGCAGTAGAGCTACAGAGACAACAGGCCTGATTTTTGTATGGAAATCCTAGGCCCATCAATCCAAAACAGGCATCCTTAGCACTATAAACACTGCATTCAGTAATATTCTTATACCATCAGTCCCAGAGACAACAGAAGCCTTTTGTCCAGCTTAGGCTTCAACAAAGAAAGAAGATTGAGACAGCCCTTGGGCTCCAGCTTGCGAGCCATTGCTTCACACCAGAGACAGAGGACTTTCAAAGACTCCAGAGAGATGACTGCAATCAGCAAAATCTCTCTTTGTAATGTATTGTTTTAAGCTATCTTTCAATAGCACCGGGTGGAGTTGACCCTTTATTCATCTTGTTTTCAGTAAATTCGTTTTGGTTATATTTTCAGTTTGCCTAAAGTGCCTCTGTATGTTAAAGATCTTGATCTTAATAGAAGGTATACAGATAGCCCCTGAGTAAAGCCAGACAGTATAGTTTCCCCAAAGGCTCGGGTGTGTCATCACAAGTTGCTTTGGGAGCCAAGGGAGGCTGATACTAACTTCATCTCTAAAGTGACTTCTGGAGTACAAAATTAGTGTTTGCATCACCTATTGTTTTATACTGTGACTGCCATTAATGCCATATTTGCAGAAAGGAGGCATATTAATTAATTAATTAATTAATTAATTGAATTAAACAAAATGCTGCAGACTAAATTGTAGTCCTTAACTATCTTTCCATTAGTTGTGAACTTTAGCAATTTCAGTGATTCTGCCCTTCTAAAAGTAGAACTTGGAGGGCCTTTTGTACCAGATCGGCAATCAGAAGATTATATGATTGTCCAAGTTAGACAAATGGAAGACTCTGGTCCTAGAAGGCGACGTCAGCAGCAGGTGAGTCTTTAACATCACTGTTGAATTTTTTCTCACAACCATGCTTGAAATCATTTTATTTCTAAGGAAGGGATGCATACTGTCAAGATTATATTCAGTTCAGAGTAGAACTAGATCTCATCAATACAAATACTAGTGTTCCCAATCATTGTTTATTTTCAGCACTATTCAGTACTGATAATGAATTCGTGAAGGGATGAAGCATGGAAGCCTTTCCTAGATCTCTTCATTGTTGCTTTCTTTACTCTGAGAGCAACATTCTGATGAGGAATTATTGTTGCCTGCTTTGGGATGGAGCCTTTGCGTTCCTTTAAGGCTGAGAGAGCATGACTTGCCCAAGGTCATCCCCTGGGGTTCCATGGCTGAGTGGGGATTTGGTAGTCACAGCCCAATAGTCATTGTACTGGAGGAATGCCTCCATGATATGTTAAAGCTCTCATATTATTTACAAACAGGTAATAATTTCCATAGGTCTTTTTCAAGATGAAATGGATATTTAGTTCAAATACACTGGGAGATGGAAAGATCTATTACTGACACCCCCAGCAGTTATATCTGGTGTGACCACTAGTGAGGAGGTTGCATCCAACAATACCTGGAAGGCTTCTCCTTGTCCATCCTTGAAATACCGGCAGATTTCTCTAGTCTTCAAGCAACTATCTCCAATTAATTGCTATTGATAAAATATGCACTGACCACTCTGAGTTATTAACCTAACAAAGCAATGGTTCTGTTTTTATTTGCTTACTGACATTTAACAAGATCTCTGTATTTGTGTGGAACATCTTCTAACAAATTAGCTTCTGACATAGTGAGTTGAGGAAGAAGAAATGGAGCAAAATCACTAATCTTGTCTTTGTTACTGAAGTATTTTATTTTTTCTCCCAGATCTTGTATAACTGGACCCTGCCTTTAAATTTAAGAGTCAATGAGCAAGTGATTGTATCAAGAATCTTTGAGATGTTAAACAGGTGAGTGTATGGTCTCAAGGTTAGCAGATGAACAGTATATGTCCAAACAGTGACATATACAAGAATAATGCTTATTATTCACCCACACAACCACAATGTAGTCCTCCTCTCCCTGTCCCAAGCTCAGTTTGGATGATTTTATGATAACTGTGTCAAATAGTTGCATTCTAATGGAAGCTCACTTGAAGTAACTGGACTAGGACTCTCCCGTCGAGCCTTTCTTTTTACTGTTCCTCCTGTTAGAAGGAAAATAAATTTGCAATGTATGGGGACATGATTAAACAAGAAAGATAGTGTCTTAGGACATAATCGCATTATAGGAACAATTTGTGAGATAGAAAGATAACAGGATTTTAATGCTCAGCATCATGCTTAAGAGTGTGATGAAAGAAGACAACATTCTGGAACAAATAAGACTATCTACTTGTAAAAGTAACTTGAATCATTTTTAAAAAAAGTTTTATAACTTTCTAAATCATGGCATTGGTTATGCTGAAAGACACCAGAATAGTTATAGAGTTTTAACAAATGATACTACTTTCTCACACTGGGAAACATAGCTATTTTTGCTACAGTCTACCAAATCTCATTTAGGAGTGAAGAAACATCCATAAGTATCCAAGCTGTACTTCAGGAATCAGAAACCATTCCTCTTTCCGTGACCTATCAATACCTTCATGCAAATGTAGAGACGCAAGTTACAATTGCATCAGTCATTTTAGCAGGTGTTTATGCGCTGATCATTTTTGAGGTAAGCACAATTATTTTTACTCAAAGAAAATAGGAATATAATTGTTTCTGACACTTAAGCTATTTTTCAAAAATACCAAGAGGAAAGCTACATCACTCTGAGTAAAATTTCATGCTGTTTTGCATTCATTTCCAGTAAATTTTCATTCTATGTTTAAACCAACCATTTCTAAGGGTTTCAGAACTGACGGCAACATTAAATTTCAATTCTGTAATAAATTATATTCAGGTTAGAAAACATTAATCAGGTCTCTGCTTATTCCTAGCCATACTTAATAGGAACATGGTTATTAAATGAGAACTGCTTCAGCACCTCTGTGCTGAATCACAGTAGACGCTGTTCTGATCCATTGGTTCCCTTTGAAACAGAAGAGTGTTAAGGTGGGATTGTAAATCTGTGATAAGAATAGAGAAAGATTTCTATCTCAAGAAGTCATTTTATTAATGCCTTTACTTCTTGTTATTGGAACATCACAGTTTTCTATCCAACGTAGTTTTGACTGTGTGGCAGAAGAGCTGGGTTAGAGCTCACTGGGGTGAATTCTCCTTTCAAACTTGCAGAAGCACTAAGGCAAAGTGATAAAATATAAGCTGGAAGGAGACAAACAATGAGATTTGTGATTAATCTTATGCAAGGAAGTGAAAAGATTAGTTGTTCCATCTGTTAGCAACCAGTGACTATTTTATATACTGCGGTAAAGATAGGCCTGCTCCTAATGAATTTGTTAATATACATTGCCGCATATTGTGTAAATGAAGGTTTAAGTCAGAACTTGGAAATATTACTGTTTTAGTCTGTAACTCATGGAATTCCTCATCTAGCATGGCTGCTGACAATGCTGGCTGAGAAATTGTGGGATCTACAATTCCTAAAAATAATTTCCCTCCAAACTATGGTTGAGATTACTCTTATTAGATTCTAGTCTTCCAGTCTTCTTTTTTGCCCATCTATCTGATCTTGAGAAATATATGGTTTATCATAGGTCTTTGGGACATGGAGATTTCAGGGATCAAGGCAGCTAAATTTGGTTACATCCTTTCAGTTAGGACTAACTTTTTGATGTCTCCCTCTCCCTACTTCAAATATGTTTTCGAAAGCTCTACCATTAGGAAAACTGGGATGGCTGCCTCACAAAGCAGATTTTGGATGCTACAAAAAGCCCATTAGTTGGGGTGGGAAGAAGTACTTGAGAAATGTTTTGTGTCAGATGCTCATATAAGTTAACTGACTTTGAATATCATGTACTTTGACTCAACTGAATGGGAGGCACTTTTTGCTGCTCCATCTCAATGTAGTACATGTTTGCCATCCCTTATCTGGAATCCCAACCTCCATCATAAACTAAAATTGTCTACATAGATGGCTGCTTTCTGATGGTTCAATGTATACATAAAATGTGTTCAATGCACAAAATTATTAAAAAGGATTAACATTCCCTTTAGATTATGTGTATAATGTACATATGAAACATACATGTATTTCAGTTTTAGATGTGGGTCCTATCTCTAAGGTGGCGCAATAGATTGAATCCTTGTGCTGGCAGGACTGCTGACCGGATGGTTGGTGGTTTGAATCAGGGAGCAAGGTGAGCTCCCATGTGTCAGCTCCAGCTTCCCATGCGGGCACATGAGAGAAGCCTACTACAGGATGGTAAAACATCCAGGCGTCCCTGGGCAACATCCTTGCAGACAGCCAATTTTCTCACACCAGAAGCGACTTGCAGTTTCTCAAATAGCTCCTGACACAAAAAAGTACACACACACACACACACACACACACACATATATATATATATCCAAGATTTGAAAAAAAAAATCAAAATTTAAACCACTTCTGATCTGAAGCATTTTGGAAAAGGGAGACTCGACCGGTAAAATATCTTAGATATAGATCCTCCAGGACAATGTAGGGCCCTTTCACACAGCCATATAACCTAGAATATCAAGGCAGAAAATCCCACAATATCTGCTTTGAACTGGGATATCCGAGTCCACACTGCCATATATTCCACTTCAAAGCAGACAATGTGGGATTTTATCCAGCTGTGTGGAAGGGGCCCTATTTAATATAGCAGTAATATTGTAAGTTATGTTGTTTGCTTGTATTCTCATTTTCTCTTTTGGCTGCAGATTGGAACCTTGGTATCTGCGGGGGTTTGGTTACAGAACCCCTCATTGATACTAAAATCTGTGGATACTCAAGTCCCATTATATAGAATGGATAAGCAAAATGGTGTTCCTTATACAGTATAAAATTACAAAAGCTTTCTGATTTTTTTTAAATCCCTGGATGATTGAATATGTGGATTTAGAATCTATGAATATGGTGGGTTGACTGTATATGTCTGGGTATTTCTGTATAACTTCAACGGGCCGCTCCACAATTTCATATAAACATTTGTTGTCTGTATACAATTTGATAGAAATGCTTTTGGTTTGGAAACTAGGAATTAAGTTAACCACTGGGTGGCACTACATGCTACTCTAAACCTTAGGTACTGCTCTTGTTCATTTCGTAATGCATGCTTTTGCCTAGCTTTCTAGCCCACAGAATGTTTTCTAGCAACAATCAGTGTGGTGCCATATTTTTTTTCACAGCAGGAAGCAATATGCCAACTTTCAAGAGTGTGGTGTTTTCTATATTTTCTCCTTCCTAATGAAATTAATTCTGAAATCACTCACATTTTTGATATGACCCATGCACATGCTTTGTCTTGCATCAACTTTGTGCTTGCTTTCTCTTGTGCAAGTGGCAGTGGAATATTAAGCTAGGTTAATTGAATGCTACTGTATAGCTTCCAGTCTGCCTAAGGCAATCAAGGGAAGGTGAACCAGAGAGTCTTAAAAATTAACAAGATGCAACATTCTTCCATGTGTATGTATATAGGTATGTGTATATGTTAGTTCTTCCATATGTGTTCCATATGTGTATATATAGGTGTGTGTGTGTATGTATAGTTGTCCTGCAACCAAACTATCTGCACTTTTTTATTAGGCAGTACAGGTTTTATTATTAAGAGGAAAAGTAAATGGTAGTAAAATGAATAGCTACTAAGGAAATGAGATGCTCAAAAAGGTAACTATACAGCTTAAAAAGTACATGAAATGAAATACATAACCAAAGACGATGAGACATTAGAAACCAGGAAGCAGATATTTCAAGGAAGGCTGAAAATATTTTTTACAAGGAGAGAGCCTGGCTGCATCTGTGATTGCCCTTAGAATCCACCATATGCTGGGCTTTATTGCACCGGTCATTGATGCTGTGTTATTCCATTTGAAGTCTCCTTTAGCCATTCTCATGAGAGTAGCTGATTGTTGACTCTCTGCGCTCTCTGCACACAGACACACATGCTTCTCTAATAAGCATCTTAAAAGCATGTGCTTGTTCCTTGTGTATACACAAAATATAAGGAGCCGGGCATGTTTAGCCTGCAAAGAGAAGGCTGAGAGGAGACATGATGGCCATGATTATAGGGAGGAGGGAGCAAGCTTGTTTACTGCTGCCCTGGAGACTAGGACACAATGGAACAATGGCTTCAAATGACAGGAAAGGAGATTCCACCTGAACATTAGGAAGAACTTCCTCACTGTGAGAGCTATTCAGCAGTGTAACTCTCTGCCCTGGACAGTGGTGGAGGCTCCTTCTTTGGAGGCTTTTAAACAGAAGCTGGATGACAATTTGTCAGGGGTGCTTTGAATGCAATTTCCCAGCTTCTTGGCAGGAGGTTGGACTGGATGGCTCACGAGGTCTCTTCCATGGTCCTATAAGGCAGGGTCCTCAAACTGCGGCCCTTCAGCTGTTTGGGCCTCCAACTCCCAGAATTCTGGACCATTGATCAATCTGGCAAGGGCTTCTAGAAGTTTGAGGCCCAAACAGCTGGAGGGCCGCAGTTTGAGGATGCCTGCTATAAGGAATAGGAAGGCATGCTGTGTCTCAGTCGCAGATAATTCTCCTCCTCCTGCCTGCATCATTTATTTATCTGTTACATTTACTTTCTGCTTTTTCTGCAAGGAACTCTCTGCAGTGCAGAGCTCTCTTGTCCATGTCCTTCCTTACAAAATCGGAGAAATACCATAAAGTCTAAGAAGTACTCACTAGCTCAAAGTCATTTTATGAGCTTTACAAAATGGAGAGCTGAACCTGGGACCCTCAGTCCCAATCCAATCATATAACCTCCAAATGCATCAATGTTAAAGAAAAAACCTGGACCCTGGGAAATCACTAATAAATATCAAGCGGTGTAGGCTACATTTCAGAGGAAAGGACTAGCAACCACCTCAGAGTATTCATTTCCTAAGAAAACCCTATGAATTTCATGGGATTGCCATAAATCGACAGGTGACCAGAAGGCACACATACACACACACACTTCCATAAGCAAGTGTTTGTCTTGTTTACACACAAAATAGAAACAATGGGAATACATACTGTGGCTCCTTGTCAGTTTCCAAGTCATTTGTGTGCAGCTCAGTAATAGATGAGAACTGAATTCATGAGTCAGATGGTAGAAAGGAAAGTAATGCCACCCCTACCTTTATGAATAATACTAATACTAATACCATCTACTGAGAGCCAGCGATGGTGGAAAAATGAAGGCTGCAGTTCTAGACATGCTTCCCAGGGAGTAAGTCATGTTGAATTCAGTGGTACATACTTCCAAAGAAACAGGCACAGGATGAGACTGCATGCCATTTTAAAATACCTCTTTTACTCTTCCTTTTTTATGGGTCCATGAAAACTTAATAATTCTATTAAGGCTGGTAAGTGTGTGTTTGTGCTCAGTAAATGGGAGCTAAAAGGAGCTGGCTTCACTTCAGGCCACATAGCAGCATTACTCAGCTTCATCTTCTGTTTCATTAAGCTTCTTTTTAGCACATATAGGAATCAAACGAGTGCCCTGAGAATGTGACAAAACAAGAGGAGCCTTCTCTGAATTTTTCTTCCAGCAGAAATTCCATGTCATAAATTGTTGAAGTAAACTGACATGCATTCTTAACAGGAATAAATAATGTTGTAATTGCATTGTTTGCCTTTGGAATAGCAGCCCTGATTGTGAACTAAAATATGTGCCTTCAAGTCATCCGTCAACGTATAGCAAATGCATGGAGGTTGTGTGTTCAGGAATGATAACCGTTACCAAGCAAACACCGTGAATTGAATTGGAATAAATTAGAGCGCAACTTTATTTAGTTACAGCTGTCATCAGAGAATTGGCCCACACTGGATACGGGCATAGCCCAAAGCACCTGGTCTTCCCTGGAGACCTCCCAAAGTACTAATCAGGTTGACACTACATAACTTTCATGACCAGATGGTACAGTTTTGACCTCATTGACTTTTCCTGAGCGCATCCTCTGAATTCCTTCTTATTCTATATTGGATTAAGAGAATGACTGTCCTCTGTACTGAAATTTGCTCTATCTGATGTGTATTCTTCCTGATTTATGGAATCAACTTAATTTATGCAACAGTATACACCGGAGCTCCCGGTGGCACAGGGGATTAAATCACTGAGCTGCTGAACTTGCTGACCAAAAGATCAGCAGTTCGAATCTAGAGAGCGGGGTGAACTCCTGTTGTTAGCCCTAGCTTCTGCCAACCTAGCAGTTGGCATGCAAATGTGATCAATAGGTACCACTCCGGCGGGAAGGTGATGGCGCTCCATGCAGTCATGTTGGCCACATGACCTCAGAGGTGTCTATGGACAACGCTGGTTCTTTGGCTTAGAAATGGAGATGAGCACCAACCCCCTGAGTCGGACACGACTAGACTTGATGTCAGGGGAAAACCTTTACTCTTTACACAATGTCACCAGGAGCTATCCCTATGGTTTTACTTCTGAAATTTCATGGCTTTAAAGGCTCCCATCAGACAACCTTAGTTTTTGAATTTATTATCTGTTTCTTCACTGTTCTGAAATCTAGTGGCTTCATATTAATCAGAGATGGGCATCTTAGATGTCATTCTAGCTGGTCATTTCCAATTTCTAAAGAAGGCTTTTAACACCTAAAGCAGGCTTGAGGGGGTAGGGATTATGTTTAAATGGCAGCCCTTGCTCTCTCTGGGATATATACTGTATATACTCGAGTATAAGCCTAGTTTTTCAGCCCTTTTTTTAAGACTGAAAAAGCCCCCCTCAGCTTATACTCGGGTGAGGGTCCTGGTTGGCTTATATTTGGATCAGCTTATACTCAAGAATATATGGTAATTTATTATTTTTCTCTATTATTATTGGTATTATTACATTTATTATTTTTCTCTATTATTGTTGATACTATTACATTTATTTTACTCTATTTTTATTATTATTATTAATAAATTTATTATTTCACTCTGATATTATTATTATTATTATTGCTTTTATTATTTTACTCTATTTTTTATTACTTGTATTATTTTCCTGTATTTATTATTATTATTATTACATGTATTATTAAAAGGATACATAAGCACATTTACATTGAAGAAGATGAGAATAATGATTTGATCAGAGTTGGATGGTCTTATCTTAAATTTGAGCTTTATGTAAATATTCAAAAACATTTAACCTACTGATGCCCCAATTAATGTAATTTTATTGGTATCTATTTTTAATTCTGAAACTTACCACCCACGGCTTATACTGGAGTCAATGTTTTCCCAGTTTTTTTTGTAGTAAAATTAGGTGCCTCAGCTTATATTTGGGTTGGCTTATACTCGAGTATATACGGTAATTCAAATTTAGGAGATTTTATTAGAGGTAGGAGTGTCTGGAGCATTAGAAGAGCTCCTAAAATGTTGCATTACTGCAGCATCACAATTCATATATAGTGATTCTAATGTATAACATTTTGAAAAATACTTGTATCTTTTCCATTTTATATATTAGTTTGTACTGTCCCAGCATTTCTATTCAATGTGACATTGGAATGTCAATCTATCAATCATGAAAACAGCTGCTAATACATTTTATTGGGAGTTTTTAGTACCAATACATTTAGTGCTTGAAAATGGCTGGTAAAACTACAATAGACAATTACAGCCCCTAGAACTTTGCATATGAAAATTATATTTCCCTATATTTCTTTTCCTATGCAGCAAACACAAATATTGGCATAGATAAAACTGTAAGCATTTGAAGCTTTACAATTAAGTCGCTCTCAGGCATTTCCCACTTAGCCAGATTAAAAGGAAAGTAAGGCAGAGACGAACTATTGGATTCAAGCATCAGCTGAGACCACATTTCAAAACCCCCCACAAAGTTCTAAATTTTGACTGGGAAGATGTCTGTTGCCTTAAATATTGAAGCAATGATCACTTAAGTCCTTATGTAATTTTTTTTAACCATGTGGGATTCCCCACTGGCTGCACTGTTTTCCATTAGCATCATGCCATTGGATTTTAGAAACTTTCTCAAGAACACTTTGAAGTGTTTGACAAATTCCACTCAGGCTCTTGTCCCGAAGGAATATGACTATCAGGAAGCTGATTTCAGATATTTGAATTTATTTCAACCTGTTCTATTTTTGGGAACAATGTTATCCTACACCATCTGGCAGAGGTCAGCAAAAATGAATAAATTAGCTGCTCAGAGCAGAAACGCTATAAAATTGTACACAGTGGTATCATTGAGTGGACAAAGAGCTGAAGGGGTGTTATTAGGTATTCAAAATCTAACCTCACATAAACTTTGAACATAATTTGTGGTGTGACAGAGATCCATGGTATCTTGCTTTTCTTATCTTTGAAGACCTTGTGAAAAGGAGATCTTCGTCCCAGAAGGATGAAGGAGAATTAATAAAAGGAGAACTAGCAAAAACCTTTAGGACAGATAGATATGGGAGACTTCTGAAATAGCAAATATAATTTTATGGCTATGGTACAATGACAAAAATATAAGCTTCTGTATCTGCTGCAGGGTTTTTTAAGGCTCCCGTTCTATTTTCACCATGTGCTGTCCCAAATTTGCTTCTGAATGTTCAGGAGATTCTCCTAAGTGGAGCTGAGGACAATAAAGGAGGTTGTAGAAAGAAAATAAATTGGTGCAGATTTTAGTGGGATCTCAGATTTGTACACTACTCCTACTCACAGGCTACTTATGCATATGGCCAAACTACTGTGCTTTTAACCATGTCCAGTGTTGTGTTGCTCCTCTCAGCACCACCATCTAGACATTTGCATGCAGTTTAGAAGCAGTATGTATGAGGATCCTTACTTGGATTCTGGATGAGCTGTGAAATGTTGGGAACATGTATGAGGAGAAAGGTCTGATGAACCTTTGGACAGGATTCTTCCTTCACACAAGAAATGTGTCAGGAGGATACAAGGTCATCTGAATCTCAAATAGCATGTATAATTATAATCTTTCTCTTTTATGATTTGTAGGTGGGCAATTTTATGTGATGCATGAAAGTATATTTCCTTAATGAATTTATATTGAAAATCTCATATTTTTGAGCTTTGTTAAAACATTTAAAATAAATACAGTCATAAAAACACTATGGCAGATATTGAACAAGCAGCATTTCTGTCTACAAAATTCAGAAATGTGGTTCACAAATACACATTTCTAGATTTCTGTTGCTGTTTTGTAAGCATATGCTTACTTTTAAGGCAGTGTAAAGAGTTTATTTGAAGCCAAGAAGGCTTTTATATTTTATAAGCCACTATCATCTTCTGCAGGTGTTAATTCCTTTTCAGATAAGTCTCTGCAAAGATAGTGAATATAAAAATAGGACTGTTTGAAAATGTCAGGACTACATGGCTCCTACGTTTCTGATCAATAGTACAGCCTAAGTAGATTTCCCCTGTGTAAAATTTTATCCTTTTTATCTAGTTACTTATCTGGTTGTTGGAACGGAAAGAAATGGGAAGATAGATTGATTTTTGTAGTCTGACCCCTCACCGAGGCTCACATATAAGTCAAAATCGTCCTTTTCCTTCCTCCTCACTGCTGCTCCAAAGTCCCTCCCAGACAACCACTTTTGGAAGTCTGAAATAACCTTTCCTCCCTAAAATAGGAAGTTACCTTTCAGTTACTTCTTTTTTTGAAAAAAACTATGGGTGCAGCTCAAAGAGATGCAGGATGGTGCTACAAATTAAGCAGCTTCTGAACCATCTCCTGATGCCCCCCACAATTTTATACATTTAATTCTGTTAACCTTTTAAATTAAACATGGATGTTAAGATCTTCTGGGGAGGCCCTGCTCTCGGTCCCACCTCCTTCGTAGGAGTGACTGGTGGGGACGAGAGACAGCGCCTTCTCATTGGTGGCCCCTCGCTTGTGGAACTCCCTTCCTAGTGATATGAGATCAGCCTCCTCCCTCCTGGCATTTAGAAAACAAGTAAAATCCTGGATTTGGACCAGGTGTTCAGAGATTAGCTACAATGCAACAGACAGTTGGGAATCAATGTGACTGTAACTGGAATGGCTCATGAGCTCTGATTATGGCCTATGTGGTTGTTTTAACTGCTGTTTTAAATCCTGTTTGAATTGTATATGTGATTGGTTTATGTTGAATGATTTAATGTTTAATGTATTTATAATTTGTTATGTTTATGTTTGATGTAGCATTGAATGGTGCTATGTTGTAAGCCTCTCTGAGTCTCCCTTGGGGTGAGATAGGGCAAGATATAAATATGGTAAATAAATAAAATAACTAGATCACTGTTTTATGCAAGAATGTTAGTTGTGGAAAGCATGTACCTGACCGCTGAGTTACAGGTCCTTTTGACTGTGCACCATGGAGATATGGTAAATAAAGGTAGGAAAGGATTTAGGATGACTGTCTCACATTCTCTTTCTATTTTACACATGTTGGCACATACTATGATCTAAAGACCAAACTACTTATTCATCTTGATGCATCTTCATAGTTTACTTTAAGTAACTATAGGCAGTAGGGGTAAGATTCTTACAGTGAATGCGAAGTGAAACAAGGAAAATCCATGCATGTGTTTCGAACTCAAAAGAAAAATGTCAGTGTCATTGATAATTCTTTTCTAAGACTACAAGCTATGAAATGTGGGCTTGTTATTGTATTGAGAAGTGAAGTGATGAACCTCCCCTTCCTAAGTATGCATTTTTGTTAGAGTCCCCTTGCTCCATGCTCATAACTACTAAAGTAGTTATTTTATTTTCATCCATGTACCATACCTGATTGAATGAATGGTTCACAAACTTGGATTTGCAGACATTGTTTGGGTACAATGCCCCAGGTCTCTGATACATGGACATCCTGGTGAAGGATTCTCAGAACTGAAATCTAACAACTTCTGAGGTCCCAAAATTTCCACTACAAGAGGGCCTGCAAGGGTCTAGTAACCTATGTGATGGCTAATGTATCGGAGTTAATGCTCAAGCCAGCTGGTGAGAAAGAAGGAAGTCCCACTAAACCATATGATGCTATAAATAGAATTCAGAGCAGGGGGAATGTTGATATGTTCCAGATTTTGTTGATATGGAACCTGTGCTAATGATAAGGGATGGCGATAGTTGCGGCCAGTGGCCAGTTCTTTTAGGACGCAGATGGTAAGGAAGAACAACAGCAGACCAGCAAAGGTTCCGAGTTCAGATTTTTCTGATTTTTACTATTTCCAATGGGAAAAGGGTATGAAGCTGCAGCTCTCTGGCTGATGAAAGGTAGCTTCCACACCTAATGTTCATTACAGACCTCATATTTATACAGATATTGTTATATAAGTTGTTGATTACAATTATTTATTAATACATTGAAAAACAGCTTTATGATCGATAGGAAAAACCCACGTCAGCTGGGATATGTGTCTTGGTCCTGTTCCAGCATCCCTTATGACCTCATGTGGGTCAGTACTTTGATCCTATTGCTGAGGTGTCGGATTTAAGATCTTATTTCTTGTATTGTGGTCACCTTACATCACCTGCAAGCTTCAGCAATTTTCTAGGTGTTTTCCTCTATATTAGTTTTGATCGGGTTTATAGTGTAATTACTTATTGCATATTTATTGCTCTCTACCTATGTCATCGGCTTGTTTTCTTGGTATGAATATGTGCAAGGTACACTGTATGTGCCTACCTTGTATCTGATTAATAGTTATGATTATGACTTTATGGTGGTCAGCAGAAAGCATAGCTGACATGTAGGTAAAAATCAGGTTATATGTTTCCCTTGATTTATACGGACAATGCCGGCTCTTGGGCTTAGAAATGGAGATGAGCACCAACCCCCAGAGTCAGACATGACTGGACTTATAGTCAGGGGAAACCTTTACCTTATAGGGAAAAAGGGGTTTTCTCGGGGGTCTGCCTCAGTAGTCCAGTTATGTGTCAGCTTTGTTTTGTAGGGTTTCTGTCTATAAAAAAGGAACCTTGTATGTTTACTTATGACCATCCTGATTCATAAGTAGTGTTGGTCAAATATTTCCTATTTGAACAAGGGTAGACTCCTATGTTCAGATCCCCCCCCCCCAGCACACTTCACCAACACAGTCAGAATGGAGCCCCACCAGAAGTAGCTGTGCATCGTATGATGAGATTTGGCATGCTCCGTGCCAGCTGCGTGGGTGAAATGTTCTATGACTGAGAATTTTCCCCATGTGATGAGGTCCTTTGCCCACTATATCATGCTGGCTTTAACTTAATTATTCTACTCTTCCTGTTATGTCTTTGATACCTTTGGGAACCAAACAACTGAATAAGGCTTATATGTCTGGTGTTATATTCTGATGCGTTATTTAAGTGATATGTAATAGCATTTAGGTCTCAATTTAGTTTTTTTTTAAGAGTTAAACTTTTTCTGACTTTTTCATGTTGTGCTGTAAATGAACAGTGAGGATAGCACAGGTTGCTTTCTGTTCTGCCAAAGCCGTTCTAACCAAATTAACAGTGAATGAGCTTTTCTGAAATGATACTGTCCTTTGAGTAATATTTTAAGTATTGCTAATTCATTTGCGGGTGATTCAGTGATAACAGTAAATTCTTTCAATTATATTAAACCTTTCTCAATTGAATTTCATTTAATGAAATTACCCACTTAATGGTAAAAAAATGATTCAATTTGTAGAACAGATCTTGTGGACATACTAAATCAGTGCAGCACTGAGAACTTTACAAATATTTGGAGATATTTCATTCTGCTATTTTCCTCTTAAACATTTATAAAATGGGACAGAATAATGAAAACCCAAAAACAAGCTTTATCTTTGTTTGCATCACAACATTATGGGTATCAGAGCTAGCTAGTTCTTGTAACAACATTGTTGCAGCCATTAAAACAAAAATGGGAGAAGAAATGTAGATTAGACATCTGTTCTTTGTGTTTTTACATTTTACTTTACATCAATGTTTGGATGTCATGCGCTTCTAGAAATGAAGCAAATCTGTTGAGAGGTTATCATATGTGTTACTCTAATTCTTTGTTTTTTTTTTTTAAACCATCCAAGTGATGTTTTTGTTGTATTGGACTGTTTTGGGGCAATTTTTGGCACCAGCTGCTGCATGCTGGTCCCATCCTCCAGTAGGTTTGTTTTAATTGTGAGAGATGTTCAAATAAAAAAAAAGATTCTTCTGTCTCTCCCTTAGACTTAACAGTGCTTCAGTGGGTCCATGAAATGACACTTTTGCTTTATAACCCTATTACTCTAAGAAAAAAGAAATGAGGGAAAATTGGTTCCTTCGGACCATAGGAGTATCTCAGCAAATCATGGTCCCAGTTAAAAGAAAACAACACACTTTTGAAGAGGCCTAGTGCAAACCCAAGAAAGTGCATAAGCAACAACAAAAAAAGATTGGGAAGTGTTGATATGGACGAAACAATATCCAACAAAACCCATAAAAACTCAAAGAGCTATATTTTGAGAACCCAGACTCCTTTGGGCAGTTTGGAAGAGTCCCTTCTTACCATAATTTATTGGGGTTTTAAAACATAGTTAAAACATAAGACTTAACATTTTACCTTTTAAGGATGCTCATACCTATTCGTTTTGGGCATTACTAACAATGTCTTTCAAACTTTTTTAAAAGTTTACTTTCACTTATTTGAGATAAGGAGCTGGTAAAATTGTGAGCAGTTCTTTACATTACATTATAGGATGTTTGGAAGGGAGGGGTAGAAAAAGATGGTGTAACAACTGAACTCCAGACAAAGGATATTCTTTGATGACTCTTTTACTTCCAGATTGTTCACAGAACATTAGCAGCAATTCTTGGTTCCCTGGCTGCTTTGGCTGCCTTAGCTGCAATTGGTGATGTAAGTGCCACATTTTAAATATTTGTTTTACACCATCATGTTTGCAAGTTCCTAAACGAATACTAACACTTTTAAAGGAAACATTGGCAATCAGACTTACAGCGTGGCAGAGGCATGGGTGCATGGTTGTGTGAATGGTTGTGACCAAACATTAAATTAAAAATTTCATTTGGAATGGATAACAACTAGGAATGTGTTCAAGAATTGAGACAAACATAAAGAGGACCTTTATTATAATAGGAGCTACCACCAGATAAGTGCATGTGTTACCATGAGAAGATGGGCAAAGTTATACGTTTGATATGTTTGATATGTTTGATATGTTTTAATCATTTGAAAGACTATTTTAATTGATATTTATATATTTTTTACAGTTTTATAATATTGTGTTTTACTGATATTGTTATTGTCTGTATCTGGCATTGAATTATTGCCATAGTTTGTAAGCCTCCTTGAGTCCCCCTTCAGGGGTGAGAAGGGCAGGGTATAAATACAGTAAATTAGTAGATAAAAGTTAGGTTTGCACACAGACTTTGTGGAGACAGTTTCCTGTGTTCTTTTTCTGTTGGACAGTTTGCACAGATGGCACACGTAAAAAGGCATACTAAAGTCAGTCTTAATATGATCTCGGATTATCACAGTTGGCACAAGCCATTAAAATCCTGATTATAGCTTATGAGACACTGGATAACTAACACACTTTTTGTTGTGGGTTTCCTCCTCATTATCTTCCTTTTAATTTATTCCATTTGTTGCATTATTCTAAGCCTTCTACATGACACATCAGACAATATTTTTGCCAAAGCGGCTTAAATACAAAAAAACCCTTTCAACTTTTGCCCTTTTGTTCTTTAAACTTTTAAACTTTTTCTCTCTGAACTCCATCTAAGCCACCCACAGAAGGATGTGTCATTCCATTTTGTCAGCAGAAAACATTTAGCTTTCATTTATTCCTATAAGGTGGGAATAATAATAATAATAATAATAATAATAATAATAATAATAATAATACCCTACTTTGTAAATAAGCTCTTTCAATTTGTTAGCATTTTACAAAGATGTTGCCCTACAGGCTCCTAAAAGAAAACAAAACTTCAATTACTTTCCTTCAAAGTGTATTTCAATAGAGGTTTTTTTCCAAGAAAAAGAAATGATGCTTGCATTTCCAAAGCTAATCACTAGATAGGAGATTCATGGGCTTAATAATAATTGTTTTTTTCAATTGCAGAAGCCGAGTCTGGTCAAAGTAGTGGCATGGATTGATTATGAAACTCTGGCACTTCTATTTGGAATGGTAATTAAAACAGAACTTATGCCCTAAGAGTTGAAGATGTATTTATACAGATATAAACATGAATAAATAATTGCTGCTAAAATTAAATTATGCTCTTTGAGGGAAGAATTTTCCTAACACCAATTCCTTTCAAGGTATTTCTGTTTCAAAAGTTCTGACATCTCAAAGTTAGGCAGAGAGAATGAATGAATTTGGCCAAATTATGAGGTGATCAATTTTGGATTAATTTAATTGCGGAAAAAACATACACTAGTTGGCCTTTGTGCCAGGAGAAATCCCTTTAGTATGTAAATAAGTAGGAATGGTGCATAGATGTTTGCTAGATAATGACATTTTAGGTAGCTGCATAATGTTGGAAAATATTTTTCAGATTGAGGGGTACAGAACACTTTATATCTATTTAATAAGCTCTTGTGTAGTAAAACATTTATTTTAACATTTCTTCCTATAGATGCTGCTAGTTGCCATCTTCTCTGAAACTGGATTTTTTGATTATTGTGCAGTGAAGGTAACTCGGATTTTGGTTCTCCCACTTTGTTTGGTGTGGCACACATTTCTGTTTAGCTCTAGGGATAACAAATAACATATATATCATATTGAACAACTAAAAATATATTCAAGTCTTCCCTGCTCTCTCCTCCTTTTCTTTTTCCCATTTGATATCAGGTTAATTACTTGTTTCATTGCCAGTTATATTTTGGAGTCTTCCTTTTACTTACAAAAAACAAAATGCTCATCATGTAGGACCGGGCTGTGACGCAGGCTGGAAAGCAAGCCAGCTGCAACAAATCAACAAATCACTCTGACCAAGAGGTCATGAGTTCGAGGCCAGCCCGGTGCCTGCGTCTTGTCTCTGTCTCTGTTCTGTGTCATGGCATTGAATGTTTGCCTTTATGTGTGCAATGTGATCCGCCCTGAGTCCTCTTTGGGGTGAGAAGGGCGGAATATAAATGCTGTAAATAAATAAATAAATAAATAAATAAATAAATGTAACTTTTGTCATGATTTTAACTGACTAAAGAAACTTTCTTAGAAATTATCTTAGTGGTAATGGGTATAGATTGGGCTCATTCCTGAGTCTCTCTCTTACCCTGACTGAAATTAATGATACTCCAGTCTCCTCAATATCAGTAAGATTGAATAGTCTAATTAAGTGGCAGGACATTGTAGATGTTTATTGCTGCATGTCCATTGGCCTGTGATCAATTTCAGTTTCCTAATGTGTGTATTTCTATATAACACACATTAGCAACATTTTGCATGCATTCATAAAATGTAATGTTACCAATTGTCCTTTCCCTAACTGCACATCAGGGAAATATACCTACATTAGTGTATTCATAAATTCCAGATTGGCATCTTGTTTACACATAATTATATTGCGGAAAGTGGCTCAGTTCACTCACTCACTCACTCACTGTGATGATTCACAGAGATTCTCAAACATGTGACATTCTCACATTTGTCACATAGTGTTGCTTGCTGTATGAAAAAAACATCAGATAATTGTTTCTATGATCTCACTTGCACTATTCCTCGCCTCTGTTGTAATGGAGTATCCGTGACTGCCTCTTCAAAGACATTATCATGTGTGTCTCTTAAAATGGGGTTTTCCTTGGAAAACCTGTCTTGGCTAAGATGGGAGAATGCCTGCTTAGCTTTTCTTCTTTCTGCATGAATTCTTTTTGCACTCATTTTGAGTGTGTTGACTTTACCACACATGCAGGGAAATCGCTCCTCTTCATCTGTGCTATACCCATCTTCACATATGTCCCACCTTTTTTTTTAAAGTTAAGAATGGTGTGAATATGATAGTTCCTAAGGCTATACACACCCTGAACTCTTCTATTTTTGCAGTTTTGAAGCTCCAATGATACACATCTTGAAATATTTTCAAAAGCACTTTACAATATTAATATTTTTGGTATTGTGTTTATTTGGCAATTGGGAGGTGTACTTTAAAGTTTTTGAGCTTGTGTAATGAGGCAAAAGAATGGACAAGTGGGATGCTCTGCAAATGTTCTTGCCTTGTAAGAAAAGGAAATGTTCAATTAACAGGGGAAATGGCTTGTTGCAAGCAAGAACCACTGCAGTTAGTTTATTTAAATCTTTAAAAAGGGGAAAAAAGGAATTGATTGGGAAGCTTGGGGTGGGGGAGATTTCTTTCCTTTGTATCTGAGAAGGAGAGTAATCAGATGATCAGGAGGACATGACAAAGAGTCCTTTGCAGTTGAGAAGGAGAGTGATTAAGTGATCAGGGGAGAAAGGGTTATGTTTTTCCTTTGTGGCCAGGAAGGACAACCCACAATGAACATCACAACCCCCAAAATGAATGGCTAGAGTTGATACCTGTCACTGCATTGTAAGAACACATTTTCTAAAGCTGATAGGAAGCACATTCAGAAGCCAAAAGATGGGGAAAGACATTTGAGTGTTTTCATTTGATACACTTTGACACAACTTGAAGATTGGTTTGGAATGAGATTAAGGACTTCATCACATTGACTTCTGGATCCATCCTAAGATACTTCCAAGCTTCATTTTTCTCCTCTTTCTCCCTATATCCTTGGGGGATGGATGATAAGGGAGGAGGTTTGGAAATTATTACTAATTACTCACATTGTGACTTCATGGCTGAATGTGGAAAAGTTGTGATTAGTCCTAATAATAATAAAATTTTATTCTTAAATCCCGCCTCATCTCCCCGAAAGGACTTGGAGTGGCTTACATGAGGATCAAGCCCAGTGGAATAAAATTAAATACAACACCATAAAATATATGTACATTGCAAAGCATAACCACATAAAACATGTAAACCATCATAAAAAACAAACTCAACAGCAACTAATACCAGTAGCTGAGACCAGTAGATATGGTCAGAGCTAAAAGGCGGGTCAGGGCTTGTGCAGTATACTCCAGGGATGGGGCTGGTGATAAAGTGCTGAGGATAGATATTAAATAGGGCTTACAAGACCAAGTCAAAATGTTAAACCGATTAGTGAAAGGCACATTGGAAGAGCCACGTTTTCAGAACTTTCTGGAAGATGGCCAAGATGGGCGCTAATCTAGTCTCTCTGGGGAGGGAGTTCCAGAGCCGAGATGGCCCTCTTCCTCGTCCCCACCAGCCACACTTGTGACAGAGGCGGGAGGGAGAGAAGGGCCTCCCCAGCAGATCTTAAGGTTCGTGCAGGTTCATAGCGAAATATGCGATCGCAAAAATAGGCTGGACCCAAACCGTTTAGGGTTTTGTAGGTTATAACCAGCACCTTGAATTGGGATCAGAAACTTATCAGCTGCCAGTGGAGCTGTTTTAATAGGGGGGTTATCCACTCCCTATAATTTGCTCCAGTTAACAACCTGACCACTGACCATTGTCATGGCAGCTGGGTGGGATCATTCTGAATGGTGAAGAAAGAAACAACAGCAGTGTAGAAATATATTTGGTTCAAGAGGTTGCCCATGTCTCATCTTTTGTCTGCCTTCTCCAACTCTGTACCCCTTCTTGGTGGAAAGTCAGTTCAGCTGTGATATCTCACTTTTTGTCTGTCTTTCCTGGTTGCAACCGCTCTAGGATAGACAGAATTATTTAGGTTTTCATGAAAAAGTAGCAAGATACTACTGGTGTCTATTATTATTTCACAGCCAAGTAGATAGAAGTCCCTGCATTTTTTATGCCCTGGGTGCCAAAATAATTGCCTTAGGAGCTATATGCCATATATTAGGGCCATTTATTTTGCTGTTTAAGGCAATGCTGTGTTTTGGGTTGGTCCTACAGCCAGGCAGATGAGTGATATGGTGTTAGGGAGGGTGAATGAATCTTAGGTATAACCATAAACTATTGTTAATTGAGATCCTTTTTTATTTTTGCATCTGAGCTCCCATAAAAGTTACTTTTTGACCAAAAGATCTTATGTTGAGCATTAGTTGCTCTTTGCTGATGTATGTGTCTAGATTCATAGTGTCATTTCTTTATATTGAGAAATCAAAAGAACGTTATTTTCAAATCCATAAATCTTAATAAATCAACAGAATGCCTGTTACATTTCTTAATTTTAATGGTGCCCAATGCTAGTTCGATCTTAAGTTGTTCATTAGTAGCTATAAATTTATTCCTTATCTTCATACATTTCATTACTTTATCTTTGTCTCTTTTTATTTTTATTTATTTTTATTAGGCTTATAGACTCTCTAGAGGCAGAGTATGGGCCATGATTACCATTCTTTGTCTAATTGCTGCAATTCTCTCAGCCTTTTTGGACAATGTTACTACTATGCTCCTTTTTACTCCAGTCACTATAAGGTATGTTTGTATGTGCTTATTTGTATATTTTAGATGTTGTTTTGCATTTTATATTTCAGTATGTTAGCATTATGCTTCCCTTTCTGTATAGGAATTTCAAAGTTCACTCCAACAACCCAAACAAACTATCAGAGAATAAAAAAATATATAAATGGGACTTAATATTAAAATACAAGTGAGGTCTCCAGTGCGGAATAGTTCTCTTCAGCAAGTACAGTAGTTGAGTCAGTCAATCATGCCTTCCATCACAGGACTCCATTTAATTCTCAGTCCTACGCAATTTTCCATTCCTTTCACAATGCTCAGTATTCTATGTATGTCCAGATTCCACTGGAAAATTTTCGAGCCTTTCCTCAGTGTTATTAATACTGGAGAGAGAAAAACTTATTTCATCTGATCTTCCTGGTATTGATATGCATTTTGAAGCAAAATAGTAAGAAAAGATAGCAGAAATTGTACTTAGCACTTGGTGCGCAATCAGTCATGCAAGCTGTTTTATTTTTGTAGCAATCCAAACTGAAGATTAGGAGGAAATTGTGTCCTTGATTGTACTCTTTTTTTTTCTTCTTCAGCAAACTTCAACAAGCATTTTGCCCAGCTTCCTAATGCCTCTCTCTTGAGTGTATGTGGTTCTGTTTTGACTGCATAAAGATTCACACTTAATTCTGAATGTTGAAAGTAGAAGAAATGATAAACCTTAGGATGAAGTTTGATTTTCATTTGCAAAGGAGTGTTGGTGAGATTGGTGGCTTCTTTACTGTCTCCCTGTGTCTCATACAAATGGTTCATTCTATACCTGAACAGAGCTACATCAAAATCTTCTAGAAATTTTTGTATAGGAGGCTCTTCTAACATCGTTGTGTGTGTGTGTCCTTCTGGTGACTTCCTATTAGTCCCTCAGTTTGGGAAGGTGTGATTTTAATCAAAAAAATTATCTTGGAGAAAATGTTTGCACATTCCAACTTTGATTGGAATCTATTGAAGTTTTGGCTCAGATTTAAAGAGATAAGAGAATCAGGGTACATGACACCATTTTAATTGCCATGGTCTAATACAATGGAATCAAGGCAGTTGTAGTTTTGCAAGGTCTAAAGCATTGTCTTTCAAAGAGTGTTGGTGCCCCACCAAACTAGGTATAAATCTCAGAATTCTATAGCAGTGAGCTATGGCAGTTAAAGGATGTCATATTGCATTAATTCTACAGTGTAGATATTCTCTCATGCATGGATGTCTCTTTTACAACTTTGTCACATGGCTGCCGAAGTTGCTCCGTCTTGTCAGGGGGCGGGGAACCCAGCGCCCCATAACCCGCATCACCTGGCTCCAGTAAAGGGCAATCCCATGGGGGAAGCATCAATTGTGTGGTTTCCCCCCATTGCTTCCTATGGCAACATGGGAAGCCTCTTGTGTTACTGCGGTGGTGGCATGCAACAGCTCTGCCCTACTTCATCCATGGAGCCCCATCACTTGATGGGAGCTGGTGGGCTGCGTGGGTGACCTGGACTAAACCGATGTAATGCTGCCGATTTTGCACATTTGCTTCCTAAACTGTATTTTGTGATTTGTACAAACATTTTTAAAAAGCTGTGGATTTCAATTATAGCAGCAACTATAAATCTTGCCAGAACATCTATTTGGACAGCAATTCTAAATTGCACACCAAGGTCAGATGAAACTACATTGAGCACAATGGGAATACATTTAGATCGAGGGAAGTCCTGGTGCCTCTCTATTCTGCTTTGGTCAGACCTCATCTGGAATACTGTGTCCAGTTCTGGGCACCACAATTTAAAAGAGATACTGACAAGCTGGAAGATGTCCAGAGCAGGGCGACTGAAATGATATTGATAATAATAATAATAATATATTTATAACCCACCCTCTCTCCCTGGAAGGGGGGGACTCAGAGTGGTTTATAGAAATAACAATGGCAAACATTCAATGCCCCAAACCAAAGAGACAGTCAAAGCAAAAACATAAAATAAAATAAACTCAAAATAACTTATAAACTATCAAAATGCTCAAAGGTCTGAAGACCATGCCCTATGAGGAGCGTCTTAAAGAACTGGGTATGTTTAGCCTGCAGAAGAAAAGGTTGAAAGGACACATGATAGCAATGTATAAATATATGAAAGGGTGTCATAAGGAAGAGGGTGCAACCCTTGAAGCTAGGACTAGGAGTAATGGGGGTTCAAATTACAGGAAAGGAGATTCTGCCTGAACATTAGGAAGAACTTCCTGACTGTATGATATGTTCAACAGTTGAACTCTCTGCCTCGGAGTCTGGTGGAAGCTCCTTTCTTGGAAACAGAGGCTGGATGGCCAACTGTCAGCAATACTTTGATTGTGCTTTCCTGCATGGCAGGGGGTTGAACTAGACAGCCCATGTGGTCTCTTCCAACTCTATTATTCCATGATTCTATGATTTGTCTTTGTTGGATTGGAGTCTAATTAGATAATTACTGGATATGTGTCCTCACACAATTGTACTAAATTATCCTTTAAAGTCTGAATGTTAACAGTGAAAATGTAGCCAGCACAGATCTTCCCCAGAAGGGCAACGCTTCCCACATGTGATGGGAGAAGGGTCACTAAGAGGGAGCTACACATGAGGTGATGGATTTGCCTTGCTGCCTCTCTTTTTCCTATGTGAAGCCAGGCAAAGTGGAACACTTTGTCTGCCTTTGTGATAAGGTCATAAGTCATCTTCTGATTTAGATTCTGATTCAGATAGCATCTGTTATCAAATATTATCTGAATCAGAAGAAAACTTAGAAGCAGTCTAACCACCTCATCACATTGACTTCAGGAAGCGTCCTAGGGCACTTCCAGGACACTTCCTTGACGGATTCCACTAGAGCCCACCATATGATTTAAGACTACTTCTGGTGGGGCTCCATAAAGGAAGCATCCTGGCAGCATGCTAGGATGCTGCCCAGAGAAGGTGGGAGGCTTCCAGTGTTCTCATTAGATAGAATGGGGGAAAGCCAGAGAGCTTGTGATGGGGAAAGTGGAGCAGAGGGTGATGTGTGGCACGGGGCAACAGCTTTCCCTACCGCCCTCCAGATTCACCATACTGCATGTTGAACCCTCTGCTGTCATTTGGCTTCAGGACCTCAGTGTGATGAAGTCCTTAGTCTTCTTCTCATTTAGACTCTGTTTCAGATCCTATCTGCTGTCTGACTGACTAAACCACCCTCGGGCATCTGAAATGCCTTCTGGGGTGACGTTTCTTTTTGCAGCTGGTCCCTCTGCCTTTCACTATGGTTACATTTACTTTTCTGTGTTATTGCTATATTTATAAGGCTTCTAATTGCCCCATGATGAAATATCTCTAAATTGTACAGATGTGTGCACAGTGACAACAGAGGTAGTGGCAGTGTGTTTTCTTGTATTTTTCAGAACAAAAGCTTTGTGTCTAGTGCAGGTGATTGTCTTGCAATTAATACCATCTATCATGTTTTACCTTATGGTTCTGGTTATTCACCAGAAGCTGATGATTTAATGTTTTATTTTTCCTATAACTTTTAACACATGATATATTATTAGCATTTCCCCCTTAAAACTTAACAACTATTTTATGAATGAGTAGTTTAGCAAGAGTTACCTCTATTTTTGAGGCAGAATGGTGCAGTAGTTTGAACACTGGGATAGAGTTCTGGAGACCAGGGTTGAAATGTTCGCTTAGCCATGAAAATCCACCTAGGGAAGTCACAATTTCTCAGACTCAGAGGGAGGGAAAGGCAATTCTTCTCTGAGCAAATCTTGCCAAGAAAACCCTGTGATAGTTCTGTTTTAGGCAAGGAACAACTTGAAAGGACACAACCAACAACAATAAACTTGTATTTTATTTTAATTTAATCTCTGTATAACCTCTTGAGATTAAAAAAACCAAAATAATTGTTTCTAAACATTTTAGATCAAATAAAACAAAGCTGTTCTTGATACAGAGGGATCAGTCAAGCATTATAAGCTAGCTACGGTACCATGGCTTTTAAAATATTGAGTAATAATAATAATAATAATAATAATAATAATTTTATTCTTATATCCCACCCCATCTCCCCGAAGGGACTTGGGGCGGCTTACATGGGGCCAAGCCCGGTCATCAACAATATAAAAACAAGCAGTAAAACAAATCAAACAACAATTAAAAAGTTATAAAAACACATACAATACATAATGATAAAATCATGGATAAGATCTGTAGGAAACTGGGCCAAAGTGCTAGTTATGTCGATATCATCAGGGAGGAGTGGTTATCCAAAGTGTCATAGCCATCAAAAGTGCTAGGAGAAGCGTACATATGGGACTATTAGTGGAAGGCGACAGGTCAATCTTACTAGATCAGTTGTCAAAGGCCTGCTGGAAGAGCCATGTTTTCAGGCTCTTCCAAAAGGAGAGAAGGGTAGGGGCCTGCCTGATCTCCCTGGGGAGCGAGTTCCAGAGCCGGGGGGCCAGGACGGAGAAGGCCCTCTCCCTCGTCCCCACCAACCGCGACTGTGACGGTGGTGGGAACGAGAGGAGGGCCTCCCCTGACGAGCGAAGAGATTGTGCAGGTTCATAGGGGGAAATGTGGTCACGAAGGTAGGTGGGTCCCAAACCGTTTAGGGCTTTGTAGGTAATGACCTGCTCCTTGAATTGGGTTTGGAAAATAAATGGCAGCCAATGGAGCTCCTTAAACAGGGGAGTTTTTAACCCTGTAATTTGCTCCGGTTAAAAACCTGGCTGCCGAACGTTGTACTAGTTGCAGTTTCCTGGGCGTCTTCAAAGGCAGCCCCACGTAGAGCGTGTTGCAATAATCCAGTCTAGAGGTAACTAAGGCATGGACCACCATGGTCAGATCAGACTTCTCAAGGTACGGTCGCAGCTGAAATGAGTTTTCGGATATTTTTCAAGGATAACCCTGTGTAGAATGCTGTGCAGTTATTCATATGTGAAGAGTGATGCAAACGGTTGTTGTGGAAAGTTGACTCTTGTCCCCAAACTTTCTAGGTGAATGCGGTAGGCATGGCAACTGCAAATGTGGCTCTCTCCATCACATTTAGCTCTAAACTCTAGAGACATTCCTCCCACCTGCCTGGTGTCTGTTTTGTATTTGAGCTGAAGATTAACTCGGAGAGCTCAAACAGCCTGACACAGTTGTCTTTAATTGCATATTTTCTTCCTTCACCTTTTTGATTAGAGAGAGTTCGATCTTTTAGCCCATAATGGTGAAGTTGCCCCTGGGTGAAAAGTGTGTTATTAAAACATTCATTGCTTCAGAGAGGCTTCAAGATGCTGAAAGTGACTAAATGGGTAACAATTTTAAAGCTTCGGTATTTTTTTCCCTATGCAGATATTATTGTGATATGGCTTTTTAATTTTCTGTTCTTGAACTTTTTTTAATAAAAAGGTGCTCTTTTCTCCTTACACTGTTATATTAGTCATTCATTTTATTTTGTCGTTGTCTTCTTCAGCCCAGTTTTAAAATGGGATTGTAAGCTGCTATTACCATGGTGATGAAGCTTAGTGGAAAATTCTCCTGGTTCCTTGACAATAAGCTTTTGCTTTTAGCAGCAGTGCATGAAATATGATCTTATTTTCTTTTTACATTTTTTTTTGGCAAACTCAGTTTGGAAAAAACCCCCATGTCTTGTATTTTAAAGCATTATTGTTAAATGAACGCAGTCCTATTTACGTTCCTTTTGCTGTTCTATTCCAAATTGGTTTTGCGTATGAAAATTTTTAAGTCTTGACTAAACCTTAACAGACTCCTATAGCATCACTTAATAGACAAAATTAGCTCATCCTGACATTATGCGTGATTTCATAAACTCTAGAAGAGAATATCCTTTTCACCAACAGAATAAATCTTTCAAATTGAGAAAAGTCTATGATTGTAAAATAGTTATCCAGGAGCATTTTCATCTCTTTGTTGGGATGCTTTACAATACTTTGCATTTGAAATTTAATCTGATACTACTTGTATTTAATATTAATGCAATGATGATCTTCAGCTTTCCTGATGATCTGAACTTCTGTTGGTACCAGGTAGAATTCAGCAACATATGAACAGTTGTAGCTTGCCAACAAATGATAGGGACTAGGAGTAAAAGTGGGAGTAAAGTAGGTTGTTGCAGATGGAAAATTCAGAGTGAGTGGAAGAGGAGCAGTTAGGGCCTTAGGATCATCTAGTGATTTTATTTGCTAAGATTGAGATTTTAAATGGGAACTATAAGGAGCTATGTAAGTAACATAACTCTGTTGTGGAGTAAATCTGTGGCATGCTGCAATTTCAATCCCAGCATCTCCTTTCAATAAAATAAGATAAAGTATTAGGTGTTGGAAAATTGGAGAACTCATAGAGCTCAGGGCCAAGGAAAGATGCCTTGGTTATACCAGGCTAGGACCTTGGTTCAGGGCCAAGGAAAAGTGCCCTAGATCAGCTGTATCTATGTAGTTCATTATTGTTTTACATTTGAAACATTGAACAAATAGGACCGAACCCTGACATGTTAGAATCATGATTCCACTTTAACCATCATGGCAACATCTTATGGAACCCTGGGATTCACAGTTAAGGAAGAAACATTTAGAAAAGTGGTTCTCAATCTATGGGTCCCCAGGTGTTTTTGCCTACAACTCCCAGAAATCCCAGCCAGTTTACCAGCTGTTAGGATTTCTGGGAGTTGAAGGCCAAAACATCTGGGGACCCACAGGTAGAGAACTACTGATAGGACTTTCAGAAGGGGAAGTCCTATGCTGCCCCACCAAACTAAAAAATCCCAGAATCCCACAGGACACAGCCAGGAAAGTTAAAGTAGAACCATTGCGATATGCTTGTGTTATGTGAAAAGGCAAGATTTGGAAAAAATGAAAGGAAATCTAAACAGATTATAATAATGTTTAGGGTAGGGATGGGATGCAACTGCTGATTTTCAGCATCTCCAGAGCTGCAGCATTAAAACAGTTATTTTGGAAATTAGAAGTGACACTTGAGTCACCTTTGGGGGTGTTTGGGGGATGACTCTAGTTCGAGGCATATACCAAGCTTGCAATCAGATGTATAGTTCAGCAGGAATGTCCTAGCAATCTTTCTCTTATGACCGTGTAGGACTCAATGGTCCATGGGTAGCCTCTGTCTATGGCTCCTGAAATCTCCAAGACTTGATGGACTGCTCCTTTTGCAAAGGAGAATTGATGCTTCCAGAAGTCTGCTTCCAATGCAACCGTTCTCCTTTAAGAATGCAGTGGAACCCCAGACAAAACATATAATTTTAAAGTAAATAAATAAACAAAATTGAAAGTAGGTTTTCAGTTATTTCCAGTTATGTTTTGTGGGCTAGCATGACACCTAACTGATAGATCCCTACAAATTAGCCCCAGCCTTCGGGTTTTGGCTGGTTTCAACCTCAAAATACCATAGTTCAAATGAATAAGACTACTGGTGATAATTCATAGATTTCCTTTTGATGTACTGTACAGTTTTGACCTATTAAGAAAAACAAGTGTGTTTGCAAACTATCCTAGAAGGACCTGATTTCATTACTTCTCTATGCAACTGCAGGTTATGCGAGGTGCTTAATCTTGATCCCAGGCATGTCTTGATCGCCGAAGTAATCTTCACCAACATTGGAGGGGCTTCTACAGCTATTGGGGATCCACCAAATGTGATAATTGTTTCAAAGCAGGAGCTTAAGAAAGTGGTATGTATGGCTCTCTCTTGTATTAATAAATCACAAATCGCAGTTGAAAGAAACCATATGGGTCATCCAGTCCAGCCCCATTCTGCCATTAATCAAAGCACTCCTGACAGATGGTTGTCAAGCCTATGTTTAGATGCTTCCAGAGAAGGAGACTCCACCATATTCTACGGCAATGCATTTTTCTTTCGGGAAATTCTTTCATAAACAAACAAATAGGTCATTCTGTTCACTTGTGCTGACAAATGAAACACCATCTATTTTGACACTATTCTGCAGAACCAAATGCACATTAGGGGCAGGACTATACAATCCTATCAATATGCATTCAGTGCCATGTGCGAAGAATCCCATTATTACCATGTCACTGTTCAGGTTAGATGCTTATATTGCATTCGTCACAATAAAACTGGAATCTTACTCTGTTTATTTCTGTAACATTTTAAAACTTTTCCCTAGAAATCTTGGGTGTGAATATTCCAAAATGTGAATAAAACATCTTTATTTTTGTGCTGCAGGATTTACTGCACTAGAGGATGATCAAGAGCAGCACAGAGTGCCAGAATGTTTCATTTATCTCAAACCCTTTTCTTTTATCTTCCTTGTAGTTTTCATTAATTTGCCAGTATTGAAACCAGGTGATTTTCAGTTCTATTGCTTGAATTCTGGGACAAAATTATAAAGACAGATACAAAATTGATAAAAAGAATATAGCAACTACTACTGTGGACAGAGGAAGAGCAGGTGAAAGAAGTAATGATAAGATGGGCAAAGGCCATACAATTAGCATGGCAAAATGGGAGGAAATTTGGACAAAGAAATTAAAGTATGCATAAGCTGTAGAAATTAAAGAAAACTGGTATAAGGTGTTTTACATGTGGTACCTAACGCCAGAAAAATTAGCCAAATATAGTAAAGGAAGGATTAGAAAAAAGTGCTGGAAATGTGGGGAAAATACAGGTACTTTTATACACATGTGGTGGGAATGTAAAGTTGTAAAAAAGTTCTGGTATGAGATATACAAAAAGATGGAAGAAATCTTACAATTAAAATTTGAGTTCAAACCTGAATATTTTTTACTGGGAATTACAGACTTCCAAATAGACAGAAATGGAGACAAGATTTTTTTTTACATTGCTACAGCGGCAAGAATAAACCTAGTCAATTTTTGGAAAACAAAGGAAATAGTAACAAAGGACAAATGGATTGAGAAAGCCATAGACATTATGAATATGGATCTGTTGACTCAAAATCTTGCACAGAACAGATCAACACCAAACAGAACAGATTGGAATAACTTTATTTTTTTTAAAAGAACAAATGTGTATAACAGCTGAATAAAGAAGCCCCAAGGGCCAATATAAGATATATGTAAAGGGACATATACAATAGGAAAAGAGTGTTGTGTAAAGGAACAAATAGTGCCACATTGAGCGATCTGGAAGTAATAGGAATAATGTATGTGTGTGTGTGTTTTGTTGTTGTTGCAGTAGGTTTTTATTTTTTTGTTTTTTTGTCTCCTTGTGCCCCCTTTTCACCTCTTACAATATTCTTCTACTACATGTTTTCTCAGGTTGAAATATTAACAATAATCAACTATTCTAACTACTCTCTAAAATTATGTTCACCCACTTTCACTGTAATAGGAAACCAAACCAGTATCATAGTTACGTTAACATCTTTTTATCTATAATTGTTTGTCTGGTGTCATTTATGTTATTCACTAATAAAAACAAATTACAAAAAAGAGCAGCACTGAGTGTAGTCATAAATTGTCAGCATTTGTGGCTCTCAGGTTTCAGACATTGTAACAATTTCACACTTTACCTTTTATCAGTCCTGAAGGGTCATAACATATTAGACCATCAAGCAAAGTGTCACCTGAAGTTTTTGAACATTTCTGCTGGAGCACCCCATAAACCTTTCAGAAACTTTTTAAAGCTCAGAGTCCATTATTTATTTTTAATGTGCTTGTTTCAAATAGGCTGACTTTCTTTGGATGCTTGTCTGCTGGAGCTGGCTTTATATATTCATGACTACTGTTTGTAGAAGAAGCTACTGTTGTGGTTATAAGTTCATCTCAATAGATTTTCATCACTTTCTAAATTAAATCTTTCCCTGGAACATTTCAATTCAGATCCATGGAAGCAAATATTGCTCCTGATATAATAAGAATTACCTGAGGTTATTTCAATCTATGCAAACATCTTACTCAGCCTAGATTGGGCATATAAGCAAATCCCCAATTGGTTATGTTTACTGTGAATTCATAACTGCAAAATAACACAGTTCCAACAGTACATGCAATACCTTTTCTAAATTCATGTTTCCTTTCATATCTTGCAAAATCTGAGCCTTTCCTCAAAAGATTGGTTTTGTTTTTTTAGAAAGCATATATATTATAAAAAAACAAGCCTTTTTGCAGTAGAAGATATTCAACCAGTATGTACAATTCAGGACCTATATCCTGATGATTATTCCAACTACAACTTAACCTTATATGCAGTTTAAAGAACACAATCCCCACTGGTAGTGCATCTACACTGTAGAATTAATGCTGTTTGACACCACTTCAACTTCTACAGCACAGTGCTATGTAATCATAAAAGTTGTAGTTTGGTGGGGTGACAGCACTGTTTGGCAGAGAAGGCCAAAGACCTTGTAAAACTACAACTCCCATGTCCTATAGCATTGTGCCATGACAGGTTACATGGTGTCACATTACATTAATTTGATACACCCCATGTCTACATTACAAGTGCAAATCATTGACCCTTTAAATTCTGGGTATATCTTGTCCCAAGTAGCATTTAATTTCAGAGAAGACGAAAGGATTTTACTACTATCATTCTACTCTTGACTCCGAGCTGTTGGAAACTGAATCTACATCCACTGCATTTGTATTCCCAGGGATTGGATTTTGCTGCATTTACAGGGCACATGTTTCTGGGAATCTGCCTTGTCCTTCTGGTCTCTGTGCCTTTCCTAAGACTCCTGTACTGGAACAAGAAATTTTACAACAAAGAACCAAGTGAAATTGTTGGTGAGTTCAAGCTTGACATGAAATATGTAACAGAAGGGCTCTGTTATTTTAAATATTTATTTATTTATTAAGGTACTCATTTATTTATTTTCCAACCTTTCTCCCAATGTGGGACCCAAGGCAGCTTACAGTGGAGGTTGAAACTGAATGTAGTTGAAGAATATATGGCACAACAGCAAAAAGCCCCATTAAATATACAATCATATTAAAATATTTTAAAACAGAAGAAAAAAGGACAGCTCAGCTTTTCTGCCACATTTAGTTAAAGATCAATCTGTTAAAAAGATTTATGGAGAGGGATGTAAGGCCACGTAATTTCCTGAGTGTGTCAGACTTGTTTCTTTTCTTTACTTCTGAAGACATTACATTTCATCTTCAGATTTGAAATTTGCTGCTGAACATATCAGATAAGAAGAACATAATAGGTGAATCTGGTACAGCACAGAGTTTGGAAAGTTACTTTTAAGAAGATTAAATATAATGACAAGCCACCCATAACTCAACCATGGTAGAATGAGGTTTTGGAATCAATTATAGTTATATACTGTTTTGAAATATGTTTTTCACTTCTAAGGAATAGACAACTTCAGGATGTCATTATGTTTATTCTAAGAATTAACAAATACATTTGAAAGTCATACATTTCATTAAATTCTGATAAATGCATTTAAATTATATTCATACACATCCCTAATGGATTGGTATATGTATCTGTAATTTTCATTAAAGAATAAGATTTTTAAGATCATGTCAGGAGCTCCTGTGGTTTTATATGTTTTTGTGGATTTAATCTGAATTGTTTTTAATACTAATGATGTTTAATGCCTTTTTAATATTTGTATATTTGTATATTTTAAATTGTATGCTAATGTTTTTATGTTAAGCCTCTTTGAGTCTCTTGCAGGAAAGATAAAGTGAGGGAATATAATAATAATAATTCTGCATATGATTGTGAATTTTTCAAAATTTTGATCAAAAACAAATAGGAATGAAACCCTCTAATCCACCCTCTTTAAATGAAACTTCCACCTAGATCTTCCCATCTAGATCCCAAAGTGTTTACACCCCATCCTAACATGGACCAAATCAAATCTTCTAACATCAAATACTCTGTAATGTACAGCTAAGTCTTCATCAAAACCTCTGCTTCTAGACTTTAATCTATCAAAAGAAGAATTACTAGTTACTCTAGAGCCTTGGAAACTCTAGAATATATAGACAGCTAAATCAGGCCTGATTTGGGGCAATTCAGTGTCAAAAAGAATCTCCTCTGTTTCACTGGCCAGAAACTGCTCACTAGCAAAGCCTTTTTGGCAATGTCGCTTGTGGTGATCACATGGCTGGGAAGCCCCATTTTGTTGTCACCCAAAGTGTCATTACCAGCAAGGTTGCTTCTTGCCAGTGAAATAGTGGCTGTGATTTCCAGGAGAACAGGGCAAATGTACTGCTGGCCTAGCCAACCCTGTGGACTGCAAAATGGAAATGGCAGACTTCTTCACTGGTACATGTGGGCCCTCTCTGGTGTATCCAGGGCAGCATCGGAGCAGACTACTCTGGATTATTTTGCCTGGTATAGATGCAGCTGCAGCCAGACTTGCTTATCTTTATAGACTGTGCACATGGACTGCACTGATATTGCTGTTGTAGGATGGTTCTGCTTTTCTTCCATGCTGCCAGCAGTGGTTTTTTTTTTTTTTAAATTATGTAGCCTTCATTGATACTTTGGCTTTCTTAGTTAAAAGCATGGTTGCCTAGTGTCCCTTATTATAAGTGATAGGCACTTTTCTTCATGGGCAAAAACATGTCCTTCATCGAACTAGTAAGTGTCTCTTGTTTTTAAGGTTTCAAAGCTGTATATCAAATAAGATGCCAAAAATCTTGTATTTTAGGTGTGAGCCCTTCATAAACACAGAAGTGTGTTGTCATGTAATCAATGTTGTTAATTTTTAAGAGAAATAGGTGGCTAAGTTAACTGCAACTGATACTTTTATTTGGTACAGGCAGTCTCCAAGTTGCAAACATCTGACTTACTAACGGCTTATAGTTAAGAACAGGGGCAAGACAACAGGAATTGAGAGAAATCTACTCCATGGAAGGGAAATTCACTCCTGGAAGAGTTATCTTGGGGGAAAAGGTGTCTCCACTGAAACTTTATTACCAATCCTCGTTTCCAAAACAAGTCAAATTTTTCTAAATCCAATTATCACAGGGACATGGGAGGGAGGCAAAATCTTCTGGACAGGGGCACAGACAGAAAAACAAACTCCACGGGGATATTAACCCTTCCCTATACTACCCAAAACACACACACACATATACGAGGACTATCCCCAAGGTAGGTTACGTTTTGGAATTAAAAATGAACAAAGTATAGGAGAAAACATTTACCATATGCAGATGAAAGCCACACCCAAATACCACATCTCACGTAGTCGCCATTCAAATCTAGGCACTTACCATAGCGATGAACGAGCTTTGCAAATCCTTCCCTACTAAATTCTGCCGCTTGCACCCTCAACTACTTGTTTCCAACAATGGGGGCGTGGCTGGCAACACAGCGTTTTGGCGACACTGTGTAGCTGCGGGAAGGGCTGACCGGCTGGTTGAGGATGCAAGCGGCATAATTTAGTGGGGAAGGATTTGCAAAGCTCAATCTTCGCTATGGCAAGTGCCTAGATTTGAATGCCGACTACGTAAGATGTGGTATTTGGGTGTGGCTTTTAATTGCATATGGTAAATGTTTTCTCCTATACTTTGTCCATTTTTAATTCCAAAACGTAACCTACTTTGTGGATAACCCTCGTATAAGTAAAGGTTTTCCCCTGACATTAAGTCTAGTCATGTTTGACTGGGGGTTGGTGCTCATCTCCAACCAAAGAGCTGGCATTGCCTGTAGACACCTCCAAGGTCATGTGGCTGGCATGACTCCATGGAGCACCGTTATCTTCTTGCCGGAGCAGTACCTATTTATCTACTCACATTTGCATGTTTTTGAACTGCTAGGTTTGCAGAAATCTGGGGCTAACAGCGGGAGCTCACCCCACTCCATGGATTCAAACCACCCACCTTTTGGTCACCAAGTTCAGCACCTCAGCAGTTTAACCCGCTGCGCCATCTGGGGCTCCATACATACATATACATACACATACATAAATACATATACACACATATATACACATAAACACACATATACGCACACACATATGTGGCAGGAAAAATGTTTTAAAATATATCTGTTTGAATTACAAACAAATTCAACTTAAGAACAAACCTACAGAACCTATCTTTCTTGAACTTGGGTACGGCCTGTATTTAGGTATAACATAAACTAGTTAATGGCCACTTCCATTAGTTGCTGTGTTGTCATGTGTCTTCAACTTGTTTCTGACTTTGGATGACCCTAAATTGAATCTATGAGGGGGGTTTCATCTCATGATTTCTTCAGGAGGAGTTTACTTTCCTGTGATGCTGAGAAAGTGCGACTTGCCCAAGGTCACTCTGGCTGGATCTACACTGCCCTATATCCCAGGATCTGATACCAGATTATATGCTTTGAACTGGATTATATGAGTTTACATTGCTAGATAGTCTGCGATAATCAGATAATCTGGGATCAGATCCTGGGATATAGGGCAGTGTAGATAAATCCTCAGTGGGTTTTGATGGTGAGCAGGCATTTGAACCCTGGTCTAGAGTCCTGGTTCAATACACAAACCACATTGGCTCTCCAGCAACAATGCACCGGACATCCTAAAGCACTTTCTTGGATATACATTCCCTTATTTTATTTTATTTTTTGCTATATCTCTATTATGGTTGTCCTGTAATGAGCTCAAAGCAGCATACACACCCCCTGAAAGAATTTTACAACACCTTTGTGAGGTGGGTAAAGCTGAAAGAAGTAGTGATTGGCCTGTGGAGGCAACAAGTGAGACTTTACAAGCACTTTCAACATTTACTGTACGGATTCTGTTTTGAAAACTTTGTGGGAGTTTAATGTTTTCTCAACCTTGGGATGGCATTAGAAAAAAATGATTTGAAACCACATGTCATCTATATACCAGTCCTATATTTAATGAGCCAAAATGGTTAAATACATTCTAAAAAACAAGCATATTTAGGCTCAAATTAGCCTTGCCATTTGTGCTGCTTTTTTGACTACCATCGTCAGATTCAGCAGTTTTCATAATTATTAAATGGCATTCTCTCCTGCAATCAAGCAGCCGCTGCATCATGATGAAACCAATCAGTACCTGCTCAATAAAGGCACATACGAAAATACAAGTTCTATTAACATTTTCTGTGAAATGGGATGAGAGGGATGATCAAAGAACATACCATTAAAACAGAGCTGGAGTCATTTGGCTTCAGAAGAGTAGTAACAGAATGCATGCAAGATGTCTTAATGGTTCTTTTCAATCTCTAATTGCTGTGGTTTTGTGGTAACCTTCAATAGGATTGTTTGAAGCAGCTGTTTCAATCAACTCAGTGCTTGCGACTGTTGCCCTCTGATTACCAATCAAACATGTACTAAGTGTATATATATATTTAAAGGCACTAGTTTACTATTCTTCATTGCTTTGGTTTGCTTGCTTGTCATATTTTTATTGTATGTTGCTATTCATCTGTTGAAATTAGAATAGAACCACAAGATTTCTCCTTCTAAAGTAAAGGGGTGCTCCTATGCATCCCTGCCTGACAGAAGTGAGTCCTTCAGGGAAGTTTTTTTCAGCTAAAAACTACTGTTCTCTCTCTCCCCCTCCCTCTCAAATTTATAACGCGCCTTTCCATCAAGATGGGATTCAAGACAGCTTTATTGTTTTCCTACATTCATAGCACATGAGTGACACTTCTATAATCTTTTTATTTATTTATTCAATAATAATGTTCTCCCAACATCAGGTCTAAAGTGGATCCAATCCAAAAAATTTAATACATATAGTATATGAAAAAAGCAGTTGCTTCTTATTTGTTTATATATGGTCCACTCTTCAATTCCCTGGTTTGTCTAGAATGGTGGACAGATCAAATCAAATATAAATCCAATAAAAACCACAAGTTAACATTAAAAGCTAAACACTAAAAATAGGGCACTTAGCAGTAAAATCAAGAAAATTGGGAGACTATATCGGTCTTTGTCTTAACTGTGTGATAGTGAAGGCAGGTGAGTTTTCTGTGGAGAGACTTCCACAATGTGGAAGATACCTTCATGGAGGTATTTCATGATAGATACCCATCATATCTGAGCCTGTGGGATCAATAGGTCATCATTCACTGATCTTAGGACTCAAGCATGGACATGTGGAGACTTGTGACATTCCTATAAACTGTAGACTGAGAGGAAGGAAGAGCAAAGGTCAAATACTGATGGGCTATTGTTCCTGATGAGCAAATATTTTACTGGTCTAGAAAATGTTTTCTGAGATCTTTCAGATTGTAATGGCACTCTACAATTTCAAAGAACTACATTCATTCATTGAGCTCATATAAAATAAGTAGTCCTGCTATAAATCTTATTACACTTATTACATGAGCTCATTGAATGCAGTTTCAATTATATGCAAAGATCTTTAAATATCATAGAATTGTACAGTGATGCCTAGATAAGTATTTTCTCGACAAAAATTGGCCATACTGAATCACACCGGAGGCCCAGAGATAAAATTTCTTTAGGCATCACTATGCCCTTCTGCATGATTCTATAGGATCCTTCAGTCAGAAGCCCAAGATTTTGTTCATGTCAGGAAAGAAAAATAAGATTCCAGATAATATAAAAATTATATTAAACAAAGTATCCTAGAATGAATTCCTTGTTTAATATGTGGGCATACTGTACATTTTAATCACACTATATGTTATGTGAGAGAATATGTCATACTGAGCTATTGGATAAGCCCTTTCTCTAGTATAGATTGAGGCAGGAAGAGTGATTATACACAGGATACACTTGGATTTCTAGTTCAGGAGGAAGATGGATAAAAGGACAAGAGAGCTGGGAATTACCCGGCGAGGCATACCCTTTCAAGAATTACAGTCACGCAGGCCCTGCTGGCATCTCCCATGCAATGAAGGGGCAATGGACACAATAATGAGAAGCCCTGAGAGTCTGGGCTGAAGCTAATCTGTTGGCAGAAGTAAATAAGCATAACTGATTCAAGATATTTTAATGCCTGAGATAGAGCAAAATGTTAAAATTGGATCAAGGTACCCAAAGTTATTTTGGCACATGAAGTAGAAAATCTCATCTGCTCTTTACTTGGGAATAAAAATGAATGGCAACAATTTAGATGACCAACAATAATTGTTTTTTCTGACAATTGAGAACTTGCTACAGGTTGAATATTCCTTATCCAAAGTGCTTGGGACCAGAAGTGTTATTGTGTTTGTATTGTTTTGAATTTTGGAAGACTTGCATATACTCAATAAGGTATCTTGGGGATGAGACCTAGGTCTAAACACAAAATTAATGTTTCATATACACCTTTCATACATAACCTGAAGGTAATTTTATACACAATATTTTAAAATAATGTGCTTGAAACAAAGTTTGTGTACACTGAAACATCAGCAAAAGTATTACTATTTTAGCTACTGATGTGTACAATTTTGGATTTTGAATTATTTTGGATTTCAGAATTTTGATTAAGGGATTCTCAACCTGTACCAGAGTGAGGTGGCTACCTCACTCTGGACTTTATCAGACAGGCAGGAGGGAAATGGGGGAAAGCATTGGGAAGAGTGGGGAAATGTTTGTAAATGTCTCAAAGACTATCATGCAAAAGTTGGGGCACATCTAAACTGGCCACTTAAGTCAATTTCAAACCAGGATTGAAGAGAGTTGGTTTGCTGTGCAGATAATTACGTAGGAAATCCTGAGACCAGTTTGAGGCCTGGAAGGTGATTACATAAACACAGAACACTGATGCGTGTAAAGGGCTGTCTTTCACATGCTTTTGTGGGCATTCGTTATCTGGCTGTGACGGTTTGAAGCTAGGTTCAAACGGCATTAAATGGTAAGTGTAGACATGGCCTTGGGTCAGACCTTGGGCCCTTTTATGGTACACAATTATAGTGCTGTGATTTCACTTTTATTGTCAAGGTAATATCCCATGAAATCCTGAGATCTGAAGTTAGGGAGGTGTATATTGATTTCTAATGTGTCACCTAACTACCAATCCCAAAATTCCTTAGGTTTTAGCCATGACCCTCAAGATGGAATCATAATGCTTTAACCTTGTAGTGTGAAAGAGCCTCATTCTCTGTTGTTCTGGAGGGGAGGGTTAAAATGAACAGAAAAAACACAGATCTTGGCTAAACTTTTATGAATTCATCTAAGCTCTTCATGACTAGAGGAATGGAAGCAGAGAGTCTTATCTTCTAGGGGTGCTACAGTTGCATCCTGTAGTCCACTACCTAAATTGTGCAGGCTATTTCCAATATCCTATCCAAATCGAAGATATCAGGTCTGACTTAATGTTTAGAAAAATAAAGAGTCTAAACTCTGAGAATTAAATAAAAGAAACAATTCAACCCACCAAGTTTCTATGATATGTCAGTGATGCTCGGGAGAGAAAGGAGTATGTTGTATGTTTGTACTGGTTTCAGAGAAAAGACATTTGAGCCCTATTTGCTCTTCATAGCTTATGGGAATGCTGTTAAAATTAATGAGCATTAGATAAATGTTCTGATTTCCTGACTGAACATTCTTATTTATTCAGCTAGAGTCTGTAGATTTGCAATAGTTTATAAATCCGAGAAGCTGATGCTAGCTTAGTTCACAGTGCCTTTTAACTTCCTACAATTCTTATCTGCCTTGGTGAACAGATAATGATTTGGTTTCTTCTGCACATCTTTTTTCCCCTGTGATGTTTTCAAACTCCATGAGGGGAACACAGTCATCTTTTGAAAGACAACCTGTCTTTAGTAAAAGGACAGCACAGCAGCATTTGAGATTTTTCAGACTTTATCCTAATTCTGTCATAGATGAAAATAATAAGACAGATGAGGACATATGAAAAACCACAGACTAAAAGAAGTAGCTTCAATGATAATCATGCTACCTGCAAATGTGAAGGCCAGCTGAGGTCACAACTGACCTTTCTGGCACTATTGGCCACTGTTAAGGGCTTTTGAATCTGGGAAGCACTCGTACATGCCAGATGTCTTCAAATTTATCAGTATTTATTTTAAAAAAAACTTACATAGAGCAACTCTGGGTGATTTTTGTATCGAGCACTAGGAACTTAATGAAACATTTGGTGGTACAATCTCACGAACGCCAGGATGGACCTAGGCTTTGCAAAGCTCTGCTAGACACCAGTTGGTCTTTCTGGCTTTTTGTCAGAATAAAAGCATTCATTTTTGTTCTTCTTTATGGGCTTGTCTCTTGAAGGTGTCATGCCCAATAGAGATGACAGCAAACATTTCTTTATATAGTAGTCATTATATTTTTATCCTACCTTTTTTGAAAATTTTGCTCAAAGTACTCAGACTGTACATTAAAAGCACCATATTAAGTCATATATGACATAAGAAAATATTTCTTTCTCCTTTTTTGAATGAACAATTTCTGGGATTAGTTGACTTGAATGCCTTGCTTTTTGATGTTTATTTATGTGTCTTTATAAGCTATATTCTGTTGCTGGTCATCGACTGTAATAAATAAATATATAAGCTATATTGCACCCAAACAATACTTTTCCTTTATTTAGATTTATATTATTTGAACATGATATTAAGAAGCAAGTGTTTATTTTTGAAAAAATATAATTTTTGAATGCTCCCCCCCCAACTGTAGGGAATTCCTTGTATGTTTGATTAAAGATTTTCAGATAACAAGAGCCAGAAGTAATTTTCCTGGGACCATCTCAGGAATGTGTCATTTGAATAACACAGGACTAAGTAGAGCAGTGATCATTAGGTCAGTCCTGTCATGAGCAGAAACAATTTTCTGTATCATTCCTTGGAATGGCTTTAAAGGAAAGCAGCTTGCTACCCAAAGAGAAAATAGCTCATTGTTTACATGGGGTAGATTAATTCAGGACATTTATACCTCTGAACTGCCCCAGAATCAGCACATACCTTGTCCAGATAGTCTATCCCAGGGGTCCTCAAACTTTTTAAGTGGAGGGCCGGTTCATGGTCCCTCAGACTCTTGAGGGGCCAAATTATCATTTGAAAAAAAATACGAACAAATTCCTATGCACACTGCACATGTCTTATTTGTAGTGCAAAAAATCCCCCAAAACAACAATTTTTTTATTTACTACATTTATACCCCACCCTTTCTCACCTCAAAGGGGAGTCAGAGCGCCTTACAAGTTGTATGTACATATAATATATATTATTAGCATATCACAATATTAGCATTATATATTACTATATTGTACTATACCACTATACTGTAATATTATTAGTAATATTACATTTAATACATACTGTATAATTAATATTATTATATTGTATTATTATTAGTATTATATTGTATTACATTATATTATCAATATTATATGTATACACAATATATTATATTATTACCATAGCACAATATTAGTAAATGAAAGAACAATACAATATTTAAAAATAAAAACAATTTTAACTAACATAGACCTATCAGGATTTCAATGGGAAGTGTGGGCCTGCTTCTGGCCAATGAAATAGTCAAGTTAAGTAGGATTGTTGTTGTTGTTGTTGTGTGCCTTCAAGTCATTTCAGACTTTGGGCGAGGCTAAGTCTAAAACTGAATGTGGGGGCCAGGTAAATGACCTTGGAGGGCCGCATCTGGCCCCCGGGCCTTAGTTTGGGGACCCCTGGTCTATCCCATTTCCTTGCAGGACCATCCCCTTGCCAGTGTGTTGCCTTTGCTGCTCCTCGCTGGCCATGGAGCTCCCTACTAGCACCTGGAAATCATAGTAATTTCTACTGAGATCATAACACGGCAGCTACATGATCAACAAGTAAGAGGAAAACAATGGTTATAAGTACATGTTTGGGTTACCATAAATTTGAAATGACTTGAATGTACACAACTAGGAATGAACAAATCAATTTCACTTGTTTTCCCCACACTCCAGTTTCCTAGATGTGAACAAATACTAGTTGGAAGCAAACCGAAGCAAAATGCTCAGCCTCTCTAACATGTGCATTGATCCCAGCATTTCTGGTGTGAAATTGGAAAAGGGAAAATTCCACATTTCATCACAGATCCATGGAAACTAGTCACATCAAGGAAGTGTATAGGTTCTTCATTAAGCATTTTGCTGCATATGTGAAAAATAGAGGTATGCTGAACAATAGTACACCCAGTCACAAGCATACATTATTATTTCATTCAAAAAGTGCTGTACCTCCTTGTGGTTTCCAATTTTTGTCATCACATACTAAAAATTATACCAGAGGTTCTTTTTGCAAACTCTTATTGATCTCAGAAATGTAGTTTTTGTCCTGAAGAAACATCATTACTTGCAAATGTATGTGAAATATTCATTCCTTGGGTTATTGCTGGAATAATTTTTGAATGTTCCTTTTTGAAAGCATTTCCACACTCCTTAACAGGCTATTAAGTATATCATGTTTAAATGTCTGGTTGCATCAATCATTTCTTTCTTGACCCCAGTGGTCATTTTTTTTTCACTGGAGTGAGAAATATATATCCACTCCTGAAAAAGCATATAATGAATTGCAGAGAGATTTCTTTTTTTCTGCAGATAGTTGCCAAAGCGTAAGCTTATACTTTAATGAAAAATGTTGCTAACTTGATTTTGGAAATGTTGTGACCTAGAAGCCTGGCATTTTGAGTTACAATGTCTTGGTAGAAAATAAAAAGGAATTATTTTGATAGGCTTCAAAGTTGATGTAATTTTCTTAGCTATAAATTACATTGTCAGGGTTTTAGTTGAGTGAAAAGCAGCAATTTGTGATTTTGAACTTGTTCTGCCAGTGATATAAAAGGACATTAAATTGCTATTGTATAAATAAGTGATTGGGAGGGAAATAGATGGTAAGGCAGGAGGCCTTTGTCTGTAGTTATGGCAAACTTCCCATTTAAGATCAGAGGTTCTTGGCAGTAAGAATCAGATGAGCCACAGGAAAGCAACCCCTGAAGCCAAATAGACAAAGGTTACTGTATTATTGAAACTGTTTGGGACTTTTAAAAGAACAGAAACATATGAGGTATGAAAGCATTCCACATATGTGGGTGGATGGATATATGTGGAGTCTTACAATTATGGTTTTTGTCAAGGTCCACTATTTTCTCATTCCTGAAACAATGAATATAGGACAATGTAAGATTTAGTCATTGGAAACTGGAGCCCCCGGTGGAGTAGTGGGTTAAAGCCTTGTGACTTGAAGGTTGGGCTGCTGATCTTCAAGCTGCCAGGTTCGAATCCCACCCGGGGAGAGCGCGGATGAGCTCCCTCTATCAGCTCCAGCTCCATGCGGGGACATGAGAAAAGCCTCCCACAAGGATGGTAAAACATCAAAAACATCCGAGCATCCCCTGGGCAACGTCCTTGCAGATGGCCAATTCTCTCACTCCAGAAGCGACGTGGAGTTTCTCAAGTCGCTCCTGATACGAAATAAATAAATAAATAGAAATCTAGGTTCCTATCCACAATCAGCCATGAGGATTTTGAGCAAATTACCATTTCTGTTTCACACGGCTATTATGAGATATGCAAAGTACCATAGGAATAATAAATAATAGCAGCAATAATTATGGCCATATTTCTTCAATTGTAAGATGCCATAAATGGTAAGACAAACCCTGATTTCAGTGCAGCCAACACCAACATAAATACATAAGATACACTTGTAATTCTAAGACATGCCCCAATTTTAGAGATATTTATCTAGGAAAAAAGTGAGTCTTAGAATCAAAGAAACATTATTATCTAGTGCCAGTGCACTATTTTGGACAGTATTCAGCCATCTACAAACATTGGAGTTAGGGGTGCAAGACTCCCACAAAAATGGAAAAAATACACATTTTTTTGTAACCTGAGAAAATATCTTTCTATGAATCTCTAGGGCCCCTTCCACACAGCTGTATAAAATCCACATTGAACTGGATTATATGACAGTGTGGACTCAGGTAACCCAGTTCAAAGTAGATATTGTGGATTATCTGCCTTGATATTCTGGGTAATATGGCTGTGTGGAAGGGCCATATTAGGTCCTTTAGCACAGTACTACTGTTGGAAGATGATCATAGAATCGTGATGGAGGATCTAAATGCCTACAAATGCTTCCACCATAAAGTTGTGCTGGAGGACCTAGAGTGTTCTTTCTAGGAATCTCTAGAAACTCCAGCACAACTTTATAATAGAAATTGACCATAGAGTCATGCTGGAAGACATAGAGATACTTAGTGAGAGCATAAACAAAGGTAAAGTTTTTCCCCTGACTTTAAGTCTAGTCGGGTCTGACTCTGCGGATTGGTGCTCATCTCCATTTGTAAGCTGAAGAGCTGGCATTGTCCGTCGATGCCTCCAAGGTCATGTGGCCGGCATGGAGTGCGGTTACCTCCCGCTGGAGTGGTACCTATTGATCTACTCACATTTGCATATTTTTGAACCGCTGGGTTGGCAGAAGCTGGGGCTAATAGCGGGAGCTCACCCTGCTCCCCAGATTTGAATCACCAACCTATCAGTTAGCAAGTTCAGCAGCTCAGCGGTTTAACCACAGTGCCACCAGGGACTCCTAGCAAGAGCATACTAATCCATAAATAATGAAATCTACAATAGCAAGACCCGCAAATATGAAGACCCAACTGTACTGCCATGCAGTATTGAACTGAGGTTGTTAAAATTGCTTGAAATTTGAGCTGCAATCACAATAATGACATTTCTAAATTTTCACCTATGTACATGGAATTTAACTAAACAATTATTATAGTGAACACCATCTTACAGAAACAATTGAATTTAAGTTGATGTGGCTGCAGATCTGATCAAACTTTGAACTTTAAGCAGTTAAAAGTCTTGGAGTGACAAAAGCAACAAATTCCTTTTCAAAGGAAATTGTCTTTTACAAATTATTTTTTAAAGTATATGTTCAGGTGGGTGGATATATGCACACATTTGTGTGCGTGTGTATAGTGTTCTGATCTGGGATCAGATCACACATTTTCCAGTTTGTTTGATGCTATTGCTGCAAAATAGGCACTTATTATTGATTAATGTATGCTGCAGCTCTTTGCAGATGGGAAAGCTCATTTTTTCTACTTAAACACAATTTTTCTACTTAAACATAGCTGGGCCCAAAAGCTAGAGGGAAAGATCTGGAATACAGGTGGGGAACGTGAGACCCATAGGCTACATGCAGCCCTTAAAACTCATTTTTCTGGGCATTATCCTGAAACTCCTTTTTCTAAATCCCAAACATCAACATCCCCCTGCCAATTTTCAGGTAAGCTTTCAACCAAATGCCAAAAATATCTAGAAATGCTGTGGTTTGGCTATTCCATGACTTTTAGGAGGTGAAAGGTGACCCTTGCCTTTGTCTTGCATATTAAAAATCCCTACAACCCCACACTTCCAAATCACCCCATTTGATCCAAAAACCAGTTAAAATGGAGACCAAGAGTGATATGATTTTACTTTAGATGCATCTAGATGTGTCAGTGTGCTCATTAGACATGTTTGGGGATGGAAATTGCCCCATGCCTTGGGTAGTTGCATATCGCTACTCTAGGTCTCAGGGCTCAATTCTTTATGTGTGCTTCCCACCTTTAGCCTGGATGCAATATGCTGCTGAGATAGGAAGGATCCCATGATGTACAATAGGTAAAGGTAAAGGTTTTCCCCTGAGTCTAGTTGTGTCTGACTTTGGGGGTTGGTGCTCATCTCCATTTCTAAGCTGCATTGTCTGTAGACACCTCCAAGGTCATGTGGCCAGCATGACTACATGAAACTCTGTTACCTTCCTGCCTGAGAGGTATCTATTGATCACCCTGCTCCCAGGTTTCGAACCACCAACCTTTTGGTCAGCAAGTTCAGCAGCTCAGCAGTTTAATCTGTTGCATCACCAGGGGCTCCACACCTACACAATAGACTGTCCAATATGCAGGCACAAATGCAAGGGCCAACTTCTATCTCCTAAATGTTGTGGGAAGTAGAAAAATAAAGAGGGCTCAAGTAAAAATAGATCAATACAACTTTTTGAACTAAAAATATTTCAGAAGAAAACAAGCGTTTGTCTCCTTATTTACTGGAAAGTTCTGCCAAAATTAATGGCATTAGCAAGAGCAAAGTAGTTTCAGCACTATGGACAGTTGTATAACAGTCATTGGCCCTGTAGTCTGGAAACTACATGGTTGTAATGTACATACTGTAGTGTGTTTTGTTAGAGTTCCATGGAACATGGGGGAAACAGCATCTTGGCATTACTTAGGATTTGTGCACTACTTAGGATTTCTTCAGTGGTGTTTGATGGCTCCCAAGTCAATTTTTTTTCTGGGATTTATTCTAAATGTTAAAAGAGTCATTTGAGGTGCTCTACTTATTTTGGACACCAAGATCAGCACCTTGGGGCAGATTCAGCACTGTACTGATTTGGACTTCATAGCTGTTATTCTGTTTCATGCTGGTCAGGTTGGTACATTTAGGACTCCTTAAAAGAAGGCAGCTTGAAAAACATGGACATTCTATATTACTAAATCTCTTGATAAACTTTATTCTATTTGAGCCTATAATACTATTTAAGTTCATAAAATTATAATACTAATAAATATGAAGCAAAACATTCTCTTTCTGTATTATAAAGGTTTATAGATTCTAAGTGATATAGCTGAAGTGATGTCTACAAAATCACAATTCAAGTCAAATATCTCAATATCATCATATTATATTGACAATGGGATTATATTTGATGCTTAACCAAGAAGAAATCCACTTTAAAGTAAACTGTCCATTAATCTTTTATATATCAGAATGATCAGGTGCCAAGAGAGGAAAAAGGAGGGCGGATTTAAATGTTGAATAAGATTTCAGACTCTTAGCACTTTCTAAGTTAAGTAATTATACAAATTGACATAGTGGAGAATAAGGATTCCATGAATATTTAACCCATCTGAGATTAAGAATTAACTATATATGTGAGTATAATGCATGTCATGGCACATGACTGCTTAAATGCTCAAATCCGTAGGACAAGACATAACCGCACTGTACCTCTTCCAGTTTCAGAGGTTTTCTATATTATACCGGTGTCTTTCTATATGCTTGATCTGTCATATGAAGTCTGGAAATTGTATAAAAAAAATGACAGAAGCACCTGAGAGAGCAGAATCTATGTATTTCCTTTTGATGACATTTTTGTTTGATCTCTAGCAGGCAATAATCCAATAGTAGATAACCTGAGGTGTGTTCCATCTTCCGTGCTGCCTAAGTCTTGCCTGTAATGATCCTCTTTCTTTTGCTCTTAACAAAGCTTCAAGGCTCTTCATACACATTTCAGCAGTTTGTGCAGCCAGACCACTAGTTAGGTGATGGACCATATTAAACCATACCTTTAGTGCTAGCCTAACTTTTTGATTAAAGGTGTGTTTGTTTTTGTTGTGGTTAGGGAACGTAGTCTCATGTGCTACGTCTTCATTCTTGGCTAAATAAGCTAAATTGTTCTATTTCTTCTTAGAACTGAAACATGAAATCCATGTCTGGAGACTGACAGCCCAGCGAATTAACCCTGCCAGCAGAGAAGAGACCGCTGTAAAGTGCCTCTTAATGCAAAAAGTTCTTACTCTGGATCTCCTGCTGAAGAAAAAACTCAAAACATTCCATAGGTAGGACCTATGAGAGCTCCCCATTAAAGCAAAAAAAACAAAAAAACAGAGACCCAGTCAGCTCTTGGGTGATTGCGTTTTTCAAACTGTTTGGAATCAAGTTTTATCTGGTTGTGGGGCTCCACTAGAAAAAAGGATTCTTCCAACTACATCACTCCACATATGTCCTTTGCTTCTGGAACAGAGGAGAGACAGTTGAACAGAGGAAGATAGGAAGTAGAGGTCTGCTATACAATTGTCATATTCCCATAAAACCTTATTAAAAAGATGAATACATGCAAATTTAATGCGGTAATCAGGGAAATATATTTGAAAAAAACTCATTTATATTAAAGTTACATAGGTTAGATAGGTATGTTGTAGTTGCTTTTGAGTGCATACTTAATAGCCAATCTTTCTTCCTACTGTCATGATGTGAGTTGAATGACAGGAGCCCTCTCACACTACATTGCTACAGAGTTTTATCTGACCCCTTGGAAGAATCCTATGGAATCATGGGTTTTGTGGTTTGCTGATGCTCCAGAATTCCCCAGTTGATAATTCTAATGGGGACTTGAATCCTCTGCCCTGAAACAATTTGGCTTTTGTGCTACAAACCTGAGTTTTACTTGTACAGAAGCTTTTTTCTGAAAAAACAAAACAAAACAACACATCACAAGAAACCTATTGATTTGCCACTGGAGTGCTTTCCATTCAGTCTCATGCCTCCCCCCCCCCCCCCCCCGCCCAACTTACTGAAGCAAAAAGATTTATCCAGGGAAATAGGCTTATGGACCCACTCTTTTCATATCACACACACAAATATGTTAGGAAATATTTAGCTACTATGAGATGCATCGGTGTTTAGTTTTGCACACTAAAATGCCACTGTATGTGGTGGTAGAAATTAATAGTGTGGTATACCACAAAAATGTACAAAATCTTGACTGATGCTTTGTGATTTTTTTTTTGTAAAGGCATGGGAATTAGGAATCTTGATGGCTATGTCAGGTATATAGTTATGTAGATAATACTGGATCACCATAGAAAACTACACAAAATTTGATTGGGAGATGCATGATTAACATCATCACAGTTCATAGTTCATATTTCTAACACACATGATCAGTATATAAGATAAACTTTCCAAAACGTGGGATATTCTGGAGAGCTAAATTCCTCCTTTCACAGGCAAGATAAAATAACCCTAGGGTAAGCCCTATAAAACACATCTGTTTCCATTGAAGTAACTCAAGATTCCTTTTGGCATGCTTTCACTAAGCACAACTGAGCACAGAATTGCTGCTCTAGGAATTTGTGGCAAATGGATGGCCATATTGCTGTTCTGTGACAGTTTTGAAAAACCAGCCTGTTTTCTTTTGGTGTGAATTGCTATATGTGGATTTTTCTTTCAGACAAATTTCCCAAGAAGATAAAAACTGGGAAACAAATATCCAGGAGCTTCAAAAAAAGGTAAATGAATTATAGAATCATAGAGTCAGAAGGGATTACAAGAACTACCCTCCATCATGAAGCAATACACAATCAAAGCACTCCTGATAGATGGCAATCCAGTCTTTGTTTAAAAACCTCCAGAGAAAGAGACTCTGCCAGACTCTCTGGCAACTGTTTTCCTATTTATGACAAATTCTCCCCTCTATCTATATATATAAAAGGGTAATGACATTTTGGCCTAGGACAAAACAACAAAACTACACATCCCAGAAACACTAAACTTGGCAGCACAACCCCTCATCCATGCCTCTACGTTCATACAACAAAAAGAAAAGAAAAATAAAGTCCTAATTAGAGGGAGAGGAATAATTGTTTTTATCCAATTGCTGCCAGTTAGAAGGCTAAGCTCCGCCCACTTGGTCTCCTAGCAACCCACTCAGCCCAGAGGACAGGCAGAGTTAGGCCTCACTTAGGTCTCTTCCACACTGCCTATAAAATACAGATTATCTGATTTGAACTGGATTATATGGCAGTGTAGACTCAAGGCCCTTCCACACAGCTATATAACCCATTTAGAATCTTATATTATCTGCTTTAAACTGGGTTATCTTGACTCCACACTGCCATATAATCCACTTCAGTGTGCCTTTTATACAGCTGTGTAGAAGGGGCCTCATACTTCGCCACAGCACCGCGTGGCTGGGCACAGCTAGTATTTTATAATTAATTATTTTTGTGGAATATCCCGTACAGCTGAGTTCTTTAACACTGAGTAAAACCATGCTTTTCCTCTTCCTTGCTTCTTTCACTGTTTGAAAGAAGTATCATAATGGATGAAAGAAATACTAGACCACCATGGATCTTAATTGTTCCTTACAGAATAACAAAGGCCAAACATCTATATCATATTTTCATAGCATAAATCACACTCCTGAATTGCTGACATTTTGCCATCCCTTGTGTATCTATCTGCTAGTGTGCCTCTTAATTTCCACATTGTTCAATGGAGAATCCACAGTGGCTGTTTATTCATCTTCACAGAATAAAGTAGTGCTTGATGGAACTGGCAAATTGGTACATATTGCCCAAGAATATGAAACTGCATGGCTGGAATTTTGTTGATACTTCTAACTATGTTAGGTTTATTCAGCCAAGTGTGGGATGGTTTGTCAACTTGTAGGTACTGTAAATGTAATTGAGTCAATGGCTCTGCTCTAAACAGGACAAACAATAGGATTCAGGCCCTGGTGAATTATTTTCTATAATTTATAATTTTTAGATCTGTAAGATCCATAACATTTCCATTAAAACGGATTAGTTTGGAACTTCTTACTCTGTGTGTGTGATGGTTACTAGTATTTAAAAATAAGGGCAAAATCATGAGGATTTAGCAGAGGTAGAAGTTTTCTCAGTTGCAGCATGAAAAGGTTCAAATTTCTCTCCTTTGAAACATGACATTAAAAAGTGAGCTGACATGAGATTGGGTTTTTTCTTTTTGCATGTGGGGCTTTTTTTACACTAAAGTTGCCCAGCAGGGAGAGAATGTATTCATTCTTGCATGTGAAGATAACATAAGCAAAGCTAGAATCCTAGCATTTACCAAGGAGAATTCTTGTGGCTAGTCAACTGGAAAACATGGGCATTGAACAGATCTTGGAAAATGTATTTTCTTGGACAATAACACTGTCTATCCTGGCTGGAAGATTCTGGAAGCTATGCTTCAAAGAAGTACCTTTTCTAAGCATGATGAAGAGTGCTAACTTTTCCCATCTCATTGGCATTTGTCCAGTGCTCTGAGACAGAAATGAAAGATTGTACTGATCAAGATAGAAAATGGAGCCAAAGGCAGAGGCTCGTGATTTTAAAAAAAAGATATATTCCTCAGCTGCGTCACACATGATGAACATCCTGTACTTCAATAATTTAAGAGTACGAAACGTGTGAAAGTTGAATACAGAATGTGTCTGAGAGGTGTAATTTGTTGTGAGTATAAGCACTGGATAACTGTGATTGACTGTTGTCACTTCTCATAGGCAAAAT